>NC_080703.1:40384508-40708483 GCF_030445035.2 Dasypus novemcinctus | reverse complement strand
TAAAAGCTTACCTAAGATGTGGAAGATATATGCTAATTGAAGCCTATTGAGAACTGAAACAAAGGGACCATTTGGCCTTTCCTCTCTGTATAAAAGACGTTTGAAAATCTTGTTCGGGGCTCGGGATTCAAACTGAAAGCTCCCGAGTCCGGCCGGCCGTCAATAAACCATTTTTCCTTCTCAAAATCATTCCTGAGTCCTGGCCTCTCTATACTCAAATAATTGAACTTCTCTTAAATTCCACAACAACTACACATACAGGACAACAGATCTTATAGTGATGAATGACATAATGTCAATACTTTTTCATGAGAAAAACACTACCCTCCCCCCCCCCCCAAAAAAAACTAGGAAGAAAATTTCTTCAACTTGATAAAGGGCATCTCCAAACAACCCACAGGTAACATCATAGTTAGTAGTGAAAGACTAGATGCTTTCCCCATAACTCAAAAACAATCAAGATATCTGTTCCAGCCACTTCTAGTCAACCTTTTACTGTAGATTCTACTGAAGGTGATTAGACAAGGGGGAAAAAAATGAAAGGCATCCAGATTGGAAAGAAAGAAGCAATACTATTTCAACTGGCAGATATTACAAGTGCGCACATACACACACATACACAAAGAACTTTATTACAAGGAATTGGCTCATGTGACAGTGGGGGCTGGAAATTCTAAAATCTGTAGGGCAGGCTACAAGCTGAAAGTCCAATAAAAATTATGCTTATGTCCTTTGTCCAAATTCCACAAGGAAAGCTGGATGCCTGGAAATTCCAGCAAGAGCCAATGCTGAAGTTGAGAGGGAGATTCTTCTGTTCTCTGAAATCCTGAGTTCTGGCAGTTACTTCCTCTAACTAATTGGATGAGGAAATTCCCCACACTGCTGCAGGCAATCTCCTTTCTTGTTTGTAGATACTATCAACTGATTGTAGACATAATTAACTGATTATGGATGCAAATACCATCTAAGAAATACCCAAAGAGCAACAAGCAGGCAAGACACCATAACCTAGCCAAGCTGACACATGAAAATAACAATCACACAATGGTTTCTAAGATGATATCAAAGACAAGAGTAAGAGATGAAAAAAACAGATAAACTGGACTTCACTGAAATTACAAACTCTTCTGGTTCAAAGGACACAATCAAGAAAGTGAAAAGGCAACCAAAGGAATGGGAAGAAATATCTGCACATCATATTTCTGATAAGAAGACTTGTATCTAAAATAAATAAATACAACACAATAATAAAAAGACAACCCTTTTAGAATAAAAACAGTAAAAAGATTTTAATAGTCTTTTATCTAAAGACTTATATAAAATAATCAATAAGCAGATTAAATGTTGCTCAAAATCATTAGTCTTCAGGGAAATGCAAACCCAAACCAAAATAAGATACCACTTTACATCTACTACAACAGCTAGAATCAAAAAGTTCTATCACAAGTGTTGGCAAGTATGTGGAGAAATTGGAATCCTCATACACTGATGGTGAGAAATTAAGTGATGCAGCCACTTTGGAAAACAGTCTAGCAGTTCATCAAACAATTAAGCAAAGAGTTACCATATGACTTGGCAATTCTAGTTATACACCCCCAAAAATGAAAATATATGTCCACACAGAAAACTGGACATCAATATTTACAGCACCATAAATCGTAAAGGACAAAAATGGAAACAACCCCAATGTCCATCAATGGACACATGGATAGTCAAAACGTGGTATATCCATACAATGGAATATTATTCAACCATAAAAAGGAATGAAGTATTTACACGAATTGTAGAACTCTGAAATTAAGTGAAAGAAGTCAGTCACAAAGACCACATACTATGAGTCTGCTCACATGAATGTTAAGAATAGAAAAATCTATAGAAACAGAAAGTAAACTAGTGGTTATTTAGGGCTGGGGAAGAAGTGAGAAAACCTTGAGTAGAGGGTTGATAGTTAAATGATACAGGGTTTCTTCAATAAAAGGGATAATCTATCAAGAAGAAAGACCATACACATTTATGCACCTAACCAAAGTGCCCCAAAACATATGAAGCAAACACTGGAAAAACTAAGCAAAGATTAAATGCCTCTACAGTTACACTGGGGAACTTTAATACACCATTATCACCATTAGACAGAACACCTCATCAGAGGGTCAAAAAATAAAGAGACCTTGAATAACACGTTAGTGGATCTAGACCTAATAGAAATATACAGAACATTACACCCAAAAACACAGGGAAGCATTTTTCTTGAGTACACATGGCTAATTCTCCAGGATAGACCACATGCTAGGTCACGGAACAACTCTTAGGGAATTCAGAAGTACTGAAATTATACAAATTATTCTCTAACCACAATGGAATGAAGCTGGAAATTGTTAAGGGGCAGAAAACTAGAATCAGTTCAAAGATATGGCAGTTAAACAACACACTCTTAGACAATCAGTGGGTCAAGAAGGAAACTGCAAAATACATCAGTAACTATCCTGAAAGGAATGAAAATGAGAACACAATGTATCAAAAGTTACAGGATGCAGCAAAAGCAGTGCTGACAGGGAAATTTATAGCCATAAATGCCTGTATTAAAAAAGAAGAGGTGAATTCAAAGACCTAACTGCACACCAAGAGGATCTAGAAAAAGAATAACAAACTAATCCCAAAGCAAGCAGAAAGAAGGAAATAACAAAGAATAGAACAGAGCTAAATGAAATTGAAAATTGAAAGAAAAAAAAAAAACCCTAGAAAAAAACAACAAAGCCAAAAGCTGGTTCTTTCAGAAGATTAATTAAAGTGGCAAAGCCTCAGCTAGATTAATAAAGAAAAAAACAGAGAAGATAGAAGATGCAAATACATAAAATAAAAAAATGAGGGAAGGGATAACACCACTGATCCCACAGAAATAAAGAGTATCATTAAAAGGCTACTTTGAAAATTGTATGCCAAGAATATGGATAACTTAAGATAAAATGGACAAATTTCTAGAAACACACAAGCAGCCTATACTATTAAAAGAAGAAACTGATTAACTCAACAGACCAATCACAAGTTAACAAGACTTAAAAGCATACTACAAAGCTAGTGGTCAAAACTCCATGGCTTTGGTAAAAGGACAGACATCCTGACCAATGAAACAGAATTATGATTTCTGATATAGATCTTTGCATTTTTGATCAACTGATATTCAACAAGGCCACCAAGCCCACTCAACTGGGCAGAATGGTCTCTTAAATATAAGAAAATTAACTCAAGATGGACCAGAGAACTAAATATAAGAGCCAAGACCACAAAGCTCCTAGAAGATAATGTAGGGAAGCATCTATGAGATCTTATAGTAGGAAACGGTTTCATAAACTTTACACCCAAAGTGCAAGTGGTGAAAGATTAAAATATATAAATGGGACCTCCTCAAAATTAAAAACGTTTGCACTTCAAAGGAGTTTGTCAAGAAAGTGAAAAGGCAGCCTATTCAACAGGAGAAAATATTTGGTAACCACCTGGATAAGGGCTTAATACCCAGCATATATAAAGAAAGTCTACATTTTGAAAATAAAACTACAACGGTGAGAATGTTCTTTTGGCAAATATGGCAGAAGAAGGTTACTGGTGCAAAGCTTTGGGGCGATATGCAGATAGAGCACACCTGGGGCATGCTTCAATGGAATATGAAAGCGTTCATCTTGTCATACTGTTATCTCAGTAGGTGGAGGCCCACACAATAAACATGAAAATATTAAACTCCCATTATGGGGAGTCCTGCTATGTTCTCACTTAGAGGAGCAAGAATCTCTTGAGAACATAGGCAGTGTTTAATAAAGGAAAACAGAATAATATGTGAAGCCCTCAATATTACTGCATGTAACTGTGAACATTATTTTTCAAAAATTGAAAATTAGTGGTGACCATAGGTTCTAAAGGATGGGGAGGGAAGATTAGAATAGATGAAACATAGAGCATTTTTCAGGCATTGAAATTGTTCTGGTGCAATGACAGACACAGGCCATTTTAAATTTTGTCAAAACCTACAAACGTGCATGGGAAAATATAAACCATAATGTAAACCATTGACCATTGTTAGTAAAAATGCTTCAATATTTTAAATCAATTGTAACAAATGATCCATACACATGAAAAATGTTTCTAATAGGAGAGAGTGGGAAGGGCTTGGGTATATGGGAATCCCCTATATTTTCTATGTGGCTTAACCGTAACCTAAAGCTTCTTTAAAGATAAAGCAAATTTTTAAAAAAACATCAGGGGAACACACATGGAAGAAACTGTCACTGTACATAAAAAAAAAACACATCTTACAGTGATGAAAGACACAATGAAAAAGAATTATTTTTTAATTTTATTTGTTGTTTTTTATTATTTTATATTCTTATCATTTTTTATTTGTTTTGGGTGTTTTTGGCTTTGTTTTTGGGGAGGCTGAGGATCACAGAAGGGTCACAACTGTGGCAGGAGAGGATCACTGGGGCAGGGTGTCCCAGGTCTGTGTGGGAAAGGGCATGCCTCTATGGCATATGAACATATTCAAGTGGTCATGGACATTGTCTTGGTGGGTGGAGACCCACACCATAATCACCAGCATATTCAATTCCCACCCTGGGAAGTCCTGCTACATTCTCTAATAGAGCAGCAAGAATCCCGAGTATATGGGCAGTGCCTAGCAAAAGAGGATACAGCATTACGTCAGGCCCTTGATACGTACAGTTGTACTGACGATGAAACTTTTCTTGTGAAATTGAAACTTAGCCTTGTATTGTATAATGCCTAAGAGATACCTCCTGAAAGCCTTCTTGATGCTCGAATGTGGGCTCTCTCTAAGCCAAATTCAGCATATAAGCACACTACCTTCCCCCTGGCATGGGGCGTGAACCCCAGGGATGAGCCACCCTGGCATCAAGGGGTTATTACCAAGCACCAACTAGCAATGAATCTGGAAAAAGCCTTGACAAAAAAGGGAGAAATATTAAATACAAATGAGATTCTATGGATAAGAAATTTCCAGGTGAGTCAGGAAGTTATTCCAGTCAGAGGTTACTCACATGCATGTCTCAGCAGGATCTTACTGAGTGCAACAGTAAACAATACCTCAAACAGCGGAGCTCCTGAGGGCTCCAGAGACATCTAGACACTACAGACAGGACAAGCAATCTCAGGAATTCGGCATCCTGTCTTACTTTCGAATTCATGCTCTTCCAGTGTAACAGAGTTAGCCTCAATTATAATTTCTGTACACTTGGTACTTCTGCCCCTTTTATTTGAACCTATAATTAGCACTATATTTGTTAAATGTATCTCCCAGAGACTTAAATCTTTGGTCTTTTCACATGCCAGTTGAGCCCTGAATCTTAGTGGAGTTGCAATACCTGCTCTCCAGTTCATCAGATTTACCCAGGACAACTAACAAAAGGATGACGGAGGACAACGTCCATTCCAGGAAGTGGGGGAATGCCTGCAACTGCAAGAAATACATTACTGTCCATCTGATCCACGGGATCTAAGTCCTCTCAATTAGATGCAAGGCGGGGATCACCATCCTAAAATCCTTAAGATCAAGGAATGAACAAACAAAAGAGGGAAAAGCAACTATGGACTAAAGCAGAAATTATTATTCTGGCAATAGAAGAATTTGAATCACTGCTATAAAGGCAGTAGTCATCAGAGGTTCTGAGGGGAGGGAGAAGGAAGAATAGGGGCAACATGGGAGCATTTTGGGGACACTTGAATTGTCCTGCATGACACTGCAATGACAGATACAGGTCATTATGCATTTTGTCAAAACCTATAAAATTGTGTGGGGCAAATTGTACAGTATAATGTAAGCTATAGTCTTGGTTAAGAAAATGCTTCAATATGTGTTCATCAATTGTAACAAATGTACCACACTAATGAAAACGTTAATGTGGGAAAGTGTGGGAAGGAGAAGGGTGGGGTATATGGGAATCCACTCTATTTTTGATGTAACACTTATGTAATCAAAAGCTTCTTTAAAAATATATATATATATTAGAAGAACCAGCAAGACAGTGGCAGAATAAGGAGCTCCTAGAGTCAGTTCCAGCTATAGGGTAGTTGAACCTGAAGCTAGCTGAAGCACCTATTTGGGGATTCCAGGAGACCAGAAGAGCATCTTGCAATGTCCTTGAAGGAATGGAAGAAGGAGGTTGCCCATCTGCAGAGAAGATTCATGAGTAGAGTGCGCCACGCCCCGGAGGCCAGTGCCCATCCTCCACTGGAGGCACAAGCCACCTTGGGAGCTGTTCCATGGCTAGAATTGAAAGCTCCACTTCTCAAAAACAGGGGAGGAAGAGACGGGCACCAAACTTCAGCTACTGATGAGTAGACTCAGCAGGCTACAGTACAATCCAGAGAACAGCTAAAGTTTGAGCCTGTCCAGTTCAGCAAGAGGCCTGGAGCCGCCATCTTAACTCCGTGCCTGGCACGAGGGGAAGTGGGGAGGACTGAGAATCCCAGTGCTGGTGGGGACCAGCTTCCTTCCATCCAGGTCAGACTGCACCTCTAACCTAGGCCCCAGCCCCACATCCAACAGGGAGAAAGCTGCAGGGACCTGCCCCAGCCTCTCCAGGTAATTGCCAGCCAAGCCGCGGAGGTGGGTGACTATCCTACTCTGGTGGCACAAGCCGCCCCAGAAACTATTCTGTGGCTGGAATTGGGAGCTCCATTTCCCAGAAACAGGGGAGGAGGACATGGTCGGCTACCAATTTCAGCTACTGATTAGCAGCTAGCTAAGGTAAACCCTGGGAACAGCTGGGTTGTGAATCTGCACAACTCAGAAAGAGGCCAGTGGCTGCCATTTTGACTCCACCCCCAGCCTGAGGGGAAGCAAGGACCGAAAATCACAGTGGCAGGAGGAACCAGTTTCTTTCACCCAAGTCGGCCTGCAGCCCTAGCCTAGGCTTCAGCCCCACCTCTGGCAGGGAAGAGGCTGGCAGGCCCTGCACCAGCCTATTCAGGTAACTGTAGGTACATCTGGCTAGCACAGAATGAATAATTAGTAGTCTACCGGGGTAACTGCGGTCATCTTAGGACCCACACTGCATAGATTGCTGCCCACACCAGAAGCTCCATCCTCGCCCCAGGCAGGGGAGAAATGGGTGTGAAGCGTCATCAGTTTCTCTGAGCAACTACAGTCTAGGCCTGCATGACTTACTCCACACAGCTGTGATTCTGTCCCTACCCCAGGCAAAGGAGAAAGTTGGAAGAAGCTTCATTGGTCCCTGGAACAATGAGGGCAGCTTGAACCTCCACAGCTTATAGCATCAACTATTTCCTTGGTTCCTACTACACAACCAGCAAGGGAGAAAGGGCAGAAACCCTAACTAAAGAGAAAAACTGCATCCAAAATAAATACTCTAGTAAGCCAGATACCAAGACACCAACAAAAAATTACAATCCACACCAAGAAACAGGAAGCTATGGCCCAGTTAAAGGAACAAGATAAGTCTCCAGATGACATAAAGGAGTTGAGACAACTAATAATAGGTGTTCAACCAAATCTCCTTAATAAATTCAATGAGATGGCTAAAGAGATTAAGGATATTAAGAGGACACTGGATGAGCACAAAGAAGAATTTGAAAGCATACATAGAAAAACAGGAGATCTTATGGAAATGAAAGGCACAATAAATAAAATTTTCAAAACATTGGAATCATATAATAGCAGATTTCAGGAGGCAAAAGAAAGGATTGGTGAGCTTGAAAAAATGGCCTCTGAAAGTGAACATACAAAAGAAGAGATGGAGAAAAGAATGGCAAATATTGAACAAGGTCTCAGGAAACTAAATGACAGCAAAAGGCATGCAAACATACGTGTCATGGGTGTCCCAGAAGAAGGAAGAGAAGAGAAAAGGGGAAGAAGGAATATCTGAAGAAATAATGGTAGAAAATTTCCCAACCCTTTTGAAGGGCATAGATATCCATGTCCAAGAAGCATGACATACTCCCATCCGAAAAAATCCAAAAATCCAAGGTACATACTCATCAATGTCAAATGCCAAAGACAAAGAGAGAATTCTGAGAATAGCAAGAGAGAAGCAACGCATAACATGTAAGGGATACCCAATAAGATTAAGTGCTGATTTCTCACCAGAAACCACAGAGGCAAGAAGACAGTGGTCTGATATATTTAAGATACTACAAGAGAAATACTTCCAACCAAGATCTTATATCCAGCAAGATTGTCTTTCAAAAATAAGGGTAGATTAGAATATTCACAGATAAACAGAAACTGAGAGAATTTCTAAACAAGAGACCAGATTTTCAGGAAATACTAAAGGGTGTGCTAGAGCCTGAAAAGAAAAGACAGGAGAGAGAGGCCTGGAAGAGAGTTTAGAAATGAAGATAATATCAATAAAAATAACTAAAAGAGTCAAGAATGGTGAAAATAAAATATGACAAATAAAACTCAAATAGACAGGAATAAACTTAACCAGCAATGTAAAGCACTTATATTCAGAAAACTGCACCTCACTTTAAAAAATTTTAAAAGGCCTAAATAACTGGAAGAAGATTCCATACTCATGAATTGGAATACTAAATATCACTGAGATGTCAATTGTACTCAAATTGATACTCAGATTCAATGCAATCCTGATAAAAAATTCCACCAGCATTTTTTTTTAATCAAATTTATTTTGAAGGGTAAGGGATCCTGAATAGCCAGAAGCACCATAAAAAGGAAAAGCAAATCCTCATCTCCAAACTTTAAATCATACTACCTAGCTATAGTGGTAAAAACAGCATGGTACTGGCATAAAGGCAGACACATAGACCAATGGAACCAAACAGATGGTTCAGAAACAGACCCTCATACGTATGGTCACATATGATTTTTGACTAGCCTGTCAAACCCACAGAGTTGGGGCAGAACAGTCCATTCAACAAATGGTGCTGAAAGAAGTGAATATCCGGGAAAAAGACTTGGCCCAATGGTTAGGGCGTCCGTCTACCACATGAGAGGTCCAGGGTTCAGATCCCGGGCCTCCTTGACCCGTGTGGAGCTGGCCCATGCGCAGTGCTGATGTGCGCAAGGAGTGCCCTGCCACGCAGGGGTGTCCCCCGCGTAGGGGAGCCCCACGCACAAGGAGTGTGCCCCGTAGGGAGAGCCACCCAGCGCGAAAGAAAGTGCAGCCTGCCCAGGAATGGTGCCGCCCACACTTCCCGTGCAGCTGATGACAACAGAAGCAGACAAAGAAACAAGACGCAGCAAATAGACACAGAGAACAGACAACCAGGGGAGGGGGGGAATTAATTAAATAAATAAATCTTAAAAAAAAAAAAAAAAAGAAGTGAATATCCATAGCCCAAAGAAGGAAAGAGGACCCCTATCTCATATCTTATCCAAAAATTAACTCACAATGGATCAAAAACCTAAATATAAAAGCAAGAACCATAAAACTTATAGAAGAAATTGTAAGAAAATAACTTCAAGCTCTGGTGGTAGTTGGTGGATTCTTAAAGGAGATAAGAAAAGGACTGAGATGGACTACTGATGTTTAATGTATGTAGAAGTTTTAATTAGCTTTACTGTAAAAGTGAGGAAATAGAGTGGATGGTAAAACATAGTGAGTAGCTGATAGTTTATAAATGGGGATGTGGCTGAAAATGGTAGTCTAGGGATGTAAATGCCAATTGACAGAATGCTACAGAATACTCTAGGAACTAAATAGCATAGTAAACCAAAAGGTGGGTGAGAATTGTGGTTGATGGTACAGATGCAAGAGTGTCCTTTGTGAGCCAGAGCAAATAGTACAGCACTACTGCAGGGTGTTGGCAATTGGAGAAGCACGGGAAAAATACAACTGGAGTAAGCTATGGACTGTGGTTAGCAGTAATAATATAATATTCTTGCATCTATGCCAAAGATGTGCTGTGCTGATAATGGGGCAGTATGGAAAATGTGAGTCAAATCTACACTATGGACATTGTAACAATCAGATGATATTTTCTTATCTGCAATAAATGTTGCACTACAGTGTGTGTGTTGATAGAGGGGTATTATTTGGGAATTCTGCACATGTGCATGATTGTTTTATAAGTTTATAACCTTTGTCATAAAAAATATATTTAAAAAATTATTATAAGGTGAATTGGGGGGAAAACACAGCAAATATAAATATTAGGACTATAACTAGCAGTAAGATTCTGACAATATTCTTTCATAATTTGTAAGAAACGTCTCACGGCAATACAAGGTGTTGGTGGAGGGTTGATGTATGGCACCCCTGTATGATGTTATGCATGCTTGCTTTGCAAGTTCACAACTTTTACTATACACTTAATTGTTTACGTATGTTCACATCTAAATGATATAAAGATAATAATAGGGTGGGTTGGGGAAAATATACTTTGAGTAATAGTACTATTTTGAGAATGCTCTTTAATCATTAATTAAAAAGGTTTAACAACAATGCAAGGTTTTGGTGGTAGGATGAGTTATGAGGGTCCTGAATGATGTTATATATGTTTGTTTTGGAAGTTCACAACTATTACTATACACTTATTGTTTATGTATGTTTATGTACAAGTGATCTACTTCAATAAATAAATTTTAAAACATATATATATTTTAAAGAAACAATGTTGGATAAAAAATAATAAAGTAAATGGAAAACAACATAATTCAAACAGGACTAATAATGGGCAGACCTGTCAAGAAAGAAGGTTTGGTCATATAACCAGGCAAAGAACCATGACCAGGTAAGGTGTTTGCTAAGGTAAAACAGAATATAGAATAGATGGGCAGAGAAGGTAGTCACAAATACAAGCTAAGACCATGTGACAATTGTAGAAACAAGGACTGTAACTATTATGAGTATTTCTTTATTTTGTCATGAATGCTTGTTTATGTATTACAGATGTTTGTGTGTGCATCTTTCCTTTTTTCCATTTTTTATTCCCTTATCATTTACCATAAGGTATATTAATAATAGCTAACTTTCACAGTATATAAGCTACAGGATTATCAAGGAAGAGAATGACTATCACCCAAGCAATTGGCATCCTCTTCTGGGGAAAGGGTTAGTCCATTTTCAGTTTTACACAAGATAGCTGTATCATGCTAGGTGCAACTATTTCTTTGTTATTGTCTTTATCTGAAAATTAAGCACAGTTTAAGGAATGTTTAAGACTGCCAAATTGACAAGGGATGAACCTTAATCATTAGTTGTACAAGTCAACTTGGCTAGGCTGTAGTAACCAGTTATTAATCAAACTGTAATTTTGGTGTTGCTGTGAAGGTACACTGCAAATGTGGTTAACTGTACAAATCAGTTGACTTTTAAGTAAAAGAGATTACCCTTGAGAATGTGGTAGAGCTCATCCAATCAGTTAAAGGCCTTAAGGGCAAAAACTAAGTCTCCTAGAGAAGTAGAAATTCTGGCTCAAGAATGCAGCATTAATTCTTACCTATGCATCCAGCCTCCTGTTATGCCCTACAGATTTTAGACTTAAGATGAATAAAGTCTTTTGTCTCTGACCCAAGAGTCTCATATCTTTTGGCAGCATCTATGAAATTATAGCAGACTAACTTCTTAGCTTTAAAGTTAAGATCAAATCTCATGCTCTTCTTGAAACATTTATAAGGCACTTGGTACCAATGACACTAGTTGTATTTGAGAAAGTATATTTTAAAAAGTGAGAGAACAGATATGAGCTATAAACCTGAAGTCATGATAATTTTACTTTAGTAGAACTCTTCCAAAAGGACAAAGAAATATCCCAATCTAATTTATAACAAAAGAATGGAACAGAAGACTTTTCAAGCTTTCTAAGAATGTGTCTACCAGGCACAACCAGTCTCCATTCTTTAGGCACATGTTGTCAAAGTATTTGAACATATATAGCACCTCATTTTGTCCAATTAAACTGTGCTTAACTTAATGTAACAATGTCCCTTTTCAAAAAAGATGAATTAAATTAAAATTAATTAACTATTAAAATTAAAGCATTTTAACTATATAGAAAATGCCTCTATCAAATTTGATTTTTCTTAATACAGAATTCAGAGTCATGATTAAAAACTAGGTAATTTACTAATATATATGCAAAAAGACATAGGAATGTTTAAAGGAGATGAATGTTTCATAAGGAAAATTTGGCTACAAACATTAACCTTTTGGTTAAATAAAACATGGTGCTGATGAGTAGAGTCTTACAAATATGTCAGAGGGTCTAATACAGTAACAGCTATCAAAAAAAAAAAAAAGGAGTAATAGCTTACAAATAACCATGCTGAGTAACACAAGTGACACCAAATGGATGGTTAACATTAGAGCAGTATTCAAAACAGAAATGTCTAACATACTTTCAGGAATTCAGATGCCCTCTGCATGAACTACAACTTTCAAAATGGAGGCTACGTACATTTCAGTCACTGTCCCAGCAGCAACCATTAACCTACTCTCCTGGCACACTGAGTCAGGGCTGGCAGCAACATTCTACAGGCTCAGAAAGCACAACAAATTCCAAAACTCCAAACTTTCAGTGAAGGTTGAATGAACTTAACTTTTTAATTTTGAAATTTCAAAATGAGTGTTAGTCTTACAAGACGTAGTACCTATGAAGCTAAATTTTATTTCACAGGCTCTCCTTGTACCCTCTGAATCAAAGCAGATACCCACAGGGGTTTGTTTTATTTTTTTTTTGAAGCCTTGACTTATGTCAGGACATGCTAGGGAACAGCAAGCTAAAGATAATAAAAGTTACTTGAAAATGAATGTTAGTAACAACACCTATTAGTACTTACAACATGACAGATACTTCTATGGAACATCTCATTTAATGCCACCTCCCCTCCCTCCCCCCCCCCCCAATAAACCAACTGATAAGAAAACTGGGACTAAAAGATACTAACCAAGATCTCACAGCTAGCAAATGGTAAAGCTGGGATTTGAAGCCAAGCAACCAGACCCCATAATCTATATGTTCTTAATCATTACAACATGTGGTTCATTAGTTAAAAGGCAATAATAAATATCCTATACACAAGTTGGTTTCACTGTTCATTCCCCACTCTGTCATGAATCCCTTCACCTTTATAACCCTCAGAGCTAAAGATTCCAGAAGTAGTGATGCAATATAAATCTGTCCCTGACTTTCATATCAAATCAAATGCTTTAAGGTTATCCTAAAAATATATATATATTCACTTCCAAAGTGGTTCTACCTCTCATAATATTATACAAATGTTTTCTCTCAAATAATCTTGCCAATTTTCACTGACCATAATTGGTAGTATACACTATCAAATAAGATCCAGGCAGAACAAAAACCAATGCAAGCACAATTCAAGAAAAGGATTCCAACAGACTAGAAGAGTATATCCTCCAATATTTCAGTTGATGCCCACAGGTTAACCTCTCTTCTCTATATCTTGATTGTATTTAGGATCAAACTCTGGAAAAACAAATCGAAAATAGTTTATGAAAAAGAAATAGAGGGAAGCGGACATGGCTCAAGTAACTGGGCTCCCGTCTTCTACATAGGAAGTCCACGGTTCGATGCCCAGGGCCTCCTGGTAAAGGTAAGTTTAGCTGCGTAGAGTGCTGGCCTGTGCAGAGTGCTGCCCTGCGCAGGAGTGCTGGCCCACGCAGAGAGCTGGTGCAGCAAGATGACGCAACAAAAAGAGACACAGAGAAGAGACAATAAGAGACGCAGCAGACCAGGGAGCTGAGGTGGCACTAGAGAATGATAGCCTCTCTCCCACTCCAGAAGGTCCCAGGATCGATTCCTGGAGCCGTCTAGTGAGAATACAAGCAGACAGAGAACACACAGCAAATGGACACAGAGAGCAGGCAATGGAGGGAAGGGGGAAAATAAATAAATAAATCTTTAAAAAAAAAAAAAGAAAGCGATTGGTCATTATCACTCTGTTTAAGTCGACCAAAAAAAGCTGGGTCAATTCTGAGGGTTGCTTTGGGCAGTTAAGGTCATTCCAATCTTTAAAACCAGTGTAAATGACCATTAAGAATTTAGAAAATTCCAGAAACTATGGTTTCACAAAGAAAGCTAGATTCAATCTGACTCCAAGAGATGAAGAAATCCCTTAAGCTTGTTCATCTTTGTCCATTTCCTATGGCAGACATAAGGCATGAGGCTTTTAAAAATAAACATCTTGGGAAACGGACTTTGGCCCAGTGGTTAGGGCATCCGTCTACCACATGGGAGGTCCGCGGTTCAAGCCCCGGGCCTCCTTGACCCGTGTGGAGCTGGCCCAAGCGCAGTGCTGATGCGTGCAAGGAGTGCCCTGCTACACAGGGGTGTCCCCCGCGTAGGGGAGCCCCACGCGCCAAGGAGTGCACCCATAAGGAAAGCCGCCCAGCGTGAAGGAGGGAGCAGCCTGCCGAGGAATGGCGCCGCCCACACTTGCCGTGCTGCTGGCGACAACAGAAGCGGACAAAGAAACAAGACGCAACAAAAAGACACAGAAAACAGACAACCGGGGGAGGGGAGGGGAATTAAATAAATAAATAAATAAATCTTTAAAAAAAAAAACATCTTTCACAGTTTAAGAATACAAGCGTATTTTTAGTTAAAGGATTCCTTTCTTGTAAGTAAAATGAAATAAGATATTTAGATAAATTATTTTAGATTATAGGTTGATTCTTCAAGCATTGTCCATAATTCTATTTTTTATTCTAAATTCTCAGTTCTACTTAAATTATTCTGCATCTTATTAGCTGCATCTCCTTATGTTATTTCATTTGTTTCAGAATTCTTTTTATTAATCTATTGCCTTTTTGTAACATCACCTGCCTGTCACCTTTTTCTAATAAACACTATCATTTTTCTAACCTCATTTTGTGCAAAAAGAAAAAAATCAAACCATATTTGAATGCATCAAATAAATTTTATGGAGTAGGGCTTATGAAAGTAGTTACTGTCAAAAGTCACTCTAGAATTCTGAAGTTTTAGTTCTCAGACAACAGAGGAGGACATTTAATTAAAATGAGAGAATAAATAAATCAGTTCTACAAATGACTCCACTAATTAGATATATTTTCATCTTTCTGACTTCTGAAATCCTCAGTTGTGGCTGATAAGACCTCCAACTGAGTGGAGGAAGAGATGCCCAACATTGCCGAGAGCAAACTCCTTTGTTGATTGTAGATGTAAATCCATTCACAAAATAGCCTCACAGGCAGCGGACTTGGCCCAGTGGTTAGGGCGTCCGCCTACCACATGGAAGGTCCGCGGTTCAAACCCTGGGCCTCCCTGACCCGTGTGGAGCTGGCCCATGCGCAGTGCTGATGCCCGCAAGGAGTGCCTTGCCACGCGGGGATGTCCCCCGCGTAGGGGAGCCCCATGCACAAGGAGTGCGCCCCATAAGGAGAGCCGCCCAGCGCAAAAGAAAGTGCAGCCTGCCCAGGAATGGCGCCGCACACACGGAGAGCTGACACAACAAGATGACCCAACAGAAAGAAACACAGATCCCCGTGCCGCTGACAACAGAAGCAGACAAAGATGCAGCAAATAGACACAGAGAACAGACAACCGGGGTGGGGGTGGGGGAATAAATAAATAAATCTTATAAAAAAAAATCCTCACAATAACAATCAGGCCAGTGCGTGCTTGACCAAACAACTGGACACCATTACCCAGCCAAGATGATACAAGAAATCAACCATTACAATTAGTCACACAGAAGTAAATACTATTAGAAAATCAAACAATTAAAAATATATGCAAGCAAATGTACAGCCCTAAGGGCCAAAATACACTGGAAAACACTAGACTTTTTCAAGAACTATAATCTTAAAATAATTCAATTATAATTAATGTGTTAAATTACATGTACTGTATGTACTAAATGTGTGTAGGCTACAGGCTACCTGGCATTTTTAGCAACTAGAATGCTGCTTAACAGTACCTCTGATTAGGATAGAAAATAATCCCCTAATCATCCCACAAAGGTGAAATTATACTCAAAAGAGTTTAGGGACTGGGAACAAATACGTGAAAAAGGAAAAAGGATAATCATTTAGTAAGCAGAAAATTTAAGCATTCAGGAAAACAAAGTTCACCATACATGGGGTTCATTTTATTCACCTCTGTGATTAAAAATCAGGAAAATGTGCTTGATTTTTGGGAACCATATGAGTAACTATTAACACCTATATATTAAACATGCTTAATTGTTACAGGCAAATTCTGTGAGGTTTTCTACCTAAGATTAAGGAGGAAAAAAGACTTTGTTAACTTCCACTAATTCCAACTAGAACTTATATTTATGTTGTAACAGATGTTTTCATGATACTAGACTTTCATGAAGACCACTCACCAAATTACTGTGACTTCTACATTATACTCTGAGAAAAATGGTAAATAACACAGGCCTGCTCTGTAGTTCTAGGCACATTTATCTTGCTAGTCTTCCTCTTCTAAACTGTGACAAACTAGAACACACACAAAAAATAAGTCTCATCAGTCCATCACTACCCAACCCCCCTACTATGTCCCCAAGAAGTCACTAATAAGCTCCTGAATAGGGACTAATTACTGTACAGAGTAACAATACGTTACTCTATACTTAAATCTTTGCTTTTCCATGATATGTGGAATATGATAATACTGTAATTGACTATAATGGAAAATAAAGAGGTAACACAATATTTTTTCTTTATTTTTAAGTAAGTTTAAGATTATTTAAAAATTACATTGAAAATATAGGGGATTCCCATATACCCCTTACATTTTCCCCTATTAATAACATCTTTCATCAGTGTAGTACGTTTATTACAATTGATGAACAAATATTGAAGCACTGCTACTAACCATGGTCTATAGTTTACATTATGGTTTACACTTTGCACCATAAAATTTTATAGGTTTGACAAAATGTATAATGGCCTGTATCCATCATTGCAATATCATGCACAACAATTCCAATGTCCCCAAAATGTCCCATGTTACACGTATTCTTCCCTCTCCCTCCCCTCAGAACCTCTAGTGGCCATTGTCTTTATAAGTTCTTCCATTACTAGAATAATAATAAGGCTACTCTGGTTCCTGTTTATATTCTCCCCTTATGTTTGTTCACTCCTCAATCTTGAAGATTTGGGGATGGTGATGCCTACTCTGCTTCCAATTGAGAGAGGGCTTAGATCCCATGGGACAGATGGATGGAATTGTCTTGCTTGCCACTGTAGATGACGCAATAGTTTAACAATGAAAATTATGATTCGTAATTATTAATTTATATGGAAAAGAATACTACAGTAATTTTTGTAATAAACAAATGAGAAATAAAAATAAGTAAGTATAAGAAATGTATCATATAATTAAATATGACAGAATGTCCTTCAAGAAAGAAAAGGTAAATATAGCATACTAATATATTTTTATAAGAGTTCAGTGTACATGTTTATTTTTTATTTTTTTGTTAAGACCAAAACATACACTGTGACAAAGAGGTCATTTCTGTACTGAACAAAAGCAATATAAAAAATAACCAAAATCTAGTCAGTCATATCGCAAGGCCCAAAAAAGAATCTTGAGGCACACAAACAGCTTCAAATAAAACAAGATATTCCTGCTCTGGATATGCTATGCAATATCATAAGAAAGAGAGGGAACCAATGAGAAGAAAGGGCTTAACCAAATTCTCCTTCAAAAGTTAATGCAATTTCACTGAAGAGAATGTTTAACCACACAAAAACTGCCATAACTATTAGATTAAATTCAGCTATTTTCCAGAATATCTCTATGGAAAGCTAATATACAGATATTGCCCATAGAAGAGAACTGATCTGAAAAACCTGCTAACTATTTACCAAAAACTAATTTTTTCAAAACCTTCATTGTTTGTAAGAAATTTAAAAGAACATCATTAAGAATGAGGTAATTAAAATACATTAGTACAAACTGCAATTTAAAATATTTTCCCAATAGCATCCTAAGTGTACACTATCAAAAAATAAACAAAAATTTCCATATATGGGAGTGAATAAAACGGAATACAAATGAAAATCCATTTTCAAGTTTCACAAAATGGCCTGTAATGGCCTGTATCCTCACTCTAACATGTCCTACGTTTTGACTTGGAGCACTATAAATTTGAATCCACTTGAGTAATATTTCTGTACCCTTGCTAATTAATAACTCAATGCATCTGCATCTAACTTTAAGTTATGTTTTCTTTTTATTTGAACCTGCAGCATCAGAAAATATGAGGGGAAATAACCAAGTTTGAGCTTAAAAGGAAAAAAAAAGTTAGAGTACATCTGCAAATTCCCAGTGGACCTTAACTTCTTGTTCAGTTTCACTCCTGCTGACTTCTGAAGAGCTGCAGTCTGCCCCACGGTCTAAGGAATACATAAGAGGACCTACCATAATCAAGGAGAAAATGACTGCCCACTCTTGGCAAACAGACTAACCATCTTTCATTGGAGTTTTTCAGTTAGTAAAATGGCCTATATTAGGTAACCCTTTAAGAGCAAAACCATAGAATTATCTCAATAGATCTTGAAAAAGTATCTTGATGACATTCAGCACCATTCAGATTTTAAAAATTTTTAAGAAAGAAAAGAATTTAACTGGAAATATAAGAAAACTATCCAAAATGTCATGAATGAAATATGTATTTCCAAAAATCTATAGCACACATAATACTTAATGGTGACTCATTAGAAGCATTCCCTTTAAAATCAATAAGACACAGATGCCCACTAACCACTTTTACTCAAGACTGTACTAAAACTTCAAGACGGAACAGTAAAATGAGAAAAAGAAATAAAATGCACAAAGAGTAAAAAGAAGAAAAACAAAGTTATCATATTTTTCAGATATGATAGTCAATTTAGGACATCCAAGAGAATCAAGAGACACTTTTCAGAATAAGAAAATTATTAAGGGTTACTAGAAATACACAAAAATGAGATTTCTGATTTTTATGTACTATGTCCATTGTCCCTTATCCATGATTATCTCTTCTTTTGTGTCTTCTCTAATTGGATTAAATCTCCACCAACCTGAACTATTTAATGTATTAACCAGTAGGGTTTGCTAAGAATGGGATAATGTTCTCTCCCTTCTCTCGGAAACTCTGTTGCATTTTCATTGCTTTCTATTCTTATACCAAATTGCTTATGTAATTTTCTTTTTAGTTGCCCTTTTGGGCCAGTTAATCAAAATGGCCAAATATCTCTAGGCATACTCTACAATGTCTCCAATTAATATCCCATTTATTTCCTATATCAAAATCAACCAGTAACAGCACATTATTCTTAGTAAAACATAGCCCAAATTTTTAATTTAGCCCAATAATAAGAAGTATCACTTTGCCACTGCCAAAAATGAGAACCCTTTGCCAGCTCTTCGTGCAGCAATGCAGCCACCAGGTAATATTCCTGCACTGTGCTTTACCAGCATCTTGCTTCCTAGACTTCAGTGTCTTTTAAAATCTGGAATATTTGTTTGTCTGTTTGTCTGTCTGTTTTAGGAGGTACCAGCAATCGAGCCCAGGACCTCATACATGGGAAGCAGGCTAAGCACCGCTGAGCTACATCTGCTCCCCAGTGGGAGTAGGTTTTTTCGTTCGTTTGTGTTTTGTTTTCAGGAGGTGCCAGGGATCTAATCCAGGATCTCGTAAATGGGAAGTAGGTGCTCATCTATTCTCTTGGAATGTTTTACACTGTGTTTCCAGAGGGTTCCCAATGTTTATATATACATTCCATTCAAAAGCATCTATTTACTACAATTTTTATTTCCTATCTCTTAATTTAGTTTCCAATCCATGATGGATTTTTTGAAATTATCTTTCCATTTCATATTTTACAAACATTCTCAACATCTGGCAAAAACTAGTATTACATGCCTATTTAACTATTTAGCACGCCAAAATCTCTTTCCATTTTTCTGTATGGGACATTCTTCTACAACTTTATCTTTACAAAAGTATAAACCCCTTGGTATGACTTTTGCCCTCTTAAGGTAAAATTGTTCTCTCAGTGAACCAAATGTAAGCTTTCCCGGTCCTACATACTCCATGATTTCTCGTAGCACTAATAATCATGGCCTCCTTCTTAAAATTCTCTAGTATACCCTGTTTTCTATAATTTTTCCCTAAGTTTCTGACTTTTTTTAGTTGCTTATCAGTCTCACTCAAATTTCACACCTTCAACTATCTTTCTCTATGTGAAAGTTTCAAAATTTCTATCTCCAGCCTTGGCCTGGATCCCAAGGACTAAACCATGGTTGGAAAGTACGTATCTCCCAAGGTAGATCTTGCCAGTCTGTTGGATGCTGCCTCCAAAGACTTCCCAACACCACTCTGAGCAATTGCGACACTATCAGTTGACCTAGCACAGTTACCTAATCTGAGCTTTAGATTCACATTTCCAATCACTCCCTAAATGCCTCCCCTCCTGACTGTCCAAACCAGCACTTATCCTCAATACTGTATAGCGAACACCAAACTCATTATCGTTCCCTCACTTTAAGTATTCTACAAAATATAACCATATTTATTCTTTACTCATTATGTCTTCTGGCTGAAACATCCTCTGTTAACTTCTAACTAGAGAAGACTGGGAAGACTGGAAAGATAAATTCAACAGAACTTGGTAATGGAGTAGGTAAAAGGTGATGAGTGAAGAAAAAAGAATCGAGAATGACTATCAAATCTCTATCTTATACAAACGGGATCTTTATTACTACTCACTTAAATAAAACCAGAAGCATTTTGGGGGAAGAGAATAGAACAGATTGTAAAGTGCCTCTGATATCTCAACAAGGAAAGTGGATAGCAATTAGGAAGATGGGCATGTAGATCTTAATCTCAGAAGAGAGTTTACCTAGAGATTTCACTCTGAAAAAAATTGCAATTCGGTAACTTAAACCATACATTTACTCAGAAAACTAGAAACAGAGTTCAAAAAGAAGACAATTTTTAAAGAAGGGGCCTAAAACACTCCAATATTAGAAGCTAGAAGAACTAGCACAGAAAACTAAGAAGGAACAACCAAAAGAATGTTTTTCAGAAGACAAGGGAAAAAGTTCATTTAGAGAAAGTATGAACTGCTTGTTGAACACCACTAAGAGGAAAAGTAAGAAGAAAATAGAAAAAAAAAAAGAGATCATGGAGGTCTCAATGATGACCTTAGTGCTATCCTGACAACAAGAGAAACCAGTGTGGAGTGGTTTGAAAAGTCAGAGAGTAGTAGGTGAAGAAATGGAGATGTAAGGTTAGCAGGTAGAAACAACTCCTTCAAAAATTTTGACTATGAAAGGTAAGAAATATTACAGAGCATTATATATAAAAATGAATGTTATGTCTATAAAGAACTTAGAACCAGGCATTATCTCATGCAGTCCTCTATATCCTTTCTGCCACTGATAGTTCTCAATAAAGTATTATTCATTCTAAGATAAGGAACAAGGCAAGGATCCCACTATCCCCTTACTAATTAACTTTGTTCTGGAGATATTGGCCAAAGGAAGTAGACTACAGAAAGGAATCAGAGGCAGACGAACTGGAAAGAAGAAATGAAATATCTCTATTTGCAGATGACCTGATGGAATACCTGGAAAACCCTAGAAAATAAATGATAAAATCCAACAACAGAAGAATTCAGCTAGGTAGCCAGATATAAAATGAACATGCAAAAAACATATACAAATACTAACCATCTAGAATATAAAGTGGATGAAAAAGCCTCATTTGAAGAAGGAATTTTAAAAAGATAAAATATTTAAGAATATCAAGAAATATCCAGAAATCAAGAACATGTCAAAAAATGTTCAAAACCTACACGACAAAAAATAAAAACACTCCTAAAAGACACAAAATAGACCTGAAGAATGGAAAAGAAGCACCATATTCTTGGTTAGACCATCTCAACCTCATCAATATGTCATTAATTTATAAATTTAAGTCCAATAAAAATAGTAATGAGCTTTTTTATGGAGCTAGACATGTCAACACTGAAGTTCAAATGGAAAAGGAAAGAAAAATTGAATAGAAATAATTATAAGAAAGGACTACTCTTTCCAGACATTAAAACATACTACGAAGCCTCAAAAATTAAAATAGTCTGGTACTGCCTCATGAATACAGACAGACTTAGGGAATAGAAGAGAAAGTCCAAAACACTGATTCAGCTATATAGAGTAATCTAATGTATGATAAAGGTGTTATCATAAATCACAGGTACGAGGATGTTCTTTTTAACAATGGATAGACATTTGGAAAAAAAGATAAAATTACATGTATTTCTCATACTATACACAAGAATAAACTACAAATGGGTCAGAGATCTGAATGTAAAAGATGAAAAGACACATATACTAAAGAAAAAAAAATTGGGTGATTTCCTCTAAAACCTGAGAATTTATAACAGAAAAGGCTTTCTAACTAGTACTAAAATCCACATACAAAGAAAAAAACAAATAAGTATAATTAAATAAAAATAAACTTTTTTAACAAAAACATCACAAGCAAAATCAAAAGAAAAATGAAAAACAGGGAGAAAATATTTGTAACATATATCAGAGTTAGATAGCTAATATCCCTACCCTACAAAGAACTTTTAAAAACAGGGACAAAAGGTCACACATCCTATAGAAAATGGCTCTTCCACATATGAAAAGATATTCAACTGCACTCATAATAAAATAAATAAGATAAACGCAAAACTACACTGAGATACCATTTCAGTACATCAGATTGGCAAAAATTCAAAAGTTTCACAGTACATTATTGGCAAGGCTGTAGGAAAGCAGGCACTCCCGTGCACTGCAGGTAGAAATGCAAAATGCTGCAAGTTTCATGCAGAGGAATTGAAGGATATCTAATAAAACTATATATACATTTACCTTTGGACCAGTCATCCGACTCACAGGAATTTACCCTGATGATAAACCTTCCACAGTATGAGAATACCTGTGTTCAAAATTATTCATTGCACTATTTGCAATTGCAAAATATTGGAAACTATGTAAATGTGCAAGCAAAGGAGACTGAGCAAACTATGGTACTTACATACAAGAAAGTAGTAATCATCTGTAAAAATGGATCAAGATCTCTGTGAACTGATACAGAGTGATTTGTAAGAGAAACTGATAAAACAAGCAAATTGTATAGTATGCTACCTTTTGTAAAGAAAGAAGGGGAATTAAGAAAACATAAATATATGTGGCCTATCTTTATAAAAAGGTTGTTCGATCTGCCCATTCTTCCCTTTTGAAATCATCTCTCACAATGATTTTACTCTCAATTCCCCCTAACCACGGCCCCCTACAGCTCCAGCTGCATCCTAGTCTACCTGTCTCTGGTGCTCCAGCATGTCATACTCTAGTCAGCTTTTACTTTTCACAAACCCCCAAAGAAAAGCCCATGTTCTGTATTCTGGCTCTCCTCCATTTACTGGGACATAATTATACCCACTCCAGTAAGCAATGGAAGGCAAGAATTGTATCTTTCTCACTGTCCTTGCCCAAGGCCAAGCACAGAGCCTACCCTACCTTTAGGTCTCAGTAAACATTTATTGAACGGAATGTTCAACCTCTTCTGTTGCTCACAGTCCTCCTCATTCTAGCCAACGTTAGCAATGCCCAATCTTCTCAATTCCATTTATCCAAATCTGATTGGGGTCAATTCCACATTTACTTTCTAAAAGATGCTTTCTCACTTACTCTAGCCCCCAACAATATCCGCCAGGTTGAAACCCCTTCCACACACAAGGGCTGGAAAACTTTTGCAGTTAAATAACAATATTGAAAAGTATACATTTTATATGTGGTGTAACATGACAATTTCAAAAGTTGTCCTCATCTCTTATTTTAATTAAGAAAAACAAAAACTAGAAAGCCATCTCCTGCATATGCTAAATGAAAAAATAATAAAGGTTGTTTAAAAATATATATATGCGGAAGCGGATTTGGCCCAATGGATAGGGCATCTGCCTACCACATGGGAGGTCCAGGATTCAAACCCAGGGCCTCCTGACCCGTGTGATGAGCTGGCCCAGGTGCAGTGCTGATGCATGCCGTGCCACACAGGGTGTCCTCCGTGTAGGGGGGCCCCACACGCAAGGAGTGCGCCCTGAAAGGAGAGTCACTCAGCATGGAAAAAGTGCAGCCTGCCCAGGAGTGGCGCCACAAACAAGGAGAGCTGACGCAGCAAGATGACGCAACAAAACAAGACACAGGTTCTGGGGGCCGCTGACAAGAATACAAGCAGGCACAGAAGAACACACAGCGAAAGGACACAGAGAGCAGACAACTAGGGGGTGGGAGAAATAAAACTTAAAAAAATAAATAACTTTTAAAAACCAAAAAAATCTTTTTTAAAAATACATATATGTTATGGTCAAAGTCAAGCAAATTTGGAAAATGCTGAGTTGAACCAAGTTACACTAAGATCTCAGATCGTTTAATACACCTAAAGGGGAACAAAGTCTACAGTGCTTTTCAAATTTATTTGACCGTGGAATCATTTTACTCAGAGCATCTTGTGGAGAAAACATGCCATAGAATACACTCTGGGGGGAAATATCATTAGAATCTGGAACTTGATAAGGCAATGTCAGGGCCAAAAGAACACACACAGCTGCTTAATATTATCAAGATCACGTTGAGCTTCCACACAGTAGCTATGATTCTAACTGCAATTACTTAAAGATCAAAACCCTGTGAGTTCTCGATTTAAGACCTGTGCACTCCAGAGCTCCAGGAAAAGTATGGTACGAGTTTCCATTGCCTCCTCCAACTCGAACAGCAGATGACCAACTCTACTATCAGCACCTTCCAGGTAAAATACGCTCACATGCCCATATACATATCACTCATCAAATGGGTTTCCAATGAGAAGCATTACAGCAGTGCTTCTCAAACTTTAATGTGCCTAAAATTTTCTGGGAATCTTGTTACAAGCAGATTCTGATTCAGGAGGTTATGGGAAGAGGCCCAAGACTGCACATTGCTAACAAGCTCCCAGGTACCAGTGATACCACACTTTGGGAAGCAGTAAAGGTGTAGAGCAGGGGTCTTAAACCTTTTTTGTTTCACGCACCCCTCTGCAAGTCAGGTGAAAACCACAGACCTCTTACTAAGTCCAAACCACACTGTATGTTATTTAATAAATATATCACACCCACACCGACATGTCCCGATAAGAATAACATTGTTTGGTTTTTTTAAATTTCAAATTCAAGCTCACAGACCCCTGGTTAAGAACCCCTGATGTAGAGCAACTCTGGGGAAAAAAAGTCAAGGTCCTTAACTTACAGGTATCTGAAGTCTTTATCTTTCAACCTGCTTTCTAAATGTCTAATCCTTCCACTGGAATATAATTAAACCTTCAATCATTTATTTTAAAAAAAGGAAATTGTGTACAATAAATTGAAGATACCAATAATTATTAATTAGTATGACTTATTTTTCCAGTATAGAGCTACAAAAGTGTATTTATACAAAGTCACTTTTTAGTCTACACTCTCATTTGACTCCTATTATTTCTACATGCCCACAGGGAGCTCACAAAAAAAATCACACCAACTTCTATGGTGGTCAGGAATTGCTCCAACTTCACTAAATGACAAGGCTGCAAATAGAAACTCTTATTGCCATGTCTCCACCCCAAAAAGACATGCATAAAGCCAGCATCCTTCTCAATGATTTACTGAAAGCAACAGCTCGTTTTAATAAAACCATCCCAAAACATAAAATTGATTGAACCAACTGCTGTGTTGGGCATACACAACAGCTGATCAAAATCATTCAAGATTTTTATTCTCACAGATTTTCTTTCAAGCATCAGGCATTTTTTTTTTTTCCATTCTTTACTTTCATCTTGATACTGAAATCATTGAGATTAAAGAAAAAAGAATCTTTAAACCTCTGGGATAAGTTTTAAATTGTAGAAGTAGGTCAATTCAAGAAAATATTTTAATAAACCAGATTACATAGTAAAGCTAATAATCACTTTTTTGAAATGCATTTTGAGTAGCAAAATTAAGAGTTTACACTGAGTAACCTCTTGTATTGTCAAACATTGTTTGTGGCTTTTCCTAAACACAGGACTGTCATTTAGTAAAGTATTAAAAACATTACACACTACATACTACTCTCATTCCTTTACCAAGAAAACTTTGTAAACTTGGAAATTATACTTCTTTATCACTTGGTCTCTTGATATTAAACATTTTAAGATTTACTTTCACTAAAAACAAAGACATTTATCATTGCATTGTGTGTTACATAATGCTTTTATTTGTCATTTTATAATAAAGTAATTTTATAGTATTTTTGTCACAATGAAGGGCATAGATGAGCCAACTGTTTAGATTCTTCTCCTTTATGTTGTGTCTTTGATCACTAACAATGCTGCGTGAACAGCCAACAGAAGGCTGACATTTCATAAAATATGGAGTGATAAAAACTAATACTGTAGCATCTGGGAGCGATATATAAAATGCAGAAATACACCTAATAACTGTGATCTTAAATTGCAAGTTACTAAAAGCTAAATAAGAAGCATTCCTAAGGATAAAGTAAAAAATAGCAAGATTACAAGGTACTTTTTTGTATTACTATTTCTAAAAACAAAGTTTTAAAAATAATTTAAGTCTCTAAACTTCCCTGGTAGCCAGCTACCAACCTTCTAAGAACAGGAATACTTTACTACATACCTTCCAAAGACTGAGGTGCATATTACAAAGCCACCGCTGAAAGGCACCATATAAAATGCAATTAGGAAATTTTCTTTCTCCAAGATACTTAAAAATGCCAAAACTGTTAATGAAGCAGTAATGTATTATTTTTATAAGCAGATTCTGGAGACTATGACCAAAATAAGTTTTACAAACAATAATGATCCAAATAAACACATTTTAATGCTAGTATTAATACATCACAATTTAAACCTTAAAGTCCTTGGGATACCATGGCAAGTAAAATGTGCACCAATATGTTTAAATGCTTTTAACTTCACTAGTAAACATTTGTTTTTTAACAGTGGAAAACAGAAAAGGCACAAAGAAAGGCAATCCAGAGTAATCATGTGAATTGTCTTTGTAGCTTTTGATTTAGTATTCCACCTATATCTGTCGAAATCACAGTCCAGCAGAAGTGTTTTTATTGTGTGTGTGATTTTTAATATATATGCTAAGGGGAAATGAAAAAATAAAAGCCATATTCAGCACTTCAAGAACTCTGAATTACACTTTGACTAAAGAAAATATACAACAGTTAAGTATGTGGGAGGCAATTGTCCTTGTGCTTATAATTAGCATCTGAATTTAGGGATTTCACTTCTTAATGCACACCCACCAGCCTGTTATTCATACCAAGGCTTTATGTCACTTAATGGAGATAAATACTCTTTTCCCTCCTCATATTTACATCAACGTTATTCTGTTTTTTGTGGGTTTTTTTTTTCAAGTTGTTTTAATAGGTTAAACAGCAATCTCAACATCACTCTTCATCTCCCACTGGACCAAAAATGGCATTACAGGACTGTGAAGAGATGAAGGTATATGTACACTCATAATGTTCCTAACTGTAACAGTTATATAAATTATGATTTTACATTTGCAAATATAATTCTCAGTTTCACTGAAGACTTCACCATTCTTTCAGCATTAATTTTCTATGATTATCACAGGCTCAAAAAAATCATACCCATGAAATAATTGATATCGTTCAAGCCACTGGAAGAAAAACTTAAAGCTAAAATAATAACGCATCTAATAATGTATTTGTTTATTTCATCTTAATCTCCTACAAAAGAGAGCTTTAGGATACTAAGTTCTAATAGTTTGAGTTTAGTGAATCTTCCTTTTAAAAATATTTTAATCACCTTCTAATTATCTCACACGATGCTACATATAACATGAACAATATACAAATTTACAATTGTTTTAATGTCAAGAATGTATGAATCATTCTTACCATTACTTTGCCTATTGAATTTATCCAGACACAGAGCATATCAGAATTATGTATATTTAGAAGATAAGAAGTTTACCCATTTGCAAACCTATCATTTCAAGAGTAATTTACTCTATGAAAATTTATTTTTAAAGTAAGCAAAATTATACATGCCAATAATAGCAGAGGGGGAAAAAGAGGCAACTTTCCTTTTTCCCCTTGTCAAAAAAGTAACAGATTACATCCATCAATTGTAATTAAACAGGTAATTGTGAAATTAGCTATAGAATGTCTATTTCCCCTTCTAAATGTAAAGTCCATGAAAGCAGGGTCCATACCTCTCTTGCTTAATGCTGTATCAATGGTGCTTCAGTGTAAGAAATCAATATTTATTACAAGAATGAATGAGAAAATATCAGTTTATCATCTGAGATTTGTAAAATAAACTGCACAGGGCCATAAAAGAGATGCAAAGAGTAAAACGGTCACTGCTCTCTTGACATGAAAAATCCATTTAGCAATATGGGACCCAAACCCAAGTGAAAACAAGTAATAGTGCAAAACACTAAAGAGAAAGTGCCACGTGAGTGGCAGAAAGCAAGGCAGCTTGGAGGATACCACAATGGACTACTCTTCAGGAGGATTCCATGGAGGGAGCAGGGCAGGAGACTCAAGTTGGGGTACCATATGTAAGTTTTAGATGGGCAAAAAGAAAACAGGAGGGACACCATGGGACTCAAAGGAGAAGAGAGGTGAATGACTGTGACATGAGGAAAGATACGTAGGAATGCTCTCAGTATGCTGGGATCATCTTGACAGGAACGGGAAGTTTTTGTTACTGACGACGGGAGGCTAAGAGGTAAGTGGCTTGGAGAATCTTGAATACCAGGCTAGAGATTCCAAATGCCAAGCTACAGGCAAAAGTGGAGCTGCTGAAGGCTCCTACATGGGGGAGTAACAGGGTCAAAAGCAATGTGTGGCCACCAGAGGCTTTGAGGGGAGGGAGAGGCAAGAAGCAGAGCAACAGGGGGCATTTTTGGGACATTGGAATTACCCTGCATGACACAGCAATGATGGAAACAGGCCATTATATTTTTGACAAAATCTATAAAATTATGTGGGGCAGAGTGTAAACTACAATGTAAATGGTAGTCCATGGTTAGTAGCAATGTTTCAATGTGTTCAGCAATTGAAACAAACGTACCACACTAATGAAGGATGTTGTAATGGGGAAAGGGGATGAGGGTATATGGGAATCCCCTATTACATAACATTTATGTAATCTAAAGCTACTTTAAAATAAAAATATATTTTAAAAAATTAAAAATTAAAGCAGGGAAGCAGACTTGGCCCAATGGTTAGGGTGTCCATCTACCACATGGGAGGTCCACGGTTCAAACCCTGTGCCTCCTTGACCCATGTGGAGCTGGCCCATGCGCAGTGCTGATGCACACAAGGAGTGCCCTGCCACGCAGGGGTGTCCCCCATGTAGGGGAGCCCCACACGCAAGGAGTGTGCCCCATAAGGAGAGACACCTAGTGCAAAAGAAAGTGCAGCCTGCCTAGGAATGGTGCCACACACGGAGAGCTGACACAAGATGACGCAACCAAAAGAAACAGAGTCCCATGCCGCTGACAACAACAGAAGCAGACAAAGAAGAACACACAGCAAATAGACACAGAGAACAGACAACTGGGACAGGGGGTGAGGGAAGAGGAGAGAAATAAATAAATCTTAAAAAAAAAATTTTTAATAAAAATAATAAAAAATTAAAGCAATGCTTCAAGAAGATTAAACTGACTACACAGGAAATGCAGAATTGAAACATGGGGATGAAGTCAAACACAAATCTATAGATTTTAGAGTTCTCTACAAAGAAGTAATAGTTAAAACCTTGAAAAGGCAGGCAGGAAAAAGCTCAGAGGAGAGGCTTGAAGAGTATTATACTCTTCAACGAATTCTATAAACATGCTGTGGAATAAAAGTAGAATAAAACGAAAGGAATGACTGCCTTTATGAAATGGTCCAGTCTAGGCAGAACAGCACAAGGCCCAAGAAAGAGGGACCACTCACAAACACCTTACCACGGCTGTTAAACAAAGAGTCTTAGAAAGTGCTGCAAGCAAGCCAGCATAATTTAAAAATACTCTTTTGAGAGCGATAAAGGAAACAGAGAGGCAGAGAGAATATGAAGATTAGGATATGAAACAGAGGTAAAAAACTATCTAAGGAAACTCATAAAACTTTAACATACAATGTCCTATTCTATTTCACTAAAAGAAAATGCTAGAAAGTTTTTCTTTTTACATGTTCTGATCCTGGAATAAATGCAAAATAAGTGTCCACAAAAAAAAAAGACTGAAAAAAAAAAATTCACCAGCTCTTTATGCTTTAAATCTACATTTACTTCTCAAAGTTTTCATATTTATACTATCTCATTACATTTTCCTCAGGTTTAGGTTAGTATCTATGTAAGGTAAACATTTTACTTTGATATTTCCTAACTTGAATAAAATGTTGCAACAAAAAAAATCTAAAAAGTATGAAACATATTTTTTAAAAACCAAAAACCAATTTGAGACTAATTTTCAGGGTGAACCCTAAAGAGTACATAGAGTTCATAGAGAAAACAGGAACTAAGGAAAGTTCTCCACCCCCATCCCACCCGATCTAGGTCCTAGAAAGAGAATAAGCACAAAATTTGCGGAAAAACAGAGTCAGAGTGCCAAATGTAAATGTAAACATAGTTAAGACTTTTAAAAAGGCAAGAATAGGTGCCAGAGTGTATTTTATATGAAGAACCCTAGGCATAATTTAATCATGCCAAGATTTAGGGATTCCAAAGGAAAGGCAAAAGCTTTAGAAGTCTGATTTTCACCATGATACATGAGGAAGAGATATGCTCATTCATCAGCACAAGAAGCACTTCTTCCAATAAGCCAATGCATGCACTCTACTTGGGGGTCTCTCCCCACGAAAACGTTTAAACTAGTCAGTAAGTCAGATATGTTCTTAAGAATGCTAAGTGGTTGCTTCTGTGTGTTAGATGTTCTGTATGGCACATTAATGGACTTTTCCTGTATGATACGGTGGACTCAGCAATAACGAATGTGTGATACGTCTGCCTCCTACGTCTTCACTGACAGCAAATGGAGTGTAAACTGGCACTGTAAGGTGAAGAACAAGAAATTAACTTTAGAGATACAGAGCATTAGTTCTATATTATACATTGCTTGCTAAATCTAAACTCTGATGGATTATGTGTAAATTAGCAAGTATCAGATATTTACTTGGCTTATTAAAATAAGATCTAATTATAAATGATGGACTAGAGTCAATAGTACAATCATGAAAATGTTCCTTCATTAATTATAACAAATGTACTGCACACTAAGGCAAGGTGTTAATAACAGCATGGTGGATGGGAACTCTGTATTTTATATATTTTATGCATGGTATTTCTGTAAACCTACAACTTCTCTAACAAACAATATATTAATAAAAATCAAGATATAGGATTAAAATCATAAACTTGTCTTTTTTAGAGTGTGTAAGAAGCGAGTTAGTCCATTTCAATATAAACTATATTTTGTGCTTTGAAAAAAGTTTTAGAGCACAAATTTAGGTTGAAGAGTAGAGAAAAATGGTAGTTTGGTCTTCGGACATACATAAATTACATAATGGTTTTTCTACAATTTAAGTACTTTAAGAAGTAAAAAAAAAATTTAATGTGAAGCAAAATATTCAAGTCATTCTTTTATTAAAAGGCCATGGTGCTAGTAAAATTATATATTTTTCCACAATACAGCAACTCTCCCTCCCAAAAAAATCAGCAGGCATTTACAATAAATGCATGCCCCACTAATTCTAATACTGCAGACTAAAGGTGGGTGTGGAAGACTGTTTTGATTCTCTTCCTTCCTATTTACCATTTGAAGGTTCCCCTAGAACCTCCAGAAAGGAAGACAGACACTGACACTTGATTTTAGCTGGAGAGACCCATACTGGACTTCTGACCTACAAAACATATGGCAGTAAGTTAGTGTTGTATAAACCACTAGGTCTGTGATCGTGTGCTACGGGAGCAAAGGAACACTACAAACAACCAAGGCAGGCTTACCGGCACACGGAGGACTGACCCAGGGCCAGGCTCACGACAACCCCATTCAGAACCAGCGCCCACACACAACTCACTACTCCGTGTTTCTGAAAGAAAACTTTACCTAATCACAGAGATCAACACCCACCTTAAAAGTGAAAAGTTTTAATGCAAATGATGTTTAAATTCTGTTAACTGATTTCCTGAAATGAATTAAACCCAATAAGCAAGTTGCAAATAGCCATCATGCACCCTTTTTCCCCAAACATTTAAAACTATTCCAAGTTTTTTTTTTTTTAACATACATTAATTTCTTTTATTCTATGTCATAGTCTTACTTTCCTTTCTCCTCCTAAAAAAAATTTTCTTTGTTTCTGGTAACAATTCAAAAGGATATAAAATAGAAAAAGGTTTTCACATGTCTTCCTGAAATGTCCCTTTCCTAAGCATGTTAAAAACTCCTCACTCTAATTTAGGAAATGACAGCCAGACAGTATGTTTCCATAGAAAAGGTAAATGTTCTACCTAGGCTGAAACTTAGGCTCGCCTTTAAAATGAAAAAAAAACAATGCTTTTCATCACTGCAAGAACAGAGCTAGGAATCTGGACAAACAGTATTTTATATTTCAACTGTAGCTATTCCTAAAGAGATACGCATTTTGCTGTATTTGAAAAAGCATGGCTTTCTAGAACAAGAGTCATTCCTAAACTATATATAATGCTTCTATTCACTGGGAGTCTCAATGAATTTATTTTTAAAAATTTAAAAATATCAGTGCTACAGGTATTGATATCAATAAATAATCTATTATTACATATCACACAGCCCTACTAGGAACTCCAGATTTCATATTGTATTAACACCGAGAAGAATCAAAATTCTTTCAACCGATTCAAGTGTCACTGAATCCTAATTTCAAAGCTGTTTAGTATTTAAATCACAATTAGCTGATATGAGCTTAATGTCAAGAAATGAATCTGTTATCCAGTGCCATTAGACAAGTGAATCAAATAAGAGTCAAAATTTTAGAAGAGAGCAAAAATGGTATTTGGAGATTATATGCTTTTATAAATGAAAATAAAGAAACTGGAAAAAAATTCCAAAAATAAGTACACTATATATTAAACATACACCTTCATACCATTCGGAAAAAAGGTGAAAAAAAGGCATTTTCAGCAAACAAGTTGAGAGAATTTGTTACCAAAAGCTCTCCACTGAAGTAAATTCTTCAGGCAGAAAGAAAATTGCTCATGGAAGCATGGAGATGCAAGAGAAAAAGAGAAAGTAGTAGAAAGGGTAAATAAGCAAATAAATGTAAATGAAAACTGACAGCAAAACAAACAATAATAGTACTAATAATGTCTTACAGGCTTTTAAATACATGAAAACTAAAATATAGAAGTACAATAGAGTGAAGAAAGATTAAACACAACTAATGTATTCTAGATCCTTACATTCTAATGTCTTGTAAGCTTTTAAATGCATGAAACCTAAATACACAAGAACAGTAGAGCGGAGGAAGATTAAATACAATTAATGCAATAGAAAACCCTTGCATTCTCTGGAAAATGGTAAAAACAGTATTTGATATTACATTTTTAATAAGTGAAAGACATGTTGCAATTCTAGAGTATAAAAACTAAAAAGATGATTAATCAATTTATAACCAACAAACAAATGGTTAGAAAAAAACTGCTTAATCAAAGGCAGGCAAGAAAAAAGATTTTTTTTAAAGGCATTTTGGATACAGCAAACAGAAAATAAAAACTAATATATCCGTAACTGTATTTCATGTAAATGGACTAAATACAATCAAAAGAAAGATTGTCCAAGTGGATTTAAAAAGCACAAAATATGTTACAAGAAACAGACTTCAAAAATAGTGATAAAGAAAGGTTCAAAGAAAAACAATGTAAATACTAGCTACTAAAAATAACGTTAGTGAAATCACACAAATGAAAGATAAAGTAGATTTTAGGGCAAAGAAGACGGACATTTCACAATTATAAAAATACCAACACACAAAAAAGGACATAAAAATTCTATATTTGCATACAAAAAATAGACTCAAAAAACATAAAGCAAATATTGATATAATACAAAGAGGCAAAGAAAAATCCACAAGAATGGAAATTTTTTAACATACTGCATTCTGTAACTAATCAATAAAGCAAATAAAAAGCAATAAGAATATCAAAGATTTGGACGCAATTAACAAATCTGACCTAATTTACATATAGAGAACAATGTAACCAATAGCAGAATACACATTCAAGTGTAAACATACTCAAACAATTACCAAAACTTTTATGCTTGCTCCTAAAGTCTCAAGATATTTCAAAGGATTAAAAAAATACAGTGCATGTTCTCTGACCATAGCAGAATTAAGCTAAAAAGAAATAAAGAAATACACTTTGAAATAACTCATGGGTAAAGGACAAAATCACAATGGAAATCAAAAGACATCTCTAACTATATCATAATGAAAATATGACATATCAAAGCTTCTAGAAATGCAACTAAAACTGTACTTGAAGAAAAACTGCAAGACAGGATGTAAATTAAAATGGTAAAACCACTTTGGAAAACAATTTGGCATTATCTTTTAAAGTTGAACATTTGCATTCTCTACAAGCAGTAATTCTATTCCTAGATATAAATCCCACACCTAGAGAAATTCTTGTACATGTGCAATGTGTAGGCACAAACAGTGAATGTTCTCATATAGAAGAACAAACATGAAGACCAAAATATCCATCGACGGACTATATAAATAAAGTCTTGTGTATTCACAAATATTTTATTATACAATAGCTAATGCTATTAAATGGATGAAATTTAGAAATATAACATGAAAAAGCAAGTCTCATAAGTCCATATTACAATACACTACTTTAAAATATACAGTATGCAATTATATAATAATATGTTGATTCAGTTTATACATGTGATAAAACAAACTATATACCAAAAAGAAGGCAATGATAAACACAATATTCCGATAGTTATTACCTATGGAAGGTAAGCAAAGGAATGGGATGGTGAAGAATTCATTGGCAGATACAATTATTGGTAATTTTCTGGTTCATGAGTTGGGAATACATATTAGTATATTAGAATGCTTTATAATTTTTATTAAAGTTACATATATTTCATATTATGTACAATAGGAAAACATTTTAATTTGTTAAAAATGATAAGAAAAGGTATCCCATAACAAAATAACAACCAAAGAAATACACAGATACACTGAAACGTTATAAAGCAATTATATAACTCAAGTAAGGGACATAAAAGAAGTCCTGAAAGTAGAAAACACCTTTTTTTTTTAGATTAGGCAAGGGAGCAAAGAGTTTATTAAGAAACAAGAAAATGAGACAAGTACAGTGCCTGAGGCATGGACCGTGGGCATGCTGCAGGGTGAGATGTGCCCTCACCTTTCTCTTTGGGTTCAATATTAAAAAGACATCTTACTTAAATAATCAAATCAAAACCCTAATGGCTTTTTTAAAAATTTTGGTATAATGTGCCTTATTCTCATGCAGAAAAATAAACATGGAAAAATTGCCAGAGATGTAATAGTAATAATAGTAATAATGATTATAATTTATTGAACATTACCAAGCCTGGTACCAAGATCTTTATTATATTCATTCAGTGTCGATTTACTGCCAGGCACTATTCCAGATACTCATTACATAGCAATGAACAAAACAAACCAATAAAGAGAACCTACCCTCAAGGAGCTTATATCTCAGGGAAGGAAAACAAATTACAAGTAGAATAAAAAGTAAATTTTCTAGAGTGTTAGGAGTTAACAAGTACCATGAAAAATGGAACAACACAGGAGCCAATTACACTTTCCACAGGGTGGTCAGGGAAAGGTTTCATGGAGGGAAGCTGGGCAACCATGTGGACACAGGAAGGAAAGTATGGCTGGCAGAGGAAACAGTCAGTGCAAAGTCCACAAACAAAGTGGGTGTCCAGAATGCTGTTTCGTTTGTGTTTTAGGAAGCACTAGGAATTGAACTCGGAATCTTGCGTGTGTGAGGCAGGAGCTCAACCATTGAGCTACACCCACTTTGCACACCTACAATGTTTGAGGAACAGCAGAGACTGAGGAAGGGAGACTGGAGCTAGAGATGATTTCAGCCCAGTAGGAGAGCTCAGAATGCAGAGACTCTTGTTTCCACAGAGTAAAATGAGGTGTTATTGTAGGATTTGAGGGTCGTGATATGGTATCAATTATATTTAAAAGGATCACTGTTGTGCTGCAAACAGATGACAAAGGGTCAAGTGCAGAAAAGGAAAAACCAATTCGGAGGCAACTTTCATAATCCAAACAAGACATGACTGACTAAGACAAGGGTGGCAGGGGAAGAGGTAAGAAGAGAATCAAATTTTGGATATACAAGGAAGGTGGGCCCAAAGAACTGACAGATGAGGAGGGTGGGGATGGAAATGAGAGCAAGGGATTATATTAGTCAGTAAAAGGGGTGCTGATGCAAAGTACCAGAACTCTGTTGCCTTTTATAAAGGGTATTTATTTGGGGTACAAGCTTACACTTACAAGGCTCTAAAGAGTCAACTCCAGGTTCAGCCTTGCCCTCTGGGCTTCCTCCTCTCAGCTGCAGGCTGGCAGAGGGCTGGTCTCCCCGGGCTGCCTGTATCAGTCAGCTCACTTCCCAAGGTCAGCTGCAAACTACCAAGCAAACGGCTCATCTCTCCGTGCATCCACAGGATCAAAAACGACAGAGCTCTCTCTTCTCCAGTCCTCTTGAGTGTCTCTTTATATTGGCCCACTAAGGGGGCAGGGACTCATCTTGAGTTACACCTTACTGACATAGCCCAATCAAAGCCCTAAATTCACTTTATCCAGTAAACTTAATCAGAGACCCCTCACTGAATTTAATACAATCAAAGGATATCACACTCGGAGGAAGCAATTAGTTTACCAACATAAACTCTCTTTTTGGGATTCATAAACAACCTCCAACTGCCACAGATACAAAAATCAAGGACGATTCCACTGTTTCTGGCTGAGCTAGGAGATGGGGACAACTACAGGTGGAACAGGTTTGTGAGAGAAAGAACAGGAGGTCTGCTCTGAGCATATTCAGTTTGAGGTGACTACTAGACATCTAAGTGGACATGCCAAATACATTAGTTGCATATATAAACCTGGAGTTCAGATTAAGAGGGCTAGACATCTCTTTGGTAATTAAAGCCATGAATGTGGATTAAATCACCAAGGAAATGAATGCAGACAGAAAAAAATAAAGGATCAAATAACTGAGTCTTGATGCCCTTCCAATTAAGAGGGAAGAATAGGGGAAACCTGTGGTGAGAACTGAGGAAGCGTGACCAACAGGGTGGACAAAACGGGGAAAGCCTGCTGTCCCAGGCTAGGACTGCGGACACCAAGGAGGAGGGATGTGTCTCAAATGCTAGCAATGTGTTTCCAGGAGGACAGGAACTGGACACTGACTTAGCAATACAGAAGTCACTGGTCACCTAGACCACCTAGTAGGTTCAGGGTAGTGATGGAGGCTTTTGTCCTATTGTGATGAGTTTAAGAGAGAATGGGAAAAGAAGAATTGCAAACAGTGAGTACAGAAAATTCCTCATAGAGACGTGGATGTGGCTCAACTGATAGAGGATTCGTCTACCATATGGAGAGTCCAAGGTTCGATCCCCGGGCCTCTTGACCTGCATAGTAAGCTGGCCCATGCGCAGTACTGCCATGCAAGGAGTGCTGTGCCACGCAGGGGTGCCCCATGCATAAGGTGTGCACCCCGCAAGAAGACCGCCCCACGTGAAGAAAGCGCAGCCCACCCAGGAGCGGCGCCACACACACGGAAAGCTGACTCAGCAAGATGACACAACAAAAGAGACACAGACTCCCAGTGCTGCCTGATAATACAAGGAGATGCAAAAGAACACACAGCAAATGGACACAGAGCAGACAACAGGGGCGGGGAGAGGAGAGAAATAAAGAACTGGGATAAATCTGGCCAGAAAAGCGGAATCCAAAAAAAGGTATTTTTAAGATGGGAAAAACACAGCATAATTGCATGTTGACGGGAATAATCCAGTGATAAGGAAAAAGTTACTGAAGTAGAAGAGAAAAAATAGAATTGCCTTAATCCTATAACATCCCTATAAGATGTTTACTTCTTAGCCTCTACAGACAAAACAGAAGAGGTTGCTACTATGGAGTATAACATAGGGGCACACGTGTAGGGGTGAGAAGGAAAGACTTGCATCCACTAAAACAACAACGAATCCCAAAGCCCAATAGCTACACCCATGTCTCCCGAACCACCCTCGGACTTGGTATGTTAGAATATTTTTTACTAAATCACATGCCATTTCTGTATATCTAAGATAGGTAATCCTAGCATTTTAAATCAATTTAAGAAAAAGTAAGCCTGAACACTAAAAATGAAGCTTTACAAATTATGATAGGGAAGCAAAATCCATGACCGTCTTCACTCTAATATAATCTAGAGAGCCAATATTAGTACTATGAATAATCTTTGAACCAAACATTTTAAATTAAAGTTGCAAATTGTATAGTGCCAGCACTTCAAAACAAACTACCATCATGAAAAGAGGGTATAGATTAGTACTATAAGCTCAAATAATACCAACTGAATCTCGTAATTGACCAAAATTTTATACCCAAATTACCAGTTTCCTATTAAAACTTTTAGAATTTGGCTTATGTGAAAGTCAGGTGTTAGGGCTGGGAAGGACAAAAGCATGAAAAAGAGCATTATAAAACATGGAAGGCAAAAGGAAAGAAAACAATTTCTAAGAATAAAATAGTCACTGTATATTTTTTAGTTAGCCATGGGGAAAAATGAACAGGTGCAAGTTATCAAAGACAATTTATTGCTCATCCGTGACAGTTTGAAGTTTTATGAATCCCAGAAAAGATGATGTTCTTAGAACGAATCCATTCCTGTGGGTGTGGGACCCTTTGGTTGCATTAGATCACTTTTAATTAAATCTCTTTACAGCCTCAGATTGGGCTAAGTTAGTGAGATGTGCCTAGGTTGGGTTTCTGCCCTCTCACTAAAGTCTTACATCAACTGAGAACTAAAAGCAGAAATACTCAGGGAAAGACAGCTGCCATTTCACCTTGCCATGTGAGGGAGTACTAGAGAAGGCCAGAGAGGCTGAGAGGGGGTTTGGAGGCTGGAATCAGTGAAGCACGGAAGCACAGCAAGAAGCCTCCGAGATGCTGGCCCAGGCAGTAGCACAAAGCTGGAGAGACAGAGCCCTGTCATGTGCTTGATCACCCACAGGTGAGCTCAGGGAGAAAGTGAGCCTGGAAGGGAAGGCAGAGAGAGACCAGCAGAGCCGCCATTTTGCCTTGCCACATGGCAAGAGTCCAGGATCGCTCTCAGCTGCAATTTGGTGAGGTGGCATCTCTGATGGTGCCATGATTTGGACATTTTCAAAGTCTTGGAACTATAAGCTTTCACCCCAATAAATTCCCTTTATACAAGCCAACTCATTTCTGGTATTTTACTGTGAGAGCTTTATTAAACTGGAACAACCACAGTCATAGTCCAAGATAGAAAACAGGAAACAGAAGTCCTCTTTAAAGCAAAAATCCAATGCTCTTCTTTCAAATAGAAAGGAAATATTTGAAATGTTTTTCTAAAAAATAAAAAACTAGGGGAGCCTCACTATTTCTATACCAAGAATGATATTAGTTCAATCAATTAGATAGTAAGCAGCTACTATGTATGATTCCAATAAAGAAATACTCCCACTAATGGCACAGTATTCTGCCAGGAGCTGCATGAAGAACAAACTTCCACCAACTTCCACCTCAAAGATCAATGATATAATCTTGCACCCACACTTTACCACCCCTATGCTTTTCTTTCATCAACTTATTTGCTTTGACCATTTTAAAAGTGAGAGGCAAGCATGAAAATGAAATTCTTATATTTTAACAACATACTATATGCAGATGTGGAATATTTAAAGAAATGCACTTAGGAAGACAGTTAATGTGTTTACCACGGAGGTATTCTTGAGTGGGTTATTATTTTTCAGGACACCAGGGTCCTATGAATAAGCAAGTTATTTTTTAAAAGGGCCAAATCATACCCTTGGTCAAAGAGAATGCCATGATATCATAAAAGTTAACACAAAATACATTCAATACATCAGTAGATGGTGGCTCTTGGTTTCACAAAGGTAAGCATGGTGGTTAAGTGCATGAACTGAAGAGCTTGGGTTTGAATTCTGGTCAGAAGATTTGGGCGGGAAATTCTTACGCTTTATAAGCCTCAGTTATTTCACCTTTATAGTAGGGATTAGAGTCATAAGGTAGTTGGGAAGATTTAGGGAGATAGCCACATAAAGTCCTTAGAACAGTACTTGGCATTAAGTAAGTGTTCATTCAATGTTATTTGTTACCTCCCACAAACGCCACTGCCACCGCCACTGATTCCTCCTTCCCCTCCTCCTCCTGTATCCTTGTCTTTTCAATGTAATAAGGACACCTATACAAGATTTCCTGGCATCTGTTTCCCAGAGCATTTTTTCCCTTACACAGTTTGCTGGAATATTTTATTTGTGGCTGGCTCTGACTTTATGTTAATTGTGCTTTTTGTTTCCTCCAAAAATGCAGTGCCTTACTATTGCTGTATTTAGAATTGTAAATTTCAAAATCTATAAATAAAACGTTAAAATAAATAATTTTACAGGAAGCTAGTCCTGATTATAAATGCAGACTAATGACTTTTCCCCCTACACAAAAAGAATAAAAAGAAATGATTTGAAATACCCCAGAATCTGGTGCTTACAAAACTATTATAAAGAGTAGTATCGCTTATTTTTAATTTGTTCAAAATTAGGAATTACTAATACCTGAATGAGTTAAGTTTTTACAGATTTTGAGTTTGTGAAATAAAATGCTACAAAACGGTATCAATTTGGTTCTGTTTTAATATTAAGTGTTCTTTAATATTTCTAAGTTTTCTAGTACTTCAGCTCACACTACCCTTTAAAGGTAGTCTCACTCAATCAAAGCAACTTAGCAAGTGTGACCACTGTGTTCCAAGCCAGTGCGCAGCTCACCTCCAGGAGGCACCATTCACAGCGGACTGGATATGATGTAATGTGCAGTTTAGCAACCTGCCCTGATGTTGGGCACTATCACAAATATATGTTTCATTTAGTTAATGTAATTCTCACAAACCACATGAGAGAGAGAGTTATTCTTACTGTCAATATTTTATAGATGAGAAAAGGAGAGAGGCAGAAAAACAAGTGACTTGCTCAAGGTCACAAAGTATTATCAGGCAGATCTAGGATCCAGATGCCATGAACTTTCCAATCTGCCCATGTTTTAAGTCAAAATGTACGTTCATATCTTCTAACATTAAGACCACATACTTGTTAATATAAAGCCTATATTTATTATAGAAAATAAAAATTACAAATACCCTCTTCTACCTAGCACGGATGACTCCTTTAAACACAATTAAAATGACAAAATACTAATAAGAGACTTTCAGCAATTTTAGTTGCCAATATTCTGTAGTTATTTAAAAATGGATTTAAAAAATTAAACTTCCCACAATCTACCAACTGCATGTTTACTTCAGAGGGTTTTAAGTTGGCTACCCAAATATTCTTTAAAAAAAAAAAAAACAAGATTTTATTTATTTCTCCCCACCCTTCCTTGCTTGCATTTCTGTGTCTGTTCATTGGGTGCTCATTTTCCTTTTTTAGGAGGTACTGGAACCCAAACCCAGGACCTCCCATGTGGTAAGGTGGCACCTAATCGCTTAAGCCACCCCCACTTCCCAAATATTCTTTATAAAAGAAATTTATTACCTTGAGTAAATGACTTTGAAAGGCAAATTGGCTAGGATAAACAATGATGTGCGATTTTGGGGAGAAGGGGAATCATTTATTAAACTAGTCAAAATGTGATATTTTTAAAGTATACCTTTGTGTCAAAGAGTGTTAATGAGGTCTATAAAAATTTTTTTCTTGTAACAATGTAAAATCAGCAATTTTTAAAATAAAGTAGTTATTAATTTCAATATATATTTTCCATTCAATATAGTCATATATATTACTCCAAAGAGTTGGTATGTTTTAAGCTGGCTAATGATATCTCTTGGCCAAGCCATTAAATTATCCTTGTGATGCAAAACATAAAAATAATTATATTTTGGAAATATTTTATGGCCAGAATAAATTTTATATGATTGCCAGGAATTATTATCCCAAAAACATGAAAATTCTTCATTCATTCTCTCTCCTCCCTTAATGCCAACTTATTAGACAAAACACAACTGTCAAAGCTCTATAGAACTTTCCAAGGGCTATGTATGCCCTGCCTTTACCAGAAACCACAGTTGCTGAAAAACAATGAAAGAAACCCATACGAGGAAACATTCATAGTATCTGTAAGTTACAAATATGAAATTTTAGATGTCCTTAATAGCCTTAACACAATTTCCCAAATGTAGATTCATAAAGAGCAGCTAATTCTCCAGAAATCTACTTTGACAATCTCAGCTTGCCTTCTAATGTTGAACCCTAAAGCTGTATTATTGTTGATAACTAAATTTTACATTTAATATAGAAATCTACCTTATGTACACTGTCTTCAGTGTTCATTCATTCAGTAAATATTTATTTATTGCCAGGTACTACATAAGATGACTAACAGAAAAATAAATATAACAGCGCCAGCCACTACTCTCAAATTTATTTTGGTAGCGGTATTTGCCACTGTAGGCATATACCTTCACTGTGAAAGCAAATCTTTTAACTATAACTGATGATTATCTTTTAAATATAACTATTGGTTTTCCATATACTATGTATCTGCATCATCAGAAGTAGTACACAATGGCATTACAGATTTAAAAAGGCTGCTATGTGACCCTAATTTCAAATGGATAACGGGTAACCTGTCTACATCTAACAAAAAATCAAAAGTTCTTTCAGTAGCCCATTTCCTCCCCCCAATTTTTTCTTTAATAGGTGAAACCCACCTAAAGTGCAATTTATGTAAAAAAGACAAATTTCTGGAAAACTGTAATAGTGCTGATAAAAATGGCCACATTTTTTGTATAATCATGATGGAATTCATCTCCATATACCTATTTATCTGCTTTTGATTTAGAGGTCATCTATTTCTAATCTTCAAATTCTTCCATATATTAATCCACTGGCCACCACAATGACCATTTAATATATCTCTTACATAACATGGCTATCTCTACAATTGTTATTAGTAGATGATTACAGGAAATAAGATAACAAATGGTGGTCAACAGCCATTTGTTTTTCTATTCCAGGATCCTTTTCCACACCCCATGTTGCATTTAGTTGTCACCTCTCCTAAGTCTCCTCCAAACTGTGACAATTCCTTTTCTTTCAGGAAGAGAACTGGGCAATCATTTTATAGAATGCTATCTCTAGATAACATTTCATCTTGAGCTATAATGACCTTACCTCTGAATCAGATGTCTAGCAGTTCCTTTTTGAAAGATTTGTGTTTGAGTAAGTTGTTAATGACATCTGTCAGCAGCTGTAGTGCTTTGTTTTATATAATTGTAATCTCATATTCTATTGCAAGTATTGCATCACGATGCATATTGAAGGTTTTCCAAAAAAGAGACTTGAGCAATCCATTTTAAAGTAGCTAATATCACAGCATACTGGAGGTCAAGGGGTAAGCATTCCTCAGAAACCAAACAAGGAAAGCAAATATCCGACCCCTGCAAATTTTATCTCATTCCTCAACCTGAAACCTCTCCACATGAGCATAAAATTATACTAATAAGGAAAGATTCCTAAGAATGGTAAACCCCAGAGCTCTGCTTCCCAAGACTCTATCATTCCTATGACAACATAAGGACCTGCAAACATGAAATATTACCTTAAATTCACTTATTCTTTCACAGAAGGAAAACCCATCAATCTAATGCTAAAAGACTTCAAGCTTATTTCTAAAGGTTTCAAGAAAATGCCTTATTTATCAAAACTTTACTCTTTTTTTGTTCATTAAATACTGCAGACCTACACTTATGTCAAACAGTATCAACCAATTATAGTATAAAGGAAGTCCTACCTCTTAATATTTAGAGTTACCCAGAATAGTTATTTTAATAAGCAACCTAAACACCAGTGTTTATTCTCAAGTATATCTGAACCATTATAAGAAAAATTTTTTCAGTCTAATCTCATTATTCCATCAGTAAACTAGCAACTAGCACAGTATCCAGCATATAAAAGATACTCAAAAAGTGAAGAATAACACATATATAATTTACTGGCATATTTCCACAATTTCTTCTGGACTACTTCCACTGCAGGCTAAAATTTCAAATATACCTCTTCTTCTTGCAAATTCAGAAACCTATACATTTGAGTTATTTCTTAAGATATTAAAATGACAGAATATAATCTAAATGACATGTAAATAGATTCCTGGAGTTTACCACCCCAAAACTACAATATTTTTTATAAAGTACATCAATTCATTTTTAAAAGTGATTTATTTTCATAATAGGTATTTAGATGAGAAAACAGATGAGGAAACAAGAAATTCTATTCATGTATCTGATCTTACAAATTACTGTTATGATGAATCCTGGAAACTTTAGCAGGATTATGTTAGCAGGATTTATGATAACTTCATTTTGGTTGAGAACCTTGATTTATTAAATAACAACTCGGCCTCAAGCATGACCACACAAGATTTTTTTAAGAGTCTTAACTAGTAAATGGGGGTAATGGAGAAGCTACAGTGGTCATTTTCTGACAGATGCATTGGGAGCTTACAATGTACCTAACTTGTATTCTTATATTCTTTGAAAATAAAAATTACTTTAATATACAACATTGGTAGCCTGTGCTTTAAAACATTGCTTCTTATTATTGGAAACATATTTTAGAGTAGAATCCAAAACCAGAAACTGGTGTGCAATGGTAAATCTATGCTTAGGAAAGAAAACCACAGTAAACAACTTCATTTTTTTCCAGATCCCACATGACCAGAGAATAATTCTAACCAGCAGGGGGAGATACAGAGGAAAGTAGTAAGACAAAGAACAGGCTACAGGCAAGAAAAGCAGCTATAATTATAGCTGGGAACACGGAATTTGTTAAAGGAAGTCTACTGTATAATTATATTTGAAAATTTAGCAAGATGCCCAGAGGCTGACTCGCAGCTGTCAGGAACTAGTAACTACTTCTGTTCATGCAGAGACCATTTCGGTAACTAAATCCACCATCCAGACGTTACTAGAACTGACATTTAGAGTAAAAGGATGGATCTTTTCATAAGTTATTTTTTTTCCAATGAATGATGGCATCCAATTGAACAAAGCCACTCTCTCTCTAGCTTACCTTTCAGACTTAGCATTCCTCTCTCTGCCCTCTCTACCTCAGAGAACCCTAGCATTCTCACAGCAAAACTATTATCTAGATGCAAATATCTTCCCTGAATTCCAACTCGACCACCAACCAACTGAGCTACAACATATTATTCCAAATTCAGCCTGTTTAAACCAAAATTCATACACCGCTACCCCTATCTTGTCTCCAAACACTTTCCCTTTCCTTCATGACCTTCCTCCTGTTTCCACTGAGAACAAACATTCTCTCAGTTAAGCTTAGAAACTAAAGATTTACCTTTGCTCTTTCCCCTTCCTGACCTCCTAATCTGTATTAATTCAAGATGTTAAATTCTATTAGTTTTTCTTTAAAATGTTTGTCGTTTGTCACTGCTAATCCATTCCCACTTATACCTGATAAGCATAGAACCACAATTCCTCAAGAGACCTCCATGCTGATGGTCTTCCTAACCACACCACAGTAATGGTGAACATTCAACACTTACCTTATGTCCAAAAAGTTCATCAGTTCCTTGAAGACTGAAAAATGAAGTTCAAAGTTACTTGTCCAGCATTTAAGTTCCTAAATAGCAGGGACTTCAAGACCAGATCTGCCTCTTAATCTCAATCCCATTTGCATATACCCTTCTGGATATTCTGAACTGGATTTTTCCTAAATCCCCAAACCACAATTTGGACTGGATTATTTATAGCCTCCCCAAAAACCTGCTTCTAATTTCTGAACAGCACTTCACATCATTCTTGCCCTCCAGCCAAGGCTTGCTGAGGCCTGCTTCCGAATACTGTAGCTCTTTAATCCATCCACTGTCCTCTATCTCTATATCGCCAGTCTATTTCAGGGCCTCATCATCATGCCCTTGGACTATCGTCCCCCTGATGGTCACCAAGCTTCTGGTATTGCTCTCCTCTCATCTCTTCATTCTCTGCAACCAAGCTCTTTGTGAAATGTGTATCTGATCATCTATCTTAGTTTTCTTTAGTGGCATTCGTGTTCCTGTAGGACAATATCCACCATTCTTTAGCCTGGCTAACAAAGCTCCATATGTTATACAGCTTCTGAAACTAAAAAGATAGGAAGAAAAAGATCATTACTCACCACTCCAATCTCAAACACTGAGCAAACTACTGTAGTTTCTCAAACATGTCAAACTTTTTCACATCCGATTTCCTGTCTAGAATTTTCTTCCCATTATTTTCATCATTCATTCATTCAACAAATAAAGATAGTAAGTGCCTACCATGTCCCAAGCATGTTTTCAGGAGCTAGGTATTGCAAAGAAATCAAACAATGTCCCTAACCTTATGAATTTATGTTCTGAAGAGGACGGCTGAGAGAAAATACACAAACAAAAATAATACCTACTATCTCAGAAGATAGTAAGTGCTTCAGAGAAAACTAAAGCAAGGTAAGAGGCCTAGAGAAGGATGGAATTCAGGGATGGGAGCAAGATTATGATTTTACAAAAGGTGCTGACAAGATGACATTTAAGGAGAAACCTGACCTAAGTGAGGAAGAAAGCCCTGTGGACATCTGAGAGACCGACTTTCCGGACAGAGAGAAGAACAAGTCTAAATACAGGACGGAGTGCGGCGGGTGCTGCTTCAATGTCTGACAAACGTCACTAAGGCTGCTATGATTGAGGTGGAGGGACAGGGATGACGAGGGAGAATGGCTACAATGAGATGAGGGAACAGTCAGATTAGGTATGGCCTTAAAAACGACTGCAAGATTTTCAGATATTAATAAGAAAGGGATGCCAGTGGGCTTTCTGAGCAGCGTGGTATGTTAACTGTAGAAGAACCGCTTCAGTGCAGTGCAGAGAGCAAGCGGATGGGGTAGGAAGCTCTAGCACAAAGGCAGAGCAGGAACATCACTAGGAGGCAGGTCAGAGACGATGGTGGCTGGGATGGTGCGAAGACGGTGAAAAATGGCTGGATTCTGGGACTGATGATGAGTATCTACGCCTATGATGAAACAGGTATCTTTTTAATTAACCCATCTGTCTGCCTTGCCCACTAGACTAGAACTCTGAAGTTCAAACTCTTCATTCTTATTTCCTCAGCACTCACCATACTACTTAACACATAATTAGCTGAATTTAACTGAAACTCAAATTTTCATTCAAAACTTAAGAAATATTTGCATGAAAGGACTTCATTCATGTTTTGAACCTGCACTTGGATGAATAAAATGTGGGTTCACTGGGCAAACTCAACATATTGAAATGTTATTTAACAATTTGCTATGAAAAATTTTCTTTGTAATTAATGAACAGAACAAAAAAGAGTGAAATCTATAATAATAATAATAATAATAATAATAAAACCATATCTGGTATTTGGCTTCTGCCCCTTCCCAATGTTGGCTTAATCCCAAATTTTATGTGGCTTTCTTTTTCTCTGAGAAAATAAATAGTACCTTTAATAAAAATGAAGAGATTGTCTCTGGCTAGAACATGCTAGGAGTAGTATCTTCAACACTCATGTTACTTCTCAGCTTACAAGGTATGAGGCATAGTCAACTCATTTCAGTCAAAACCACAGTAACATCCTATTATCTCTATCCTTCCACAAATACCTGCTACACATGTCTGAGGGAATGACTGCACTAAGAGCGAACTATTGCTAAGTTTGTGCTGTAATTAATAAAATGTAATTCAAACAAGTGGACAGTAATATTGATTTTTAAAAACAGAAGATGTCAAATTCTAAAGAAAATCCGTTCTTAGATCATGGTGTTCTCTACAGAATTTCGCTGCATAAAGAAAGTGCAGCAAACTTTCCTAACTAGACTGAAGGGTTCAAATACAAAATTTCCATATTAAATAGAAGCCTTTTCAAGTTTTACTGATCTGTTGAACCCCTGGGTTACTGTAATCCTGGAATTACAGGTTACAAAAATTATTTCATTTTCCAATCCATGAACATAGAGTGCCCTTCCGTTAAAGTAGTCTTTGATTTCCTTTGTCTATGTTTTCCATTTATAAGTCCTTTACATGCTTGGCTAAATTTATTCTCAGATATTAGATTCTTTTAGATCCCATTTTAAATGGAATTTTTCTCTGAATTTCCACTTCAGATGGTTCATTTCTAGTGTATAGAAACACTACTGATTTTTTGGTTCATCTTATACCCTGCTGTTGTGCTGAATTCGTTTATTAGATCTATGTTGGAGCTTTTTCAGGATTGTCTGTATACAGAAACATGTTGTCTGCAAACAGGGAAAGTTTTACTTCTTCCGTTCCAATTTGGATGCCTTATATTTCTTTTTCTTGCCTAATTGCTCTCGGTAGAACCTGCAGTACAATGGTAAATAACAGGAGAGTGGGCGTCCTTTTCTTGTTCCTCATTTTAGAGGGAACGCTTTCAGTTCTTCACTATTGAGTATGATGTTAGCTGTGGGTTTTTCATATATGACCTCAATGATGTTAAGGAAGTTTCCTCCTATTCCTAAAGTTCTAAGTGTATTTCTCCATAAAGGGTCCTGGATTTTGTCAAAAGCATTTTCTGCATAAATTGAGATAATCATGAGGTTTTTCCCTTTGTTCTGTTAATGTGATATATTAATAAATTTTCTTATAGTGACCCACACTTGCATACCTGAGATAAAGCCCACTTGATCATGGTTTCAATTCTTTAGGTTTGTTGTTGGAGTCAATTTGCTAATATTTTGTTGAAGATGTTTGCATCTTCATCCATTAGGGATGTTGGTCTATCATTTTCCTTTATTTTGTTAATTTGGTATTAGGGATATTGGCCTCATTGAATACATTAAGGAGTGTTCCCTCATCATCACTTAGCAGGATTGGTGTCAAATCTACTTGGAATATTTGGTGAAACTCACCAGCGAAGCCTCACCTAGACCTGGGTTTTCCTTTGTTGGAAAGTTTTTGATTACTGATTCAATCGCTTCACTTGTTATTCGCCTGCTGATATCTATTTCTTCTTGAGTCAGTGTAGGTTGTTTCTAGGAATTTGCCCATTTCATCTAGATTATCTAATTTGTTGGCATACATAGTTATCTACAGCATCCACTTAAAACCCTTTTTATTTCTGCAGGATCGCTATACCTCCCTTTTCATTTCTGATTTTAGTTATTTGCATATCACTCTTACTCTTCTGTCAGTCTAGCTAAGGGTTTGTTAATTTTACTGATCTTTTCAAAGAACCAATTTTTGGTTTTGTTGATTTTATTTTCTTTCCATTCTCTACTTCATTTATCTCTGTTCTAATCTTTCTTTCCTTCTCTGGGTTTAGTTTGCTCTTCTTTTTCTAAATCCTCCAGATGTAAGGTTAGATCTCTGATATGACATCTTCCTTCTTTTATTATTGTAAGCATTTACAACTATAAATTCCCCTCTCTGCACTGCCTTTGCTGCATCCCATAAGTTTTGGTATGTTGTATTTTCATTTTCTATACCTCAAGATAATTCCTGATTTCCCTTGTGATTTTTCCTTTGATCCATTAGTTGTTTAAGAATACACTGTTTATCAGGAAGTGGCTATGGCTCAAGAAACTGAGCTCCCACTTACCATATGGTGCAACCAGATAGGGAAAAAAATAGAAAAAAAGAAGAAAACATTGTTTAGTTCATAGTAGCACAATCATACAGTATTTGTTCTTTTGTGTCTGGCTTGCTTCACTCAACATAATATCCTAAAAGTTCACCCATGTTGTCATATGCTTCATGACTTCATTTCTTCTTATAGTTGCATAATATCCCATCATGTGAATACACCACAGTTTGTTTATCCATTCATCAGGTGACGGACACCTGTGTTGTTTTCAACTTTCGACAATCAGGAATAACGCTGCTATGAATATCAGTGTGCAGATGTCTGTTTGTGTCACTGTTCTCAGTTCTTCTAGGTATACACCTAGTAGTCATATTGCTAGGTCACATGGCAAGTCAATAGTCAGTCTATTTATAGGTAAAACTGCATATATAAGACTGTTTCTTTGAAATTGAACAAATGTATGTTTTACACTACAAGATGTAATATCAGACCAAAAAAAAAACATTATGCTAAGTGAAAGAAACTAGATACTAAGTACTAAATATTTATATAAAAGGTATATATAAATCAGTTTATAAAGATTAAGTTAGATGAGAAACAGATGTGGCTCAAGCAGTTGGGCTCCCGTCTACCACATAGGAGGTCCAGGGTTCAATGCCCAGGGCCTCCTAGTGAAGGCGAGCTGGCCCACACAGCAAGCTGGCCCATACGGACTACAAACCCACGCATGAGTGCCACCCCACAAAGGAGTGCTGGCCGACATGGACAGCTGGCGCAGCAAGATGACGCACTAAGAAACACAGAAGAGAGAAGATAAGAGACAGCAGAACATGGAGCTGGGCTGGCGCAAGAGAACGATCACCCTCTCCCACTCCAGAAGGTCCCAGGATCGGTTCCCCTAATGAGAATACAAGCAGCAACAGAAGAACACACACCAAATGGACACAGAGAGCATACAACAGGGGGGTGGTGGGGGAGAAACAGAAATAAATACATCTTTTTTTGAAAAGTTTAAATTAGATTAGTGGTTATGTAGGGCTGGGGAAGGACTACTAAGCAGTATAGAGTTTTTCTCTTTGGAGTAATGAAATTGTTCTAAAATTTTTTGTGGTGATGAATGCACAACATTGTGATTATACTAAAAGCCACTGATTATACACTTTGGATAGATCATATAGTATATGAACTTAAGTCAATAAAACCACTTAATAAATAAATAATTGTGCAAGAATAGTCAGAAATAGCAGCTATGTAGGGGAAATACAGAGAGAATCTCCTTGTTTGTTTTTTGTTTATTATTATTGAAATAATGAAAATGCTTTAATGATGATTGAGGTGGTGAATGCACACCTATGAGATTATAACAAATACCACTGATTGTACACTTTGGATGAAATGCATGCTTTATTAATATGTAAAAAAAAAAAAGAGTACATTGTTTAATTTTTATATATTTGTGAATGTTCCAGTATCACCTCTATTAGTGATTTCTAGCTTCATTCCACTGTAGTTGAAGAAGATAAATTACATGATTTCCATATTTTTAATTTATTAAGACTTCTTTTGTTACCAAACATATGCTCTATTCTGGAGAATGATCCATGTGCACTCCAGAAGCATGTGTAATTCTGCTGCTGTTGGATGAACTGTTCCATATATGACTGTTAGGTCTAGTTCGTTTATAGTATCATTAAAGTCTTCTATTTCCTTATTGATCTGCCTAGAGGTTCTATCCATTACTGAAAGTGGTGCACTGAAGTCTCCTATTAATGTAGACCCATCTATTTCTCTTCACCAATCTGTCAGGGCTTGCTTCATATATTTTGGGGCTCTGCCATTATGTGCATATATCTTTATAACTGTTACGTCTTCCTTTTTAGCAGAGTTTAACCTGTCCACATTTAAAGTGACAAACCAAGAAATGCAGGACATGGGTTTTCTAAGTCGTATACCATTCTGTCCCTCAATTCTTCCATTTATGCCAACTTTCTAAATCTGTAACAATCATGCTTGATTTGATACCAACTTAACCTCAATAGCATACACATATAGTATTCCTATACCCTTCTATATCCCTACCTTTCTGTTGTACTAACAAATTATATTTTTGCATGCCCAAGCCATAAATTTATCATTACTTTTCATGCATTTATATTTTAGAACCTGTAGGAAACAGTGGAGTTATATGCCAAAAAAAATTTTACAATTGTACTGACATATATAACCACCCCATATGGTTATCTTTACCAGAGGTCTTTATTTCTTTATGCTGCTCTCATCTCCTGTCTCGTGTCCTTTCCTTTCTGTCTGAAGAACTCCCTTGAGCACGGCTTATAGGGCAGGTCTAGTGGAACTAAACTCCTTTATCATTTGTTTATCTGGGAATGTCTTAATCTCTCCTTTATTTTTGAAAGACAGTCTCACTAGATATGAACTTCTTGGTTGACAATTGTTTTCTTTCACCATTTGAAATATTTTGTACCACTGCCTTCTTGCCCCCATGGTTTCTGACAAGAAATCAACACAATCTCATTGGAGCACCGTTAAACTTAACACATTGCTTTCCTTTTGCAGCTTTCAGAATTCTGTCCTTGTCCTTGGTATTGAACCATTTAACTCCTAAGAGTCCGGGCATATTTGCCTTCAAATTTGGGTTCACAGAGATTCTTTAATGTGTATATTTGTGCCTTTGTTACATTTTTTTAATTTTCTGCCCTTATTTCTTTGAACATTTTTCTGGCCCTTTCTTTCTTCTCCTTCTGTGATTCCCATAATGCATACATTGGGATGCTTGACAGTGTCCCACATGTCCCTTAGGCTCCATTTCCTTTCCTAATTTCCTTTTTTCTCTCAGCACCTTAGCCGGAATTTCAATAATCTTGTCTTCAATTCATTAATTCTTCCATCTGCCAGCTCCAATCTTCTGTTGAAACCCTCCAGAAATTTTTCATTGCATTTATTGCAGTCTTGAACTCCAGTACTTCTGTTGGTTCTTTTTAAGGTTTTTTTTTATCCCCCCCACCCCCGCGGCTTTTTGTGTGCTGTCTGCTCACTGTGTCCATTCGCTGTACGTTCTTCTGTGTCTGTATTTATTTCCCCTCCCCCATGTGGCTTGCTTACTGTCTGCTCTCTGTGCCCATCTGCTGTGCGCTCTTCTCTGTTCTCGCCTGTCTCCCTTCTTTTTGTTGTGTTACCTTGCTGAGTCAGCACTCCATGACATCGGTGGGCCAGGAGGCACTCTGCAGCATGCGGGCGAACCTGCCTTCACAAGGAGGCCCCGGGAGCAAACCAAGGGCCTCCCATATGGTAGAGGGGAGCCTAACTGATTGAGCCACAGCTGATTCCCATGTTGGTTTGTTTTTAAAATTTCTATCTTTTTACTGAGATCCTCATATTGTTCATTCATTGTATTGCTGAAGTCCTTTAGTTCTGTTTTCCTTTAGCACCTTGAGAAAACTGAGGATCTTTTTTTTATAAAAGTCTTTGTCTAGAATGTCCAAAATCTGAGCATCCTCACTGATGGTTACTGGCCTTTTATCCTGTTCCTTTGGATGGGCCATCATTTGCTGTTTCTTTGTCTCATAATCTTTTGCTATCCACGTGTACATTTTAATATTTTAAAATGTTAACTCTGGGATTTCGTCTCTGAGCTTTCTGTTCGTTAAGTTTGTATTCAGATCCAGTGATAAGACACAGACTCCCTTTAGTGGCGCTAATAAAAACTGACAAACCAAAGCAAAAATACTTTTCAGTCTTTGCAAACTGACTCTGAGTTGGCTAGTCCTCTCATTCTGAGATCAGCCCTCCTGTTGAGAAGATCAGACCAAGGTGGAATGCAAAGTGCAGGGACTTCTCCGTCTTCACTGAGCCTGAGTCTTGGCCTGGGCGTGTGCTTGCTTGTGTCCTTTAGGAATTCCCCTATTTACAGAAATTAGAATGCCCCCTCTACTCCTTATGAAAAAACATTCTTCCCCCCAGGATGCTCTACTGCAGGACTTAAAGCAGGTGATTCTTTGCCCCATGCCATCTATACTTGTTTCTTACACCACTTTAGCTGTCTAAAAGCGGATTTTGCCTACAAGGCGGGTCGGGGAGGACAGGCAGAATCAGAGTTCCCCGGTACATCAGTCTTTCAGGCTGCCACCAGATCGACTGGCACCAACATTCCAGCACCCCAGTACCCATGGGGGGACTACTCTGTTCCCGCAGGAATAGGCCAGGAACCCATAATGGAGTGCAGACTGGCTCCACACAGCATGGGGCACCAGGAGGCTTCTCCCACTGCTTTTAAAGCTGTGTTTTCTTAATTCAGCACTCACCTTGTTACTGCTACCCTTTAGCTGTTTTCTGGAGTCTTGAGGTAAATGGCTCTGCCAGTTTATGCTAGCTGTTTAAAGGTTCTGTGGGGGAATGGCACCCTGGCGTGCCTTAACACTACCATCTTGTTCCAAGATTTCTGATACTTGAAAATAAAGCAGCAGCAGTAATAAGACACCACATACCACTTAGACGATGCACTGAGAAGGGGACATCCATCCCCTCCATAGTATCCTTCCCAATAATGTACGGCCTCAACCTGATCATGAGTAAACTGCAGAAAAGACCAAACTGAGGGATAGTCTACAAAATTACCTGACCAGTACTCTTCAAAAATATCAAGGTTTTGAAAGACAGGAAAAGACTGAGGATTGGAAGAGACTAAAAACACAAGGCAACTAAATACAATATGGGATCCTGGATTATATACTGAAGCACAAAAAGGAATTAGTGGGAAAACATGAAATTTGAATAAAATCTGCAGTTTAGTTAATAGTACTGTACCAATGTTAATTGCTTTGAAAATTAAACTATGGTTATATGAGATGTTAACATTAGACGAAGTTGGGTAAAGGGTACTTGGGACCTCTCTGTACTATTTTTGCAATGCTTTTATAACTCTAAACTTTTTTCAAACTAAAAATAAAATGGCAGAAAAGGAGTGAAGGAAAGAGGGAGGAAGAGAGGAAGGAAGGAGAAGAGGGACCTAGCAACCAAAAGCTTAATTTCTTCTAAGACCATCACATTAGAATTGTTTAAATGAATTAAGTGAATAAAAAGGAGGGGTTATTCTAATGGCAAGAATTAATTTATAAAATTTGCATGTGCTTAAGAAGTATGATTCATTTTGTGATGGGGGTTAGGAATTCCTCTAATATTCAAGATATGATAATTAAATTTTAGAAATCATGTAAATATATTTTTGACAGTTTCAAGAGAAACCTTCAAAATTAAAACAATGAAAGGCAAAGAAAAAAATTAAATAGAACACTGCTACAATTTCTATAGGTTATTACTACATTTTAAATTTAATATGTGAATAAAGCATATTTATTCCCACAAAATGATTAGGAATAGTATTGACTTAAATATAATCAGTTTGATAATTTAATCACACTTGATTTTACTGTAAATCTGTAACCTCCTTAGATACATTATAATCCAAAAGATTACTGAAGAGATTTTGATGTATCATTAATTTAAATCAGTTTGTGTCTTGACCTAAAATTCTTGATGCAACTATATAGTAGGTAGCTTCTTATTAAAAATAATTGTCTTAAAAATGTATAAACTTATTAAAACAATCCATCTTGTAAATGTAAACAGATGAACCACAATGGGCCAATAATACAGAAGGAAAAAACTTTTAGTGTACAATGAGGAAAAAATTTTTTGCTTTCTTTCCTCTAAAGGATGTTTGTTATTCTACTTGTTCGTGGCAACCATCCTATGATTATGTGGGAAACCAGCATGAAGACAAATGGAGAAAGACAGACAAACCAAGCTGGTAATTTTTTTCAAACAATATTTGGATACCAAGCTCCATAGTCTCTCCCCTACATCTGGAGTTTCCATTATGGGAAAAAATAAATTTCATTCTGATATACGGCAGATTATTTGGGGATTTCTATTATTCAAAGGTGAAACCACCAAAATTTTAAGTATTTTTAAACAGTCTCACAAATACAAGTGCCTATTTGAAAGCTATCTGAAACTAGAAAACAACTCTTCACATTCTATAAACAAAGTACAGTCTCTAGAAGTATAACATACGCTTCATAAATCCAATAACAGTTTAGTAGCAAAAATTTAATAACCAGTTAATAGACAAATAAATAATAGGTAGCAGCTAGTTTTACTGTATCGCATAAAAGTAATGATGGTGCATTCCTCAATTTCAAAAAAACTAAATTATAGCCCAAGGTGGTTTACTTTGTACAAATTTTTAATAATGTCATATATATTTCCAAAGCAGATGTTTAGAGACTCTAAAAGGATATTTGGCTCAATCAGAAGACAGATTAAAGTCCTATCTAGAGCCAAATAGATCTATAGTTCTATTTTAATCACCCAAGTCACCAAAGTGAACCTTAACGGTTACACATCATGGCATCTCTCTTGGAGATACAGTCTTACCCAAAAAAACTAGAAAATCAAGCCATAAAAATAATTCTGTGTGGGCATGCACATGTATCTATGCACACAGAGACACTAAGATTCAGTAGGTATCCAAATGCTGATGTATTTTTTTCACTGACACAGAATGTTTCCTACATGAATTTCAATGGCTAGACATTACTATCTTGTTTTTGGATACACTTCATGGGATATTATGTTATCATCACTTTACACTGATATGGAAAGGACAAAGTTCACTCTTCCCTTAAATCAGCCTCCAGAGTAACTCAGACACCTAGAATAATATCTTGCTTGTTTCCATTTAGCCAAATCTGTTTCAGACCCTATCAGAGGCATCATTTCTTATTAAATTAGAAAATCTGAGTGAGGTCGTTTAATCTCCTATTTTCATGTATAGAAGCTGTTATATATATACCACAGACCACCACAGAATTTTAGAGTCTGAAGGCAACCAGAAGCATTCTAAGAGCAGCATCTAGATCAGTGACGTTCAGAGTATGGCTGAGGATCCCCTGCCGGAACACGCACTGTTCATTACACTGGAGGTTTACCGTTTAAAACATTGGTAGCAATTTGACAAAGTCAGTCCATTAAATCTAATGATAAAAATGTGGGCTTGTATTTGGTTTTTTCTTTTTAATTTCATTTTTTAGTAATTAGTTATACTTTAAAATAATATTGGAAATTAAAAAGGAAAAAAACATGGTTTCAGAAGTTCTGGTCTAGATGAGCCTCAGGATCCGAAATTAGCAGGCTGAATTCCACCTAAAAAAATGTGTGTCTAGCAAGTAGTTTTCTTTTCTTTTAATTTGAATGCCTTTAGATAGCACCAAGCCCTCTGGTTAGCGTAAGTGGCAAGGTATTTGTAGCTGTTATTTGGTCAACCCCAGAAAGCATTTGCGTATCCAACCCACAATGTGCCAGATCAGTGTTTCTCAAACTATGAATCACACCCCTTAGTGGGTAATGAAGGCAATTAAGTGAGTTGCACACACTTTTTAATGGCATGGCATGCAAAAAGATGTAGTGTATTTGTATATATACTCACATGCATATATCTGTGTATGTGTATGCATACGTGTATCTTGGGTTGTGATGTTATATTGTCCTCCTTACTGTGTTTGTGGTCAAATATATTATTATTTAACAGCTCTATACCAGACTAATATCTTCATTTCACAGAAGCAGACACTGGGACACAGGGTTATACAGTCAGCTGGTGCCATGCAGTGTTCTTCCCTTTTCATTCCTGTTTATGAGTTTGTGTGTACATTAGTGTCTGCAAACTTAATAAATGAAAAATATAGAATATATGCCCAGAAATTAACATTTAAATCTTTTTAAAACTTCTCTAGTACAATTATAAAAATGTGCTTCCATTAATTGTAGCAAATTTAATACACCAATGCAAGGTATTATGATAGTATATGGAAACCCTGAATTTTATGCATGATTTTTTTGTAAACCCACAACTTCTCTAAAAAAAATAAAATAAAAATAAATAAAAACAAGTTTTAAAAAAAACTTCTCAACTCACCAATGAACAAAATCCTACACTGGTTAAAAAAATTTATGGGGAGAGGAGTAGCACAAATGGTTGAGTGTCTGCTTCTCAAGTACAAGGTTCTGGGTTCAATTGCCAGTCCCTCCTATAAACGAAAAACAAACAAATGAAAAAATTAATTCTCATTGGGGAGCGGATATAGCTCAGTGGTTGAGCACCTACTGGGTTCAATGTCCAGAACTGCCCTAAAAAAATTTAAATATTTTATTTTAAAAATTGAAAATACTGAACACGAAAAACTTTATATAGAACCAGAGTGGCACATTTGATTAAATAAAAATTTTAAAAGACGATAGGCCCCCTCCCAAAAATAAATAAATACTTTAGTCAAAAAAAAAGCAATATAAAAATAAAATACAGGAAAAAGTACTGGCAACATGCCAGAAAATCACTGACCATCTTAAAATAAATAATTTATTACTTAAATAGGCACAAAACACCAGGACACCAACAGAATGAAAGGCAAATGATATTAAAGGGTAAATCAGAAAATAAATATAAATGGTCAGTAGCATTAAAATATACATTAAAACAAGATACTATTTTTCAACTATAAAATTTAAAAATAATAATAATACTTGCTGTTGGCATTGAGAATGCAACTATTCTCAAAAATTGCTAGTGGGATAGAAACTTACACAATTTGGTAATAAATATCAGAAGCTTAACACACAATTATTCTTTTGCCCAATAATTCTACCTCTGGAATTTATCCTATGGAAATAATGAGGGATACATGCAAATGCTATCCAAAATTATTTTTAATATACCTTTATATGTAATAGTGAAAACTTCTAATGACAAGTAGTCACCAATAGGGAACTAGTTAAATAAATTAAGGTACATCGAATATGACAGAATATTATGTAACTATTAAAAGAGACAATGTAGATTTATAGTTCCCATCCGTGGGAAAGAATTAGAGGGGAAAGAAAGAAAAAGGCACAAGTGACGAAAAAAGGAACATTATGGGAATAGTTTCATGGTCTGATTAATTTTCCATCTTTAAAATAATATTCTTTCTATAGTTAGGCTAAACTTCAAATAATGGCTTCAGAAATTTTTCAAAAGAGTAATTAATATAAAGTATTAGGAGATGAGAAGAATAAATTTCTTGATCTTTGTGAGTTTTCAAGTACGAAAAAATGTTTTCATTCAAAAATGACCATAAAAATGAACAGACAAAATTCAATCTCTGTCTAAGGGATTTTTGGCCATAATTTTTTTTTTTTTTTCCAAATACATGATCCTTACAAACTATTAGTGGGGCTAGCTGAAGCAAGTAAAAAATGCACTCTAAAAATACAGCTGTGCCTCCAGTGCCTTCTCCAGACCCTGGCTCGCCCGGCACAGCAGGCGCACCAGTGAGAGAAGAGGTGATGAGACCACTTAGGTTTAGGACTTTACTACTTCAAATTTCCCAGTCCCAAATCCAGAAAGAACGGTCAGCCAACTTTTTTAGAAGTTTGCAGTCTAGTCAGATCATCTACATACTTTCCCAGTTCTAAAGATTTACAAAAGTTTGAAGATCTCTCTCCTAACACCAATCTCCACACTTGGCAATGTTTCTCCAATTCCCAAGGAACAAATAATTTGCTCTTAAAACAAAAGAATTCAAAAACCTAATCTTTTTCCTTTGTAGGTTGACATTTTCTACTCATTCCCTTTAGGATTAATAGTTTCCTAACTTTTCGTAATTATGTTTCCACTTTACAAACCTTTGCCTATAATGGAAATGTTTTTTTTAATCAGCATTATAAACTCCATTCTTAAGAATATTATTACTTTGAAGTCTTCTCTGAGCCAAGAAAAATTAGTTCAAATCACTTTAACATTATTTATTAAATTTGCTTGTTACAATTTCTAATTCCCAAGATAAAAATTTACTCTTTCTACGGTGGTGCTATGAACCAATACTAGACTGAGTAATTTAGATGGGGTCTAGCAAGTTTCCTAATACACTATAAGTATTGCCTCTTGCTTTATATTCTATCCGTCTGCTAATTTGGTTTCTTGCTTGCCTTTTTTGCTGCAGCTGTGCACCGGGTTAACTGTTTCAATGGTTTTCCTACAATAACCCACAAATTTTTTCCTGATCAGTGTGCTGTATGATTGGTTCTTTGTTCCTAAGATAATTATTTTACATTTGTCTACACTGAACTGCATTTGCCATCTGCTGGCCCAATCACCTAAACAATCCAAATCTTTTTGAATCTGATTGCATTGTTCCTCATTATTTCCTCTAGCTCCAATTTTAGGATCATCTGCAAACTCTGAGATCTTTTCTTTAAAGCTTGGACACATTTTATTTTAATATAGATGGATTTTTTTAAACTGACCCCTTAGACACTCCAGCTGAAATCTTATTCCAACTTGAAAAGTTTCCACAAAGCTTTTATCCAAGGATACCTTCCAATTATATAGCCAAAATGCTTCTACAAACAAAACTAACTAGTTAGAACCCATTCTATTTCATCTTTCTTTACACTGCCAAGTTATTAAAAGTATAATGCCTTCTAAGTACCTCTCTTCAATGTGTAAAAATTTTTAAGGAATGTGAAAATTATATTTTCCAATGTGTAAATTATGCAGGTTTTTTTTGTAATGACTTTGCTAAAGTCTTCATGGTTAAGTGTTCAACAATTCCCTATACATAAGGCCTATCATTTACTATTTCAAAATATATTTATTTACTGAGCTCACATTCATAATGGGCATTAGGTACACTGTAGTCTTGTGCAGTTCAATAATTTATCTCCTAAAACTTCACTTTCCCCATTTTCTGTTGGCAAAGCAGAAGACATTAGAAGGTAATTTCAAAGGATCCAAACACCTCTAGCATTCTAAATTATCTTTTATCTACAGTGTACCATACTAGGTCTCCTATATACAAAAATTTTTCTACAACAGAATTTCCATGTTCTCTGATTATAAACCATCTAACAACTCACTATTTCTTTTGAATTTTTTCAAATTATTTCATCTATTTTCTTTTGAATTTTTTTAAACTACAATATTTTATATTCTAGGCATCAAGACACATATTTAGGAGAATTCACTCTTCAAATTAGATTTACTTGATAAATCCAAACAATTAATTATGATGAAAGGAACCCAGTTCATCTATTAGATCTAGAAAGATTATTAAGCCACAAACTTGAAGGATTTTTTTCCCCCTTTGGTATAATCACATTTTCATAAAAGCTCTACCTATAAAACCCATTAAAATTCTTAAAATTGAATTGATAAATGTACTGCCATTGTGCTATTTCAAGTCGTAGGTGCAGTGACAAACTGAATTTAAGAGCAATTTTTCATTTATTCACTCAACAGGGAGTGAATGTTATAAGAATATAAAAAGGAATACGAGAAAGTGCTACCCTCAAGAAGTTTGGGGTAAGATATATTTAAAGTAGCTATAAACCACAAAGTAGAGTAAGAGGAGACAAGTTACATGCAAGTTAGAACAGAGAATTTACTTCTAGCTACTAAATGGGAAACTGTGAAGGGGATACAGTTGAACTATCTTTTTTAACAAATTTACTAAACTATAAATATTATCACACAAAAAAAGATAAATATAAAATGCTTAAGTGCTGGCTTCCCGCATACAAGTTCCGGGGTTCAGTCCCTGGCCCCAGTACCTCAAAAATAAAAAATAAAAAAAGGTCATTCACACAATCACATTAAATACTAAACAAAGTGAAAAAGAAAAAGACCACAAAAAGGGAAAAATCTGATGGTTGTTTCTGTATGGTGGGACTATGGATAATTTTTCTGTAATGAACAAACATTGCTCTTATACCTAAAGAGACAGAGTAAAAGATTTTTCTAATTACATTTTTAAAGTCAGATTTTAACCAAAAATTGAATACTTTTAAATAAAACACTGTAGGGCAAAAAGCTAACACATACCAGAAAAATTATCGTAACAAGTACTTTATATATTAAATAACACAGAGAAGATTTTAAAAAAACAAAAACACTAAGGGAACTCCAAATTTATTAAGCCCATTTTTTTTAGAGACAAGGGATTTTGGATGGATAGGTTCCTTATAAGGTAGGACTTAAAAATCCATAAAGAAAATTCCAAAAATTCATAATTTAAAAATAGCAAGCTTGCAAGTAAAAATTATTAAGTCTTTGATCCAGGTTTGTGGAGGAATCCCTGAACAATTGATTGGTATGAATTTTTTTTCAAAAACTTATGAAGTGACACTGAAATTATGTTCAGGGATATTTTCTTTAAACTGTAAATAAGATAAAAAGGATTTTAAAAACCATAACAAACAGCCACTGAATTTATTTCTAACAGTTCCCCATTCACAAAAACTTTGTTTTATTCCTTTTAAGGGTCTCTGACTAACCGTTAAATTTCATTGTCACAACATTTAACATATTATTTAATTCTCCCTGTAATCTGACAAAGTCACGTCAATGAAAAACTACATGTATCTTAATCTCCACACGATTTAGAGCATACGGAAAGAAATGTGTATGAGTGGGACAGAAGGTAATAAAAGGATTTGTCACCAGAGACACAGCATTCAAAGAGATTTGCAACAAGCATTTCCAGAATTTAATCCCTGCTCAGATTTTCAAAATTCCAGTTTGATGCTGGTTTCAATACCTTGAAATTTTTTGGTTTCATGATTTTATGCTCTATGCTCTGTAGCCTGTATCTGAATTAGTAGCATCCCATGATAACCTGAAACCCAAGCTCAAATAAGACTCTTCAGAGGTTTATCATGAACCATACAAGATTAACAAAATAAATGTTTCTTCCAATATGTCAATCTCCCTAAAGAATGAAATTTTACCAACAGTCCTATTAATACATTTTCACTGACACTTACTGGTTTTTCACTGGATAAAGTTAAAAGGGAAAACGCTGGTCAAAACACATTCTACCACCGGCAATATGCAGAAGTTATTTTAGCTCAATATAATGTGAATTTGTTTATCTTTTTCTTTTTTTCTCATTTTTTGTAATAAACGTGCTTCCGTTCACACACACACAAAGCTGGCATCCACAGGCCACATCCAGTAAGCACCCTGTTCACTCCGAGTATGTTGCAAAGATTTAAAAAACTAGACAACTCAATAAAAATCTAGATTGTAAACTTCTACCAGGAAAAAAAAACCTCCCTGGACCCCGTGTCTTTGGGCCCGCTTTCCGCAGAGCTGCCCACCCGCACGGCTCCCGCGCCCCGCCTCCTCCCCACTCTGCGGCGGCCACGGCCCACGGGGCTCCCAGGGAGGGTGAGAGGCCGGGAGCCCCCCTCAGGAGCCAGCGTCTCCAGCCCCAGCTGCACCCCGCGCCTGCCGCTCAGCGTCTCCTCATCACCACCAAGGTAATATTCATTAACTGTGCACGGTTAAAAGAGAAATGACGTCTACAGACCAAACACAATATTAAATGTTTAATAAATGGTCGTTGTTGTTATACTATTTGGGCTTAAAATAAAATTCTAACACTAATAAAGATTTATCATAAAAGTAAATGTTTCCTCCTTCTACAGACTGTAAAGAAAAAACTAAATCACTATTTCCTTATCATTCCATAAAGGTCCTTTGTAAAGTAAGGATAAGAACAATAAATACCTTATAGGGTTGTTGTATTAAAATTAAGGTAATACATGGAAAGCGCTAGAATAGTACATGGCACACACTAAGCTCTAAAAGAGAGTTGCTATTAATAGTAATAGTAGTAGTAGTTGTTGTTCCCAGAGGACTGGCACACGTGAGCTCAGTGAGTGTCTGACGAGGGGAAGCAAGTGAGTATGTGAAAAAGGACTGAGGGAGCAGATGGGGCTCAAGCAGTTGAGTGCCCGCCTCCTGCATGAGAGGTCCTAGGTTCGGGTTCCTGTGCCTCCTAAAGAAAAACAAAACCAAAAGCAGACAACTAGCAAAAACAATCAGCAAACAGACGAGGGAGCCATCAGAGGGGTTGAGGTGGGGAGATAAGTATAAAAAAAGAAGAAGAACCCTGACCAAGATTCTTTCTTTGGAATATAGTCTAAGAGTCCTCTCTTACCAGTCCAGATTGGTACATTAAAGCCAAAAGTTCAGTGAAAACAAGGTCACTCTGCATATGTATGAAGAAATCTCATGCTCTGGGCTTGGACACAGATTATTATTAAACTCTGACAGAAACAGAAAAGCGACCCCAATCTCAAGCCCGGGGCACGTATTTCCCAGGCTGTTCACAGTTTTATTTCCTAAGGAGCCTGAGAGTAGCCCTGTCCTGACCGCCAGAACCAGGCCTCTAAGCTGCCCTTTCTCCCCAGTTCTTCATGCCTCCAGGCACCTCGCAGCTGAGCTGCGGACTTACTGGGGCCACTGATTCCAAAGGAACGACTGAATGGAGAAAGCAAAAAGGCTTAGTCAAGCAGCAGCACTGGTTCTCTATAAAACGGTACCAAACAGATAATCTGATCTTTAGTGTACTAATCATCTCTGTAGAAGTGGTTTTTAATTAGTCTGGGAATAATAAAGAAGCTCAATTCTTCAAGTATTTAATTTAACAAAAGATAAAGACAGTCTCCCCTGGCTAAACTAGGATGTATATTCGAGACTTCCTGCCATGTTACTGAAATCCTTTCACAGAACTTAAAAGCAACAAAATTGACTTAAAAAGGGGAATTTCCTTTCCAACCTAAATAAACTTTACACAAGCTTGCCTTTGATAACTGACTAAACAAGCTGCACCCACAGCATCAAGGGAGGATGTGCAGATACCTAGCAGGTGCTGCAGTTTATCACAAAACCGTCTAAAATAATTGGAAGTGACAACCGGCACTACCACAAATGATTTATTAGTCTTTCACTCAGCTTTTCAGCTTCCTCAGGGCCAGAATAAATAATTTACCAACTCTGCATCTTCCAATCATTAATTCTTCCCTATGCATCCAAACTACATTTAACTCTATTTTCAGTAGAATAAAACACAATAGGAATATTTCTCCAAATATAGTAGTAGCTGACCATATATATAAAGGCACAGTTGTCAATCTATATATATTATACAATTCAGAGGTACAAGAATTTAAGGGCTCACAGCCAGCAACTAGAGTCAAGTTTGATGGTGCTCAGGAAAAAAAAATCAAGTAAAAAGGAAATGAAAGGACCTACTGAAGATATCTCCCCCATAGATGAGGAAAAGTTCCAGGGACCCCGTGGACAGCAGACCCAAGAGGCAACCTAAACACACCACAAAAGAGAGACCTTCAGCTTCAAATGTCATCATCTCTGACCATAACCAACTCACTGACTGTCTTTCCAAAACCTATTCGACAAGTTAAAGAAAATATAAAGCCCACCCCTCTCAGAAAATGGGAAAGACATCAGAGCATGAACATATAGGACTATTTTTCATTCAAAGTACAGACAATAAAGTATAAAATGATACATCTTCAAAATATTTCCATAGCTATTTTAAAAGCGTTTTTTGAGATAATTACAAACTTCCATAAATTCAAAAAAAAAAAAATAGATGTGAAAATCAAAGAAATAAAACTCCAAAAATTTTTTGATAATGTTGTTAAAGGTATTTCTATTAATTATGCAGAAAAAAACACTCGGGAGAGAAAAATCACATCCTAAATCAGTTTTTGATGTAAGCTTAGTCTTGTCTCATCAAATCAGCATCTAAGATGAAAACAGAGATCACTTTTGGTACATAATGTATTATATTGTTAGAGCAGCATCTGTTTCTTACAGAATATAAACATTTTTCAGCTTTCTGAAACTACTGATATACAAGAAATGATCCAGCCTAGCAATTTGTTTAATTGTTTTATATGAGAGGAAATATGGTCATATTTTCAGTGAAAGAGTTAATAACATTAATAATCTAATATTTGGCATTCTGTGAAGCAGCTTCAGACTGTGGCACATGGTCAAAGAAATTTATAAATTGACAGCTTTTCTCTTCAATGGTTTGAGGGCACATCACAATCCAAATCTTAAGTGTATAATAAATGTTTTAAAATCCTTAAAAGCATATATGACTTCTACAAATAATAAAATGCATGAAAATAAAATAAGCCTAGCTAATGAAAATTATAATCCAAATTGGAACCTAACAATATATTTTAGATTATAGAATTTTTAAATACGCTCTAGAACAATTCCAAAATTCACAAAAGAAGAAAGTATCATTCTCCAAAGGTAATATTTCATTGTTATTAATTAAAATGGTTACATAATTATGGACAAAAACTCATATTATTCATATTAAGCAAAAAAAATGTCCTATTTATTCAAAGACCCAGTGCACCTGTTGCTAGGGCAAAATAAATACCAAATAGCATAGTGCCTAGCCTTCTATAGGTTAAAATAAAACAAAAATGAAAAGTAGAAAATATTAAAAAGGCATATTTTTCAAAAAATAAAAAAAAAAAACTATAATTTTTATACTGGGAAAATAGGGTTAGAAAGAGCAGCAAGATTAGATTGTCTGCAGATTTCTCTGCCTTCGGTAGTTAGACAGTGGTTTGGCTGTAAGGGCAGAGAAACCCAAGCCAGAAAAGGGAATTGCTCTAGAGGCACCAGACTGCCTTGGGATGCTGCCTAACACTAGAACGTGGATACCTGGTACTGTGCGTGCTGGTGGCAGTGTGTCATTTGTGCTGAAAATACTGAGCCCTGCAGGACTCATGAGTATCCTCATGGAAGAAATCTCTGTGCAAAGTATCCTGACCTGTAAATGTCTGTCAAAAGGGAAAGAGATATGCAAATACTGGCACTGATGCTGCCTATCACGGAATATTATAGAACAGTTAAAATGAATACACCAAATCTGTAAATAGAAGCAAGGAAAATCTCAGAACAATGTTGGGAAAAAAGGGTGAAAAAGCAAACTTCATAAGGATTAGCAGAAGATTTCAGTTAGGTAAACTTCAAGTACACTCACTGGTGAACACATAAATAGTGTAAAAACATGGACAAGAAGGATAAGAACTTATTTCAGGATGGCCACTATCTCTAAAAATGGAAGGATTTTCAAAATGTTTATACATATGGCAACTATTATGATACTAATTCTGCTTGGTGACTAAAGACTATCCTACTTACACTCTGTACTTCAGTGATATATGAAATATTTCTTAATTAAATTATTTAAATCTAAGCCATGCTGTAAATAGTTTTCTTCTGGAAAAAAATTACAAATGTTACTCCACGCTTACTTGAAAGATGAGGGTGACTTTCTTAAAATCATTGGTTTAGCTAGTCCCTCTATTACAAAAACTAAAAATCCCAATCTCGGAAACTAAAAATTCTACCTTCTTTTCACAAATTATTTCATTTACCAACAACTTCATATCAAGTTCTCAAGAGACCACAGGTTTTATTTCTAAATTAAAGTGAGACATTCCAACACAGAGATCTCCTGAATAAAGTTAAGAGTATTCTTTGTAGAAGCTTTTAAATAAATGGTTCTATCATTTCCTTGCAGAGCAAACAGGCTTTCCATTCCTCGGCTCTAACTTCCCTGGGGAACCTGTCACTTCATTAATGAGTATGTTCTTTTTCATTTTGTTTACGTGAGGTACTAAACTTCTACTTGTTTAAAAAAATAAAGATTCCTTTGTAAGCCTTTAAGGTTTTTAATGAAACCTTACTCCAGAGAAATTTCAGACCAGAGCAACAAGTTTCTATTTTCATCTTGTATTAAATTTTTCTACCATCAAAATTCTTTTAAGTTCAGCCCCATTTCTCCATAGTCCTTTGGAAATTTAATTTGACAGACCATCTATACTTAAATAGAAACAAGGTTCTCCAAATTTACAATCACATTTGAACATTAAATCAAAAACTTAATAAACTTCTTGTCACCATGAAGGAAATGCCACATATAATAGTTTTCACACAAACTGATAAATATTCTCTCATAGTAACACCCACTTTAATTTAAAGAATTACTGGTTTGTTATCTTAAATAAGAAATCATGTTCAACTTATATTGATGTTTTCTATCTGAAGTGTGTCATGCAATATTGTAATTTATCTCCTAAATCTACTAGAGTGTGATCAAATCCTATCAAGTCTGATTGGCATAAATTTGAAACAATGAAGCAATCACATCTGTTAACCAATTCTAGCTTCCTATACATTTTAAAACTTTATACAATAACATAATTGTATTATTTTTTCTCCATAAACCTTTCTCCACTTGATTTGGGCTTTTCACAGGTACTAAGTTCGGTGGATGCAATTTAGGAAAGGGAATAAAGGGCAAAAGATAAGAAAAGGAGAAAGAGAAAGTGGGGAAAATAGAGTGATAGAGATGGGTCTAATGTGAACTTGATAACTGATAAATTCAAGAAAATTACTTTAATAAAACTCCAAGTAAAGTACAAGCTCTCAAGATAATGGAAAATAAGTTAATTTGAATGAAAAATATCATATGTCTAAATTTAATACCCTGAAAAAAATATGAATGTTGAATTTAAATAAAATGCATGGGCATAAAACAAAGAATTAAAACCATGTTTTATAAAGTAAAAGGTTACCATACAGGAAAAAAAAAAAAAATACCTACATGTTTTTGGTGTAAAAGCCCTAATTTTTAACACCTGATTGACTTTATGAAAACATTATAATAGTATGTATATGAAGTAACAGGTGAAAACTGCAATCCAAAAGAACTTCTATGCTATTTTAAAAACATTTGTAATAAGCAAGCAAACAAATGTAAAAAAGATCAGGCCATAAAGATAATGAACTGTTGGGTTAAAAAGAGAGATAAATAATAAAAAATACAGTTGAGAGCACTGCTTAGTAACTTGAAGCTACCAATCCTGACTGCTTTATTTACATCACTCCTAAGATATGACTTACTTAACGGCGGACATCTTACTACCAAAGGCACCTAAACTACGAGGAACCCCATGGACCACAACAAAGCAAGGTGCTAATAACAGGGTGGCATATGAAAACCCTGTATTTTATGCATGGTTTTCCTGTAAACCCACTTCTCTAAAAAATCACCATTTCCATTTTAACAATTTTAAGTGTGTAATTGACTAGCATTAATTACATTAATATTGTGTAGCATCACCACTACCCATTATCAAAACTCTGTTATTACCCAAAAAAGAAAACCTCTATACACACTAAGCAATAACTTCCCATCTGCCCAAATGCCAGCCCCAGGTAACCTCTCATCTATTTTCTGACTCTATGAATTTGTTTATTTAGATTTTCATATATTAATATAAGTGGAGTCATCGATATTTGTCTTTTTGTGTCTGGTTTATTTCACTAAGCATGTTTTCAAGATTCATCTATGTGGTAGCATGTATCAGAACTTCATTCTTTTTGTGGCTGAGCAATATTCCACTATATGTACACACCAAAGTTTGTTTACCCCTTCATCTGTTGACAGATATTTAATTTATTTTCAGCTTTTGGCTATTGTGACTAATGCTTCTATGGTGTACAAATATCCACTTGTGTCTGTTTTCAGTTCTCTGGGCTCTATACTTTGGGGTGAGATTACTGAGTCATATGGGAACCATGCATTTAGGGCAATGTCTTTTCAAATCTTTACCCCATTTTTTAAATAGAGTTGTTTGTAATTCTGTTGCTGAGTTGTAGAAATTCTTTTTATATTCTCGATATTAAACCCTTATCAGATATATGAGCTGCAATTATTTTCTCCCATTCTTTGAAGTGAAAGTCTTTTTACTTTCTTGATAATATCCTCTGATGCAAGGAAGTTTTTAATTTTGATTAAGTCGACTGGTCTATTTTTCCTTTTGTTGTTCATGCTTTTGGTGTCAAACCAAAGAATCCATTGCCAAATAACAGGTCATGAGTTTGCCCCTGAGTTATTTTATTAGTCAGAGTTTTCAGGGAAACAGAACCAAGAGGAGATAGTTATATTTTTATATATACATGTAATATAAATATTATGAGATTTATTAAAGGAATCAGCTCACGTGACTGTGGGGATGGGCAAGTCCAAATTCCGTAAGGCAGGCAGCAAGCTGGGAACTCTGATCAAGGTTTTCAATGAATTCCCCAGGAGAAGCAGGGTGACTGAAGGAGAGATGGAAATTCTCCCTTCTGACTGCTGAAATCATCATATCCCCTCAGTTGATTAAAGGTGATTGCCAGCCATAGATGCACTAACTTACAGATGATTTAAGTCCATGAAATACCCTCACAATAACAATCAGGCCAGTGCTTGCTTGACCAAACAACTGGATACCATAACCTAGCCAAGGTGACACATGAACTTAATCATCACAGTTATCTTCTGAAAGTTTTAAGGTTTAAGTTAATTTTTGTATATGGTGTGAGGTAAGGCTCCATCTATGTGCCACTCTTTCCATGCCTACATAATGCCTCTTACACTAGTAAGGCTCTTAGGAGAGGCTACCTTCTCAAAAGCGAATACCTCGTCAATACCTCTGCATTCCAACCCAAGGCCTGCATGTACTCAGTACACATTTGCTGATTAGTTTAACTTATATGAAATCACGAGTCACGAGTCAAATAGTTCATATTAAACCAATTTCATAACACTGAAGTTTAAATTAATAAAGCAAAACAAACAAAATATTGTGGTGAGAGGAAAACTTCCTAAAGGAAATTATCCATAAAATAGCTTATCATAAAAGACCTTATGGAGAAGCAAACTACACAGGCAACTCCACATCCCCATACATCCCACCTCTACTACCCAGGTAATAAATATCTAACTAAGAGAACTGAAAAAATAAAATAAAACAAGGAAAAGAAAATAATTCAAGATAACTTCCTCAAATTCAAAACCATTTGTTTCCAAAATAAAAGGGTCCTCCAAAGATCCAGTATAAACAGTGACTGAAACCCATTCCAAGACATAAGATTATAAAACTTCAGAGTAATGAAAAGATTCTAAAAGCTTCCTGAGTGATAAAACAGGTCAGATATAATGGATAAAGACAATTTTGCAGTGGACTTCTCAGTAACAACACTGAATGCTGAAAGGCTCCAAAGGTCTAAATTCTGAAAGAAAATTACCTACAACCTAGAATTCTATATGCAACCAAACAAGAGTAAAAAAAAAAGAGAGAGGGAGTTTCAACCTTTCCCTGCATCTCTTTCCATATGAGGAAATAAAACTAAGAAAAAAGATGAGTTGGGATCCACAGGCAACAGAGCAAAGCCACCCAAACTCGAAAGATCTCAAATCTTTTCCAGATCTGGTTAATACACTACAGCATAACTCTGAATGAAAACAGCAATAGGAGTTTGTAACCACAATAAAAATACCAGAGGAAGCAAAGAGAATTAAGCGTTCTTTCTCTGTGTAGGCCTGTGAGATTGGAAAGAAAACCCATGGCAATGGCTGTGCTGTTGTTCTGGCTGTGTTGTTCTTCAGATGAAGCACTCTACATAAGCCAAAATGAAATGACTGTCAACTGTCACAACACATCTCTAAAGTTATGCTCACATGGGTTATAATCAATGGCACTTTGAAAATGAGCAAAACCATGTATCTACACATAAGCATACTTTATAATAATGTATATATCTGTTTTGATTCATTTTATGGCTTAACCTGGATTATTTTACAATTAGGTCTCATCTATGTAACCAACAACAAAAAATAACACTGTAATTTCTATGACAAAGAGAATGACTTAGACATACCAAACAAAAATCAGTTAAAAATAGTGATTATATCAGTTATCAAGTTCAGATTGAGTTGGAAGAGCTATCAGGAGTAAGTTCACATATGTAGAATGGTTCTAAACATCTGTCAGATCCAATTTCCTGTATTATTCTGAAATGAAATTCCATTTCCACTTCCTGTATTATTCTGAAATGAAATTCAGAAATAATGAGCCCCACCTACACATACATAATTTTTTTAAAAATCAATATAATTCCTTTACCATAATATTAATGAAAAATAAATGTAACACAATAAAAAAATATTTATTTTACCATATAAACACTTACGTATAACTTCCTAGGAAGAGAGAAAGAACAATCAGATATCTGCATCTATGTATAATGATTCATTTTGGATTTAAGAGAAGTAAGAAGATCACAAGTCATTCTCTTTAAGAAATATAGGACATGGGGAAACGGACTTGGCCCAGTGGTTAGGGCATCCGTCTACCACATGGGAGGTCCGCGGTTCAAAGCCCGGGCCTCCTTGACCCGTATGGAGCTGGCCCACGTGCAGTGCTGATGCGCACAAGGAGTGCCCTGCCACGCAGGGGTGTCCCCCGCGTAGGGGAGCCCCACACGCCAGGAGTGCGCCCCGTAAGGAGAGCTGCCCAGCGCGAAAGAAAAGTGCAGCCTGCCCAGGAATAGCGCCGCCCACACTTCCCATGTCGCTGACAACAGAAGCGGACAAAGAAACAAGACGCAGCAAATAGACACAGAGAACAGACAACCAGGGTGGGGGGGTGGGGGGGAGATTAAATAAAAATAAATAAATCTTTAAAAAATATATATATATAGGACAGCAAAAACAGCAGGGTGGGGGAGGGGAGGGGAAGAAAAATTAAATAAAAATAAATACATTTTTTTAAATCTAAAAAAAAAGAAATATAGGAAAATGAAAGAGGGAAGGTATAGGGCAACACCAGAAGAAAAATTATTGTTAGGATAGGCCATATCATAAAAATTAATTGAAAATGAAAAGCAGAAAAAAGCCTAACTGAAAAAAGTACTAAAATGTCAAGACAAATTATAGGGGGCTGAAATTGAGAAAATAATGAAATGAAATGTAGCATAATGTTGGTTTTATTTCAAGTGTAGTATCAAAATAATTACCTATGCTAAGACATGGGACAATAAGTTTACAACCTATCCCAGAAATGCTGCCAAACTGCAAGGTATATACACATTAAGTCTCTAGTATTTTAAAATACCCTAGAGCCCATATCCTCCTGAAATAAAGAATGGAGTAAGTAAAGAAGAGTAATATAAGAACATACAGAGAAGTTGCATATCTTGGAGACAGTATCAGAGTAATACCAAAGAGGATCCAACCAAAAGAGTTAATTTAAAATATAATTTTAACAATGCATTTTTTATCATTTTTAAATGAAATTTTAATATTTAAGATAGTAATAGTGAAATATCTTTAAACCATCTTTGTCAATTAATATAATTCAATGAGATCTACTAATTTAAATTTTAGTTTATGTGTTAAAAGAAGTCTTAAATATCTTGTTACACACTTGCAATTAGTGTTGTTGACTTTTAGTAGTTGCATTTTATTAAACTGAAAACTTCTCAGATAAATGTCTAGTTTGAAATGCTATAATCAGGAAGTGAAAATAAAGTGTGGAGTAATTTATACAATTATGTGAGACAATTTCTTTATTCTACTTAGGCTACCTCTCCATACAAACATTGCTTTAACTATTGTAGTCATCATACATTTTTAAAAATTTGTCAGTATTACTAAATACTGAACTATTACTAATTTATCTTTGAAGAGAGTGAAATCCATGGACATTCAAAGTTGTGTAGCACAATTTTTCTGTCTAAGACTGTCCTATGCATTCAGAACACCCAGCATCCCTGGTCCCAACCTATTAAATGCCAGAAATGATTTATTTATTTATTTCTCTCTCGACCCCCCCGCCCCCGTTGTCTGTTCTCTATGTCTACTTGTCACCCCAGTTGTCTGTTCTCTTTGTCTATTTGCCGCCCAGGCTGTCTGTTCTCTGTGCCTATTTCTGCGTCGTCTTCTTTGTCCACTTCTGCTGTTGTCGGCGGCACGGGAATCTGTGTTTCTTTTTGTTGTTGTTGTGTCATCTTGTTGTGTCGGCTCTCCATGTGGGCTGCGCCATTCTTAGCCAGGCTGCACATTCTTTCACACTGGGCGGCTCTCCTTACGGGGCGCACTCCTTGCGCGTGGGGCTCCCCTACACGGGGACACCCCTGCGTGGCAGGGCACATCAGCACTGCGCATGAGCCAGCTCCACACGCATCAAGGAGGGCTGGGGTTTGTATTCAGTCACTATAGTATTTAGTATTTACATAAACTAAAGTATTTAGTATTACTAAAGACTCTATAAGTCAGCATTACTTGGTTCCCTAAAAATCCTTCAAGTATAGCAAGATCCCTTCTTTTATCCAGCAAACTCTAAATTTAATAAGGCTCTATTTAATTAGTCCAGAATTCAAATGCACACTCATGCTAAATTTTGTAACAGCTGGGAGGTAGGGGGTAGACAAACGCCCTAACCCTGGGCCAAGTCTGCTTCCCTGTGCTATTACTCTTAAACCACAGCAGTAAGTATTTCAGGCAGTGCTTCATACTGTAACAAACTATAGGGAGAATACAGGGATAGCACTTACCATTGTTACTAGGCATAACAGGCCTTTCTAACAAAAAGAATTCTGAGACTATATATATGAATAAGAACTATCACCTAAGAATTAGTCTAACTTTTTAATGCACATTCAAATACAATATGCCACTGTGATTACCTAGTTGAATTTAACAGATCTATGGCTCTAGAAACAAACTAGAAATTAAAATTTTAGAATTACGATCTTAAAAATTTAACATGCTATGTAGGCTAATAAATGTCTACAGGGAATTATACAGAGTGGGTGTAACTCAGTGGGTGAGCACCTGCTTCCCATGTACGAAGTCCCGGTACAAACTCTGGCATCTTGTTAAAAGAAAGGGATCTAAACAGAAAACTTTACAAAAACAAAAAAAATTACGAAAAACCTTAAACTACTTTGTTTTAGAAATTTCAATTTCTTCCCCACATAATTTCACCAAGAAAAAACAGCTGTCCTTCAGAAATATTTTAGGGAGCAGATGTGGCCCAAGCAGTTGAGCACCCACCTCCCACATGGGAGATTTTGGGTTTGGTTCCCACTGCCTCCTGAAAAAAACAAAGAGAAAACAACAAGCAAGACAAATGATAAAACCAACTCAGGGAAGCCGACATAGCTCAGTTGTTGAGTGACGGCTTCCCACATACAAGGAGGTTCAATCCCCGGCCCCCAATATCTCAAAAAAAATTAAATCAGTAAAATATTTTGGCAAAATTGTCAACTGTCCTGGATTGCAGGATAAATTATACAGTTACCCTATATTACAGAATTTCTATAAATAATAGCTCTAAGTACAATAATCTACATTAATGTCCCCTTTCAAAGACAAGTCCTAAAAAATTATTTTAATGTCAGGCAAAAATTTCACTTGTATGTGCATGCATGTGTGTGTGTGTGTGTGTGTGTACTTTTGGGTCTTACAACCAAAGATCATTTGCATGACCAGCTGGTACTTCACAAATATATGCTAATAGTATAGGCTAGGAAGATTAACCATGACAACTAATATAGATCTTATTCAACATTAAAGAAGGTAGATTTTCCTTCTAAAGAAGTCCAAACTGGCATAATGAAGTACAATTTAAAATAAAATTCCATATCTAATAGTATCTGTGGAGGTCCATCTCCAGAACTAAAGTCAGAAATACATACACAATATACACATTGTTAAATCCATGTATATAAATCAAAGGAAACCACTTCCTTTAAGGCAAGCTTATATGAAGATAGTAAAGCGATATTCCAATTAAATATTCATATATTCAATATTTCAAAGTACGAAATTTGGGTGTATGCATGCATAATTTACAATTCTTTAGGGAAACCTGTCTACAGAGACCATTTCTACCTTTCAATAACATCCCAACTTGGAATGTACAATGAAGCTTCTCTCTGAAGTGTTAAAACTATAAAGTACATAGCCATTCATGCAAGTAAATACAGAATAAAGACCACGTTATATACATGGTATTCTTTCACCCAAATGACCACTTTAAACTATTCATTAAAACCATTCAACAAGAGAGCCCTAATAACTGCACTACCTTATAGAATAGTCAAAAGAAAGAAGATATTTCATTTGATTAAAAATGCAAGCTTTACATAGAATTATTAAAGTTAGGAAAACTATACCTTGTATTTGTAGAGATCCTTGACCATTAAATGAAATAATATAAAACTTTCCATAAGCGATATATGAAATAAACATCATTATGATTTTTTAAATTCTATATATGCATAATGTTGTTTGCAAAATACACATACAAAGGGGACTTAAAAGACAAAGTCTTTATCAGTTAAATTTATTTATATCTGAGGGTCCAAATATAAGCTGAATGTCATTTCTCTGAACTTTCCTAGAAACAGTCCAGTAGTAAAATAGATTTGCCACTAAAATAAAATATCTATACTTCATTATTTTTTCTAAAGCAAGTAAAAAATACTGCCCTGCCCTGCCCTTTATAGATACAAAGGATAATATGGACCAAGGTTTACATGTCAATCTCAGTCTAAAGATGTTAGGCTGTATCAATTATTTGTAAGTGACTATACAATGAATGCACACACAACACACAAACATTCTATCAGCAGAAACCCTAAGCAAGTATATTCAGCACAGTGGAATTTTTTCTCTAACATAAATTACTAAAATAAGAAAAGAAAAATTCCATGGGCATTGCAATGAATATACTTTTGCCTTAAAGCTAATACTTTAATTTTCAAGAACCACAAAGAAAAAAATCAAACTAGTCAGTAACAATGCAGCGTCTAAAAGCAATAAACTCAAAATTAAGTTATAAATAATTTAAAGCATGTCATGAAAATGTATTAATAATTCATCAGATAAATAATTTACTAAATAATCAAATAAATAAATAATGAAATATATAAATAAATCAGCAAATAAATAATTCTGCAAAATAACCCAAACAAGAAGCAACCCAAATAAATCACAAACCTACAAAACTATAATGATTTTCTGGAATCTGTAGTTTTAAATAAATAAATGTATATAAACTAGATCAATTCTTGTTAGAATTAGAAATATTTTTTAATGATATTGGTAAAATCCTCATCTCAGTACATAGGAACACATTTTCAATTTTTAAAAGACTACATAGAATTAGTTCTCATAAATTATTAATATGAGTGTAGTATATCCTCTGCTGTATTTTACATTATATAGTATCTTTTCCTAACATATTTCCCTCCCAAACAACTGGATACTGGATATTTAAAATATTCTTAACTTATACTTCTTTTTTAAAGTAATACTTACAGTTTAATAGTGCTACATTCTGATAGGTTTTCTACCTACCCCAAGTCTTTAGAAATTTTCTGCAGCAGCAGAACAATAAGAATAACCTTAATTATTGCTGGCAGCATTTCATTCATTAGTATACAGACTCTTATAACTCTACCAAGTAACAATGGAAAATAGACATTAGTTGTAAACCATGTCAAGACTTTTGTCTTTAGTGGACTAAATTTAAACTGACAGAGGTTCTACTGGAGCTGAAATACAAGCTGTTAAAATTGGCGGGATTTCAGATGTGAAGACAAAACTGCAAAGGACAAAGTGATTGGCTGACATCTAATGCTATCTTCAACATAGGAAGCTCAAAGTCCTTCAAAGAACACAGTGAGATCACTTAACTGTTATAATTAGAACATACTCAAATCTAATTACAGTATCACAAAGTGTCAAAAACAAGTGACTTCATAAATCAGTCTTCATTAAAACTTAAGAGTTTTTATCTATCCATAGTATAGTGCTCTTGAAATCCATAAACAGTAAATTTATACTACGGCAGCTTTTCCCACAGACGTCAAGAATTCTATAATGGGTTTCTGATGTATTTAAGGGGTAAATCCAAACAATATAGCACAGCAATTGAAGAAAAGGAAACCAACAATAAAATAATTTATACAATTTATCTTAATGAATTCTCACAATAACCTTTCAAGTTAGGTAATGTTTTGCCTATTTTATAGTCACGGTAACCTAAGCTCAGAAAAGGTCCCACATTTATGCAACTTCAGTGTGCAGGTTCTGTGAACCATACAGCAGCACTCATATTTGAGTCCAGCCTAAGAACTACAGCAAATTCTAGAACACGGTATATTGGCTAAGCAGTTCTCAACTGCAGGAGGTTTTGCCCACCAAGGAACATTCAGAATGTGTGGAGACCTTTTGGTTGTTACAGCTGGAGAGTGCTTTGGCATCAAGTGGGTAAAGGCCAGGCACAGTGCTGAACATCCCACAACGCACAGGACAGCCCCGCACAGCAAATCTGGCCCGAAATTTCGGCAGTGTCAAGGGCAGGAAATTCTGGGAATGAGTAAAATGAACTTTAGTAGTGCATGGTATTCCTATTATAGACAATATATATACACATTTGTTTCACGGATGTAGAAACAGGGAGAAATAGTCCACCCTTCAAATATTAAAACTAAAGACACTTAATATTTTGGTGTGCTTTCTTATTTCTTAGTGTTTTTTTCTAGTGCAACATCATATGTAGGTAATATCCTGGAGAAAAATGTGAATACTTCATTTTTTCCTCTAAAGTTATTACTTTCTCAGAATAGTACTAAAAAAAGTAAAACTACAGTTATAAAGAACATTTTAAAAATAATTTCCTGTATGAATGGTCTCCAGCAAAGTTAATATGAGAGCACTAAAAGTTACATTTATGAACTGACCTTGTCAAAGTGACTAGCCAAGAATTTAATACTATTAAAAATTCATAGCTCTGACGTAATGTAATATATAATCATCTGTTTCTCCGCCTAAAAGCTATCAAATGTTTTCTGAAATAATATTTGTGACAATTATTAAAAGCATCAGAGAACACGATTCAGCAATGTAATTATACCAAAGTTCTAGAAATGACGTGTTTCCTGTATCATTTTAAGTATTTTCCTTTTGACACCAATTAATCTTTCTACTCTTAAGTACATACAATTTTCTTTAACAGGGCTCTAAAATTTACCATGACATAATCCATGGTCCCTTATGTTCAACATACTGCATTACTATATAGGGGCTCTTAAACAGGGGTCCGTGATTTCGAGCTGCCCATGAGCTTGAACTGGAAAACACCAGATTATCTTTGTTTTCTCTGACCTCCAAAATTTAGTGTCATAAACTATCTGCCGCTACTTCCAGGGGTCTATGGTTTTCACCTGATGGGCAAAGGGGTCTGCGAAACAAAAGAAGTTAAGAACCCCTGCTTTAAACAGTGGTGTTCAGCATGAACTAGGATTAGGTCATGGCCCACCAAAACAAAAAATAAAAATTAAGTTAATATTTACACAAGAGAGAAATCCGTTTTGTTTTTCCCATGTAAATGTCTAGAAGTAGACAATTAAGGTAGTTTCACAGTGTCAAGACCCAAGTTCCTTCTATCATTTTGCTTTACCATTATTGCTTCACTCAGTCACTTCGTCATCCAAGAAGGCTATTAAAACTCCAGCTACTATTTCCAGGCTTCAGGTAGCAGTTACAAGAAAGGAGAAAAGAAGAACCCACTCTACTCCCTACAATAGCTCAGCTTACATTTTATAAACCATAACTTAGTCCTTGGGCCACACCCAAAGACTTGGGAGGCCTGGAAATGCAGTCTCTTACATTGGCAGTATTGTCAGCTATAAAATTGGGGTTCTTTTTACCAAGGAAAACAGGTAAAAGGAATTTTGCAAGGCAAATTATAATAGAGAGACTTCAATGGAAGTTACGATTCTTCGAAGAAAGTAATAGATACACTCAAAGATTTTCATGAGAAAGGTTCACTGCAAATTACATGTATTAATAAAACAATGAAAGAAAATCTAAATGTTTAATAATAAGGGAATAGTTAAATAACTTTTGGGGTAATCTCAGAATAGAATGCTATCTTTCACTAAAGAACACTTTAAGGAATTTTATTGATCTATGGAAAAATAGTCATAATAGTAAATAGAAAAGGACAGTATATAAAACATTTGTTTTAATTCCAATTTTAAATACATGCATACACAAACATATATACACATACATACACAGTATAATCTATATATAGACAGATAGATAGATAGATAGATCTGTATCTAGAGAGAAAGAGACTGTGACAATAGTAAAATAAGGAGACTAGCATTAACCAAAATGGTAATAAAGGTTTAATCTGCTTTGGGGACCTATAACTAAGTTTTATTTTCTATAGAATTTCATTTCTTTCTAGTTTTTCTACAATGAATACATATTGAACTTATGATTTTTTGTTTTTTAATGACAGACTTTGGCCAAGTGAGGAAGCAATCAGGTACCTTAGAAAAGTAGTGAAATTTAGGCATAATTTATTTTATTACTTAGAATTTGCTAATAATATAAAATGGATGGGGGGAATTTTTAACTGGGCTGAACCTTTCTAAACTGGGTCAAAATGTGTTTCTCTTTAGTTGGTAATAAGAAGCTGACCCTCCCTGTGCCCACCTTGTATTCAAGTTACTAGCAGTCACATACCCCATTTGTCAGTTTTGCACAAGTCACTCCTAACCAGATGCTACATCCATCATTCCTAACAGTGTATCCAGATATATTGATTACTTTGCTCATCCTACTCCATGGAACTAATCATTCATCCTTCATGTTTCTACGAATCCTTCATTTAACTATATTTTTCAACACTTTTAAAAAATTTCTATAATATTGCCCATTTTTCTTGTTATTTATAGAATGAACACATCTAACCAAAATGACAGCTTTCTTATATTTTTATATCTAGCTTGCGTTGACTTGAACTTTCCAAAGGTATTACTGGGTATACATACTACAGTTATATTACTGATATTAATTCTACTGTCTGGGGAAGCGGACTTGGCCCAGTGATTAGGGCATCCGTCTACCACATGGGAGGTCCACAGTTCAAACCCCGGGCCTCCTGACCCATGTGCTGCTGGCCCACGCACAGTGCTGATGCGCGCAAGGAGTGCCATGCCACACAGGGGTGTCCCCGCGTAGGGGAGCCCCACGCGCAAGGAGTGCGCCCCATAAGGAGAGCTGCCCAGTGCAAAAGAAAGAGCAGCCTGCTCAGGAATGGTGCCGCACACACAGAGAGTTGACACAACAAGAGGAGGCAACAAAAAGAAACACAGATTCCCATGCCGCTGACAACAACAGAAGCAGACAAAGAAGTCGCAGCAAATAGACACAGAGAACAGACAACCAGGGCGGGGGGTGGGGGGGGAAGAAGGGGAGAAATAAATAAATAAATAAATAAATAAATAAATAAATAAATAAATAAGAAATCTTTTTTTAAAAAATGCTACTGTCTGCATGTCTCAGAATTACCATTAATAGGGTAGCATCATTTAGAATGCTTCAAAGTTCTCCGTGTTTTCTACAATGATTCAATTTCCTAAACAACCACTACTACCATGTAAAAAAATGGAAAAATAAGGAAAAAACAAACAATTAACACATTTAAAACTAAATACCAAGTACATACGGTTGACCAAAACAACAAAGGAAAAAGGGAGATGTATAGTCCCAGCCCTCTAAAACTTGGGAAAGAAGACACACACACACACAGAGAAAGATAAACAGCCAAGTCACAACAGTATAGTTAGGAAAGCGTACAGTTCAGATAGTATGTTATAAAAAAAACAAAGTAAGAGCCACAACAGGCAGGAATAATCCAAGAAGGCTCCCCAGATCAGACCAAAATCATAGAGGGCTGAAGCAGTGGTTCTCAACCATAGTAGATGTTCCCCACAAAGGACATTGGACAATGTCTGGAAACATTTTAGGTTGCCACAAATGAAAAAGGGGTCCTACTGGCATCTAGAGAGTAAAAGCCAGAGATGCTGCTCAAAATCTTATACTGCACAGGAAAACACCCCACAACAAAGAACTATCCAGCCCAAAATATCAACAGTACTAGAAGAGCCAATGGGAATCAAAGAGAAGAGAGAGCATTTAAACAGGATGGAATGACATGAGTAAAAGAACAGTGACTACAACACATTATGTCTTTAGCAACCCAGAATATGGCTCGTAATAGTGAAGCAGACTAAACAGGGAATCAATAGATGGATCTGGAACCTGGCAGAAAAACCATCACCATGAACACATGTCCTTTGGTACCTGCAAGATGGGAGCTGTAATCTGTAAATCAGCCCTCTTTATCATTCTTCAGCCCCTTCCTCTCTCTGGGACTCATGATCTGTTATTTTCTCCCGTTTCTCTTCCCTCCCTACCTTAATAAATTACTGGTCTAATCAATATGGCCTGCTCTTCAAATTAATTTCTTGCAGTTTAGCCAAGGACCTAGGCAAAATCCAACTATAATAAAACAATGGGAAACAAGATTAGAAAGCATAGCTGGGAGTAGAAGTGACAGGTCTGCTCAAGAAGTCTGACTATTGTGGCAATAGAGAGAATTCAGTGCTCACGGTATTGAAGGCCAGGATGCAAGAATTCTCTGAGAAGGAAGATTTATTACAGCCGGCCAGGCCTGGCAGACTTCTGTCCAAAAAACCCAACCCCATGCCAGTGTTGTAGGTTGCATTTACACAGAGTATGGGGGATTGAGTTAGGAAGCAATTGGCACAAAGGGTTAGGTTTTGGTTTCTCAGGGCTTGGGGACTTTCTGGGAACTAGGCAGGCTGGACTGGGTGGCATGGTTACGAGAGGCAGGGCTGCAGTTCTTGTTGTTTGCATACAACACATGGCTTATGCTGGAATGTTAAGTTTTGCGAGCTTACACACACAGTCCAGGTTTTTCTTGAATAAACACACAACACACACACATAGTCCATATCATTCCCCCCTTTGATGCCTGCTTAACTTATTAAGCTTAGGTATCACTATTGTTGGAGTCATGAGGTGGGTGGCAGTCTGTATTCTTACTGCATCATTTATTAAAGCGTGTACCCTAGCTATCATTAAGGGGAGGAAGCAGGGAAGTATAATGACAGCATGGGAGGACTTCCAGCCGCTCACTGCTTTGACTAGTTATTTTTTTATTAATTTCCCAGGAGGGTCTAATGATAAAGTTCTTGGGAAATATTTGGGGCTTTTTCTGGCTTCTGGAGGAAGTCTTCTTCCAAGTGGCCGAATTTTGGGGAGGGTTTTCCAGCAGTTACTTTGGGGGTTATTAATGTTTGCATGGACTTTTTGCCAGGTTTCAGATCCATTTACTGATTTGCTATTTTACTAGCCTACTTTATTTTTCCCTCGGAGAGTTTATACCTTTAATCTTAAAGGGGTGGTGAAGGGAGATGATCTTTTTTTTTGTAGCTACTTTCTGCTGGTTAGGGACAGTAGGCTCTACCTGGAATGGTGTAAACTCTCTTACAATTTTATTTAGGTTGGAGAAAGCTGGATCTGGCATCCTGGGCGAAGCTGGATGTAGTTTCCAAATGGCTAACAAGATATTGGTTCAGGAAGAAATAAACTTGATTAGAATTCTGAGAATATATGGTTTTACTAAGGGAACACTGGACTACAGAAGTAGAAAAGGTCAGGTGCCTACCAAGCCTGCATTTTTTCAAAGTTGGTGGGAAACTATTCTTTTTTCAGTAGAATGGGAAAAAGCATTACTCTTTAAGTTAAAGGAGATGAAAACAGACAAGGTTTATTTTTTAAAGGCACTTGGGCTAGAGATAGAGGAATCAACTGACTTTGACACAGACACTACTTAGCTTTATTTTTGAAGAGGTATTTCAAGGCCATCCAGTGACGGGTATTTGTATATTTTGTCAGGTGCTTTTGGTGAACTGGCACTTTCTTACTTTCTTAGGCAGTTGGCATTACTCAGAATTAGTGCACTTTTAACTTTAATAGCTGTGGGAGTGATCAGAAGTACAAAGTAAAGTTTTTTTACATCTTTGGCTTTAACTGAGTCATTCCTGGTAATTTTTTGACTGTTTTTACTAGATTCTGTTTTTGGAAACCCATTTGGTTAAGCTGGGTAAGAGTTTTAAGGTAGCAGTGGAGAAGGGGCCCCTCAGGGTCTTATTTTTGGTAGTAGGTGGCTGGGTTGAGAGTTTGACACACCCTTAACTGCACTTCAAGGGTCTCTAGCAATTAAGTTTGGTATTAATTAACCAGCTACCTGTAACCCACTGGTGGCCCCTGGCTTTAAGCACCTGGTATAGGGTGAAGACTGTGAGAGGTTGCCCCAAACTATTTTGGTGGCTTTTTTAATTAAAAGGGCTGTTTGCTCCACTGATTTCAGGCCAGATGGCCATTTCTTTATTTTATAGACATGTTCATTGACTATCTAGAGAACGAAGTTTACCAGGACTACTAACATGTTCAATGTTTTTCTGTACATGATTTAATATACGTATCAACATTATATATAAATTTAGAATAGGATATAGGTATAGTACTTAATACTAATTAATATACTATTTAATGCATAACTTCTCTTTGAGCTGTAATTAATAGATTTAAGTTCCAGGTTTGCAATACTCTACATGTTATCTCTCCATGGGAGCAGGCCATAATGCCAATTGTGTTTTAAGTTTTATTCACAGTACTCTGGTGATCACTGCTCCACTTGGTATGTTCTTCATAGAAGCTGCAGCACTGTCGACCCTAGAGAGAAGCTAGGAAAGTAGGTTCCAGTATTCCACCAGACTGGTGCATAGCACTCTTTGGCACTATAAAATAGTGCCAGTCTGGATGCGATATCCATTGTACATTTGGCTGTACCAAGTCATCATTGGCTGCTGCAGGAGTTTGAAACTACAACGTAGTTTCCATCCACTTCAGGAGCACAGCCAGAGATGTAGTAGATACCCTTTATTGTTTTAGGGGTCAGTAACCAACCTAGCCAATAACTCATATGGAGAGGCAAACCTGCAGTGTATTGAAGGCCTGGTTTGAATGCACAAGAGAGTCTGACAATGTTGAAGTTTATCTTTTGATTTTTTATATACCTTTTAAACATTTCCAATGCAATGTGTAACGTATTAAATGAACTTTTTAGTACTTTGTTTTTTACTTTTACACTTTTACCATGAAGACATGAATTAGCAGGTATTTTACTTTAGCAGTAGAGGAAAAACTATTTCTATTTTTAAAATGAAAACTAAAGATTCCCAATAGAATTTTGATAATTATTTATAACCACCACTTGAATATGCACATTGAGGTGACTTCCAGACAAGTTTTATTGCTGTAAAGTTACTTTTTTTTCTTTTTAAGATTTTATTTATTTCTCTCCCCTTCCCCCCAGTTGTCTGCTCTCTGTGTGCATTCCCTGTATGTTCTTCTGGGTCTGCTTGCATTCTTGACATGCGGCACTGGGAAACTGTGTCACTTTTTATTGGTTATTGTTGTTCCGTTATCTTGCTGCATCAGCTCTCCATGTGTGCGGCACCACTCCTGGGCAGGCTGCACTTTTTTCACACGGAGCAGCTCTCCACACGGGGCGCACTCCTTGCACGTGGGGATTCCCTATGCAAGGGACACTCCTGCATGGCACAGCACACCTTGCACACATCAGCACTGCACGTGGGCCAGCTCACCACACAGGTCAGGAGGCCCTGGATATCGAATGCTGGACCCTCCATATGGTAGGCGGACACTCTATCAGTTGAGCCACAACTGCTTCCCTAAAGTTACTTTTTGCCATTAACATCAATTGAGGTTTTTAGTTAATAATGCTTCTTAGAACTAGCCATGAATGCTTCAGTTTAGAAGATGCTTTTAGAAACTTCATAAACCACAACTACATAGACTGGTTAATTTACCTTAGATTACAATTAGCAACCAAAGGGTTTTACTTTATGCATTTAAGAGAGGGCAGATCTACATTTCTTTAACTTAATTTCATTAGATATGAACTTAGAATTTTTATCATATTAAAGACTTAATGTATATAATGTTCATTTATTAACTTGGTATTTTATAAGCCAAAGAGATAACACCCAAGCTAAATAAATTGAAACTGTTATAGTTCATACAAAGAATTTTTTTTTTCATTTCTTTAGAGGGGGCTAAACCCCTTTTTAATATAAACTGATTCTTAATTTTTTCTGCTTAGAAGAGTTTTAATCTGTTACACCAGGCTCTTCCCTCAGAGCTCTGAAAAGAGAATGCCCTGGGTGCTGGACAGGTTAAAAAAATCAGGAAAATCCTTTTCCTCTTTTCAGTAGTTACTATATTTAGATTTCTATATGACATTTTGTCCTTTTTTTTTGCTCAATTTGTGTCCGAGGAATATTCCTTATATATAAAACTGCATATTTAATTTTTAACAATTTGAATAGTTTTAAAAATTATTCCTTAATGTGTTATTATCGGGAGGTGGACTTGGCTCAAAGGATAGAGTGTCCACCTACCACATAGGAGGTCTATGGTTCAAACCCAGGGCATCCTTGACCCGTGTGGAGCTGGCCCACGCGCAGTGCTGATGCAAGCAAGGAGTGCTGTACCACGCAGGGGTATCCCCTGCGTAGGGGAACCCCACGCGCAAGGAGTGCCCCGAAGGAGAGCCACCCAGCGCGAAAGATAGTTCAGCCTGCCCAGGAGTGATGGCAGCACACACGGAGAGCTGACACAACAAGATGATGCAACAACAACAACAAAAAGAAACACAGATTCCTGGTGCCACTGACAAGAACAGAAGCAGACACAGAAGAACACACAGTGAATGGACACAGAGAACAGACAACTGGGGCAGTGGAGGGGGGGGTGGAGGGGAGAGAAATTTTTAAAGAAAAATTTGATATTATCATCGCAATGTATGAAGAGATATACTGAGCAAATAGGCAGACATGAATAGTTTGACATGGAAAACACAACTTAGTTACTTAAAACTTCCATTTTTTCACAAAACAAGTTTAACTGTAAAACAACATTTGAAAGATTTTCCAGAAGGCTTTTTCTGATTTACACTATGACCATGCAGTTTTACACAAGAATTTTGTTTCTTAATTAATGGCTTATAACGGAAATGTTCCCAAAGTTCTAATACAATTTTTTTTTTGTCTCAGAACTTTATATTTTACTTTGATTTTAGCAGACTTTGGATGAGTAAATTGGATGAGCTAATTATATGTATATTCACTGAGGCTATCAAATCCTCAGGGGAACTGCTTTCTGTTATGAATTGCTACTTTTAGGAACCCAACAGTTAAGGCAGGTTTCTTTTACTTCCCAGTCCTGGGAGTTAACAAAACTGTGGCGGCCTCTGAACTGGGAGAATGGACATTTAACCTCAAGGGTTAAGAATTCCACCAGGCAGCAATTTAGTGGACACTTGGAGCCAGGAAAGAAAGCAGGGTTATTAATGCCAGTAGAACAGGAGACAGGGATGTCTCAAATTTGCTTTTCCTGAGCCACAGGAGCAGAAGTTGTTAAGAAATAACCTTAAACAAAGGCAAGGGGTGGGGCCAGACTTGCAGTAACCATAAGCAAAGGCCAACTCAGTTTATAATTACCATCACAATAGCTGAAGTTTAAGGGTTAGGTGAGGCTAGTTATAAAATAACATAATTAAAGGTAAGTTTAAGTTATAATTACCATTACTACAGCAAGCACAAGATAAACTTAAAGTAGCCATAAACAAAGGTAAATTAGTTTAAGATTACCATTACCATAGTTTAAATTTAAGGGCTAGGTGAGGCTAATTATAGAATAATCATAATTAAAAGTAAGTTTAAGTTATAACTGCCATTACTATAGGGAGCACAAGATAGACTTGAAGTAGCCATAAAAAAAGGTAAATTAGTTTAAGATTACCTTGCAATAGGCGAAATCTAGGCTACATCCACTCCGCCATAACAATTTCAGTAACTATTTTTCTGCTGTTTTATATACAAAGGCATTTATATAATGATTTTAACTCTTAGTTTCTATAAAGTTTTCACTTAAAATCAATTTGGGCACCTTTATTAACTAAGCAATTAAAACAATTTCATTAGTAACGAGTTTGTGAAATTTCTGTTTTTTCAGCAATTAAATAAATTTCATTTGTGATTTATACATTAAATTCACTAGCAAGACAGTACTGACATTTAAAGGCTTACATTTAGGTTACCTTTCACCATTATTCAATTTTTAACAGATGAATTCCAAATCTGATTTTCTAGGCATAAGCAATCTGACAAAGTTAAAAGCAGATTTTAAAGTTGAACACAGAATTAAGCACAAATTAAAACAGAAAATTCTGTATCTTTATCATTTCTAGGAACTTTTTAATTGATGGTATACGAGTGCTTTTTATTTTGATTTCTATTCACATATTTTTAGTCGACTGATCTGGTGTCCTAGAGTTTTAGTCTAACCAAAGTTTACCATTTTACATAATTTAATATTACCATCGGGAGGCATGAAAATATATATACTGGCATTGAACAAACAGACAAACACAAAAGTAAGTATGGTACATAGAAACATAAAGTTCATTAATTTGACTCATAATTCTTACTTCTTTGGTATAGCTGTTTTTAAGCTTTCCATCATTTCACATTTTTTATTTTTATTGCTTGTAAGATGTTTGACTGGAGCTAAGGGAACTCACGCAGCATTAATTTACAACCTTTTGATTCCTTTGATCTGCAAGGTGTAAAGGTTTTACTTCTCTACACTCCCATTTTCAGGTGGTCTTTTTGTTCAGTTTTTGGGAAAGTGCCATGTCCTCAGTCCATGGGGGATGGGGACCATCCCTCCTCAATGCATTTGAGGAGGAACTGAGCCACAACTTGTTAATTATTCCAAATTTAGTGAGGAGGAACCTCTAACAGGACTCTTTGCCTACACTTGCTGTCTTACAAAACAAGTTCAGTTGCAATCCAGCATTAAAATTTAAAGGCCTATGTCTGGCCAAACTTCTCCATCACTTAATTCATATTCAGACCAAGCTTTATCACAAAAATCAATCCATTTTTCTGTAACCAAGGTCTTCCAAATTTAGACTGATTCTTTAGGATGCATTCCAGTGGAAAGCACTGGGATACCGACAAAGGAACGGGACTTCAATCCACAAAAGCTCTTTCACTACCGCCAAAACTTTACTACTTGCAGTTAGTCAAAACCAAAGAGCAGGTCAGGATAAACCCCCAACTCGGATGAAGAGTCCCAGAGAGTGCCTTTACTGCCCCTGACCAGATGAGGTCGCCACAGAACCGCCGATTAAGACTCCGCTTTTGTCCCGCAGAAGTCTGTTTCTGCATTTCACTTAGCTTCTACAAGCACACAGCCACCTTTTCTTTTTTTTCAAACTTGAAGAAGAGGCTTCTCCCTGAACTTCCTGGGAGTAACGGGGTCCTCTCGGGAATTGATCAGGCTCCCCCTCTAACCTTTACAGTTAGATGCTTCCTATACTATGCCCCCAGGGACTTACCCATCTGGCCTGTGGAGTTTTTTTTCTCTTTCATTCTCAGGGTCTCTTCTAAACCCTTCGCTACCTCTGGTTTCTCCCGGGAGGGCACCAGTGGAGCCCACAACCTCTTTCTGGACTAAAGGGGTCCAGGGGCGCCCTGGACTAGGGTTCACCGGGGTCCTCCCAGCTTCCTCGGAGGCATCCGAAAGGGGCAACCAACTGTTGCTGTCTCTGGCCTTTGCAGTGATCCCAGACAAGCCCCCAGAGATGTTGTAGCAGCAGAGATAAGTCGGTGTTCGCGGTATTGAAGCCCAAGATGCAATAATTCTCTGAGAAGGAAGATTTATTATGACCGGCTGGGCCTGGCAGACTTCTGTTCAAAAATTCGAGCCCCATGCCAATCTTGTAGGTTATTTTTATACAGAGAGTATGGGGGGAGTTAGGAAGCATTTGGCACAAAGGGTTAGGTTTTGGTTTCTCGGGCTTGGGGACTTTCTGGGAACTAGGCAGGCTGGACTGGGTAGCATGGTTACAAGAGGAGGGGCTGCAGTTCTTGTTGTCTGCATGCACACATGGCTTATGTTGGAATGTTAAGTTTTGTGAGCTTACACACACAGCCCAGGTTATTCTTGAATAAACACAGAGCCCACACTCACAGCCCATATCATGATGAACCACAGAGAAAAAAAAATGTTATTATAATAACAAAAATAAGAGAGAAACTGAGGCAGAAAATAACAATATCCTTGATAAGAATAAATTGTAGACAGATGGGGACACTGATTTCCAGCAGACTTCAGGTAGATTTCCAGACAGCCTCGATAACTTGATACTACCAAGTACAACTTTAAAAACAAGGGGGGAGGGGACCAATCTGTTTTAATTTAGTGACTGCTCAGTTAACAAGAAAGTACAGAACCCACATACAAATGGCATGGAATTCGAAACCTGTGAGAGAATAAAAAAGCTCAGAAACAAGCTTTCATCCAGAGGGAATGTACCTACCAATGATGAACTTGAGCCTCATTTTGATAGCTGCACAGTGCTTAGGAGATAAAAACTTTAGAGTCTATCAAAAAGGAAACTCCTGAATAGAGCTGATATTCCAACATTCTCATGTTAAGAGTAAAAAAAAATAACCAATATCACAATTAGGAAGAACAAAAGGAAACTTTGTTGTCTTGAACTTGGCACTAGATGAAGGAGAAAAAGAGACCTCTCAAAACTTTTTTTTTTCACTTTTTATTTTGCAGTAACTATAGATTCACATGAAGTTGCAGAGAGAGTACAAGGAGGTTCCATGTACCATTTGCCCAGCTTACCCCAATGGTTACATCTTACATAGTACAATATTAAAACCAAGAAACTGACACTGGTTCATTGTATGTGTAAGTATATTCCCAGAACCTTCCCTGAAATCATGATACCAAACTAGTACATCATCACGAAGTTGTGCCTCTTGCTACCCCTTTATAACCATACACATCCCATCCTCCACCATCACTAAGACCTGGTAACCACTAATCTGTTTTCTAGCTCTATTATTATTATTATTTTTAAAGATTTATTTTTATTTTTCTCCCCTTCCCCATCCCGGTTATCTGTTCTCTGTGTCTATTTGCTACGTCTTCTTTGTCCGCTTCTGTTGTTGTCAGCGGCACGGGAATCTGTGTTTCTTTTTGTTGCGTCATCTTGTTGTGTCAGCTCTCCGTGTGTGCAGCACCATTTCTGGACAGGCTGCACTTTCTTTCAGGCTGGGCGGCTCTCCTTACGGGGCGCACTCCTTGCGCGTGGGGCTCCCCTACGCTGGGGACGGCCCTGCGTGGCACGGCACTCCTTGCGCGCATCAGCACTGCGCATGGGCCAGCTCCACACGGGTCAGGAGGCCCGGGAGTTGGACACCCTATCCACTGGGCCAAGTCCGCTTCCCTAGCTCTAGTATTTTGTCATTTTCAGAATATTGTAACAACTCTCCTGAGACTAGAACTACTTGAACTTCTTCTCCAAAGTTCAAAGCCCAAATTCACCCTACTTGTATAATCTGACAAATCTCATATGAAGATGTCATTTCCAGCATTCTTAAATTGCAAGAAAGAGAACTCTGTGATAATGTAAGTTCTTTATCTTGATTACAGGGTTGGTAACAAGTGTAAGTGTCCTTACACTTATGAAGCACCAGAGTACTCTCTAAGGTACCCCCAGGCAACTGGGAGAAGCATATGCAAATACTCTGTGAAAGAAAATAACTTCAAGGCAGACCTCAAAGAACCCAACAGCTTCCTAAAGAACACTACTTAAGTGAAAATTTTAAAAACTAAAACTTCACAAAACATTCAAGACATACAAGAAACCAAACATAATGAATGAGAGCAACACAAAAAAGGACAACAGAATTAGACCACATATTCTTCAATTATTAGAAAGGCTTAAAAATAAAGACATAAAAAAATGGGCATTATTTTTAAAATGCCAAAATAGGTTTAGAAAAATAAACAAAATCAAAATATGAAACCATAAATTTTAAATTCTGTGCAAAAGCTGAACAGCAGAGTTAATACAAACAGAAAATTAGTAAATGGCACTAAGATTTAAAAATATATATATAAAAAATGCAGTTCAAAAAGAAAAAAAAAAAAAGAAAGAATAGTTAAGAGATAAAAGAACATAATGCAAAGTTTAAGAAAATACTTCTGAAACTGTCTGTGATAAAGGGCTTTTTTTAAATCACCCATCCATTGCAGATAGAAACTTTTATAAAATGCATTATTGTTTTAAAATTATGTGCTTAGATATGGTAATGTCAAATTGCTTAAGTTTCTAAATGCTTACTCTGAACTTCTTCCTTTATTCATCACAGACCAGCACTGATCTAAGAGCCACATTCTAAGTAGCACTGGTCTAAAACACATCTAAATCAAGATTCCAAAAAGACATAAAAGAGAAAAAAGGAAAGAGGCAATATTCAAATAGAAAATGGTTGAAAATTTTCCAGACTAACTGAAGACAGAGATGGAAGATCTGAGATGGAAAAAAAGAAAAAGAAAAAAAACAAAAAACAGCACAAAGCGGTTGGTAAATATGTAGCTAACTCCTTATCATTTTAGAAGCTACATCAACCAGCAATATTGCAATATAATTCTAGAATAGCATTTCCTATGATATTTTTTTCAAAAACTATATACTAAGTACTCTATATAAACAGAATAGGGTCAAGTGGACATAGTAAAGAAAGTTATTAGAGACCAAGTTTCAAGAGCTAATGATCTCCTCTCCCAGTGGAAAAACTCTGTCTATACTGCCATACTTGGTTTATTACATTAGGTTTATTTTTTAATGTGTAACTTTATCCTTTGAAACAAAAAAATGCAATCACATATTAGCAGAAGCTAAATATGTTTTCAATTATATTAAGATGAGCAGGATTCCAATTTCCACTAGCTGTCCTCTCAGGCATGAGGTGAACTACATAGAAATACTTCAGCACACTTTACCTGCCAAATTATCCAAACACAACAAATTCCTTTATCTCTAAATGCAGTTCATTTAAAAGACCTTGCTCAGACTTCTAGCAAAAATCAAATATAAAGTCAAACTTAAATGGCACATCAGAAATTATGCTGAATTATAACTAACATCAGTATAAATGTTTTAACTTTTATAAACATTTGACACATATTTAATTGAAAAATCACAACAACTGCATGGGATTGCTAAATCAGGTCATTTATCCTGGTTTTATAGTTATACTAATGGCTAAAAGTTTACAAAGTAAAAGAATATGGTGAACAGCACCAAACAGTATGCAAGAAGAGATATGTAACCAAATTCAAACAATTTAGCAAGAATTTTTAAAAATTTAATTGCTTATTGAACTTTAATAAAATTCATATGGTGCTATCTCTAAGGACATGGGGGAAAAATTAAATATCTGAGTTAAGTTGATTAAACTTTCCATCAGGTGTAATTAAAGACTGAGTAAAGCATAAAATTGTTATCCATACTTAACTATGAAAAAAAAAGTTCAAGCCATTTTGAAAAGCTTAGGGGCAAGTTCCTAAAAGAAGAGACATTCCTCTCCAAGTTATTTCATAACTGTACTATGACCTCTTGGTGCCTGAGCAGACAAAAGACATCCATCATCTTAACTATACAGTTTAGAATAAAACTGGATTTATGCTGGAAATTTACAGAGAAAGTTTTTAAACTGTATTATTTCAAACACACACAATAATGAGGCTATGAGAATATTTGGCCTTATAATTTAAAATTTTAAACCACATGAAGTTTAACCACTAGCCCAGCTTGATATAAAGAAAAAGAAAAATGAAACATTATTCTCCAAGAGTCTTTTTAAGCATTTACTCAGGTTATAATCATATTTCTATGAATTCTTCTTAGTTATTTCAAGTCTTTTCTGTGGGAAGAAAAAGTCAGCCCTTTGAAATATACCCACATTCTTCTAATAATTAGCTTACTCTCATTGAAAGATCTTCTCTTGTGTCAAGCTTTATTGATGAATGGTCAGCATGACACTGACTGTGCACAGCTGATATCTGACACCTCCAAGAGCTGCTTTATACTTTGGTCGATCAGTGATAAAACAGGTGATATTGTCATTTATCTACACCAAGGTAGATAGCTGACTCTAATCATTAATAGTAGGTCCAAAAGGTGAGTTGGGATCCAGTTTTTGTCTACTCTCCAACTCTGGCTTTTTGAAAAACAATTTCTCCAAGCCCAGGGCACCATATACAAAAATTGGGGTACCAAACACTTTAATATTTGCAAGTTATAGATATTAGATGTTTAAATGCAAAAAGAAAAGAGAGTCAAAACCACTATCCTTAAATTTGGTCCTTAATATACTCCAACCTATATGTTAGACAGAGTTTAAGACACTACTGAACAGTTAATAAAACCTTCTATTATTTCTTATTAATACAAACAATTCATGTTAATTACAGAAAAATATTTGGAAACAGAAAGAAGATCACACATGTTTCCGATTTTAGGCAATAATTGCTGTTCAATGTTTTGATATATATTCTTCCAGAATTTTTATTACACAAATATTTTTTAAATGAGATCACACTTCATATATTATTTTGCAGTTTGAGTTTTCCTTTTAAAATTTCCAGTAAATATTTCTCTATAGCTTTGTTTTCAACGGATAGGATTTTATAGTATGGTAGTACCATCATAAATTAATCAATCACAGTAAAATGTTAGAGAATTGCTTTCCAAATTTTTGCTTTCATAAAAATGCTGCAATAAAAAGGTGTATTAAAAAAAAAGGGGGGGGACTTCCAGGAAGATGCCATCAGAGTAGGCAGACAGGGCTCAACTCTTTCACAAAAACAATGGAGGAAGGGCAAAAAGCTGTCCAAAGGAGCAGCTTTGGGGATCTGCAGACCAGGAAAGTGCTGCACATCCTCCAGAAGGGCAAGGACAGAAAGAAAAGAAGCCACAATTGTGAGGTGCAAACTCCCACAGTTAGGAATGGCACCCATTCCCCACCCTCAAGGCAAACAGCCTCTGAAAAAACCCGTAGCTCACTGCAGGCCACTGAGAGGGAAACCCTTCCTCCCTGGGTGCAGCAGAGGGCAGAGGGTGGTTTCTCTTCAGTGAATTTTGCCAGCGAAGCTCACTTTGAATCTCAGATCTGGCCAAACCAGAATCACAGACAAAATGAGGTTGAAAGAGATAACTTTAATGGAAAGATTTTCCCAAGACCGCCATCTGCTGGACAGCTTTTAAGAATCTCTTGTCCCAGACCCCTTGGAGCAGAGCTGCAAACCATTAATGAGTCTCTTGACCAATTCTGACAACTAAAGCAGGGCAATTTTTAAAGTTGAACCAAAAATCAAAGAAGAGTCATGAAACAAACCACTAGGCAAGAGAGAAACTGACCCTCAGAGTAAATTCACCAACATATTCAGAAGCCTAAACATCACCAAAAAATTACAAGCCGTAATAGGAAACAGGAAGAGATGGCCCAGCCAAATACTACTACAAACATCCTGATGAGACACAGGATTTAAGATAACTATTCAACGATAATCACATAAACCTGCTAAATCATTCAAGAAGTTACAGGAAAATATGACTAAATGGATAAAGGAAATTAAGAAGGCACTGTGTGAGCATTAAAAAAAATTTGAAAGCCTGAAAAGAAAAGTAACAGAGATTAAGAGAATGCAAGGCAAAATGCAAGAGATTACAAATATATTAGAGGAGAGCAGATGAAGCTCAGTGGCTACAAGGTCCAGGATCAATCCCTGATACCTTCTTAAAAAAAAATTAGAATAACAGCAGATTTGAAGTGATGGAAGACAGAACCAGTGACTAGGAGGACCAAGCATCTGAACTTGAAAAGACAGGACAACAGAAAGAAAAAAGAACGTAAAAAGGATCAAGGTCCCAGGGAAATGAATAACAACATGAAATGCATGAACATAAGCATTATCAGTGTCCCAGGAGAAAAGAATGGAATAGGGGCAGAAAGAATATCTGAGAAAATAATGACCAAAAACTTCCCAACCTTTATGAATGACAAAAATATCAATATCCAAGAACAACATCACATGCCAAACAGAATAAATCCAAATAGGCCTACTCTGAGAAACCTTATTCAGACTGACACATACAGGAGATAAAGGTAAGATTCTGAAAAAAGCAGGAGAAAAGCAATGCATCACATACGAGGGAACCCCAATAAGACTAAGTGCTGATCTATCATAAAAAACCACGGAATTAATTTGCTGTTCTTTCTCTAGTTCTTCCAGGTGTGCAGTTCATCAATTTTAGCTCTTCTTTGTAAGCATTGGGGCTATAAATTTCCCTCTCAGCACTGCCTCTGTGGTGTCCAGTAGGTTTCGATATGCTGTGTTCTCATTTTTATTCGTCTCAAGATATTTGCTGAATTCTCTTGTACTTCTTCTTTGATCCACTGATTGTTTAGGAGTGTGTTGGTTAATCTCCATATGTTAATGAATTTTCCCTTTTTCCATCTATTATTGAATTCTGTTACAAGAATTCTGTTACCTTTATTCTGTTACAAGAAAATGTGTTTAATATAATATCAATCTTTTTAAATTTGGGACTTGTCTTGTGACCCAAAAAGACAAGGTGTCCAATTTTAAAATGGGCAAAAGACTTGAAAAGACAGATGTCCGAAGAAGAAATACAAATGGAGAAGAAACATGAAAATATATTCAACATGACTAGGGATCAGGGAAATGCAAACCAAAACAACAAAATATCATTTTACAACTGTTAGGCCACTATTAAAAAGCCAGAGAACTGTAAATGTTGGAGACAATCTGAAGAGATAGGAATGTTTATTCACTATTGGAGGGAATGCAGAATGGTACCGCCACTGTGGAGGATGGTTTGGCAGCTCCTAAGGAAGTTGAATATAGACTTGCCATGGGACTCGGCATTACTAGGTATATAACCAGAAGAACTGAGAGCAGTGACACAAATAGATACCTGCACATTGATGTTCATAGCAGCATTAGTCACGATAGCCAAAAGTTGGAATCAACCCAGGTGTCCATGAATGAATATACAAATTATGGAGCATGCACACAATGGAATATTATGCAGCGGTATAAGAAATGAAATTGAGAAACATATGACAATATGGATGAATCTGGAGGACATTATGCTGCATGAAGCAAGCCAGACAAAAGGACAAATACTGTATGATTGCCCTATGAAGACCTAAATACGTTATGTGAAGTATAAATAAATTATGTGAAATATGAATATGGGTAGAAATGCACATATAAGACATTTTTCTTTGAAGCTGAACAAATGTAAGTTAATCCTACAAATCATTAATATCAGACAAAAATATATATATATACTAAGTGAAGGAGACCAGACACAGAGTACTACATATTGTATGATTCCACTTATATGAAATATAAATTTAAATCAATTTATAAAGATAAAATAAGATTAGTGGTTGTGTAGATCTGAGGAAAAAATACTAAGAAGTGTGGGAATCTTTCTTTTTGGAGTAAGGTATTATTCTAAAATTTTGAGATGATGAATGTACAACATTGTGATTATACTAAAAGCCATTGATTATACACTTTGGATAGAATAGCCAGAAACAACAGATATGTTCCAGGAAGGAAGCATACAAAGATTAGGAAGACAGGAATTTTCTTGTTTGACTGATTTTTTTTTTTTAATTATTGAAATAATGAAAATGCTATAATAATGATTGAAGTGATGAATGCACAACTATGTGAATATACCAAATACCACTTATTGTACACTTTGGATGAACTGTATGCTTTATTAATAAGTATCAATAAAATTGATTTGATTAATAAAAAAACAAAAAGCAAAGAAACAAGAGAATCAGATGTAGCTCAGTGGTTGAGTACCTGTTTCCTACATACAAGGTCCAGGGTTCAATCCCTGGTACATCCTTTAAAAAAAAAAAAAAGAAACCATAGAGACAAGAATATGGTAAGGTGTACATAAGATACTGGAAAAAAAATGCCAGCCAATAATTTTTATCCAGCAAAACTGTCCTTCAAAAGTAAGGGAGAGTTTAAAGTCCTCACAGACAAACAAAAACTAAGAGTATATTACCAAAAGACAATTATCTACAAGAGATACTAAGGGGAGTGCTACAGCCTGAAAGAAAAAAACAAGGGCAAGAAATTGGAGAAGAGTATAGAAATGAAGATTTTATTAAAAGTAACTTAAAGAGTCAAAAGACAGATAAAAGTAAAAGTTAGAAAATGATATTTAGTACAAATGATTATAAATACAAATAGTGATACTATTATCAAACAAAATATATTTTAAATGTTTTAGCAGATAAAAAGGCCATTGTATATTAATAAAAGAAGCAATCGACCAAGAAGAAATAACTAAAATAAACATTTATGCCCCTAACCTGAGTGACCCAAGATACATGAGACACACAATGGCAAAAGTGAAGGGAGAAAGAGACATTTCTACAATAATAGTTGGAGAGTTCAATACAACACTCTCAGCACTAGCTACAACATCTGGACAAAGGATAAATAAGAAACGGAGAGCCTGAGTAATATGATAAATGAAGCATACCTAAAAAATTTATTCATAAAGCATTACAGCATTACGCCCCAAAACAGCAGGATACAATCTTCTCAAGCACTCATGGATCTTTCTCTGGAACAGACCATATGTTGGGTCACAAGACAGGTCTTAATAAATTAAAACTGAAATTATACAAAACACTTTCCCTGCTCATAATAAAATGAAACTGGAAATAATAATAGACGGAAAAAGAGGAAATTCACAAATATATGGAAATTAAACAACACATTCTTAAATAATCAGTGAGTCATAGAAGAAATTGCAAGAAAATTAGTACATATCTCAAGATGAATGAAAACAAGAACACAACATATCAAACCTTATGGGAGACAGCAAAAAAAGCAGTGCTGACAGGGAAATTTATACCTCTCACTACTTACATTAAAAAAGAAGACCTAACTGCATACCTGGAGGAACTAGAAAAAGAATAGCAAAACTAATCCCAAGCTGAAGAAAAGAAATAATATGTATTTGAGCAGAAATAAATAAAATTGAGAAGAAAAAAACAAAAGAGAGAATCAACAAAACCAAAAGTTGGTTCTTTGAGAGGATCAACAAAACTGACAAACTCTTACCTAGGCTGACAAAGCAAAAAAGAGAAGATGCAAATAAATAAAGAAATGAGAAGGGGGATATGACCCCTGGCCCCACAGAAGAGAGAGCATAAGAGAATACTATGGACTACATGCCAAAAAATTAGACAAGGTAGACAAAATGGACAAATTCCTAGAAACACACAAAACAACCTACACTGACCCTAGAAGAAACAGAAGACCTCAACAAATCAATCACGAGTAAAGAGATTCAAACATTCATCAAAAACCTACCAAAAATGAAAAGCCCAGGACCAGACAGCTTCACAGGTAAACTCTAACAACCATTCAAAGATGATCTAATACCAAATTCTTCCCAAAATTTTCCCAAATTCTTCCCAAAATTTGAACAGGAGGGAATGCTACCAAACTCATTCGATGAAGCCAACAGAGACACTAAGAAAAAGGACAATTACAGACCAATGGATCTTTGGTTCACATTTCTTAACAAAATTTTCAAGATCATACAAATAGGTAAATAACAGAAGTATTTCAGTTGGTATTATTATGTATATAAGATTCAACACTTTTATACTGGACAATTACAGATCAGTTGGTATAATGAACATAGATGCAAAAATCCTCACAAATATACTTCCTAACTGAATCCAAAAGCACATTAAAAAGAATTATATATCTCTATGCACTGGGATTCATCCCAAGTATGCAAGTGTGGTTCAACACAACAAAATCAATTAGTGTGATAAAACACATTAATAAATTGAAGAAAAAGAATTGCATGACCCTCTAGATTGACACAGAAAAGGCATTTACCAAAATATACCATACTTTCTTGATAAAAACATTCCGAAAGATAGGAATTGAACAAAGCTTTCTCAACATGATAAGGTGCATATATGTGAAACCCACACCTAGCATTGTACTCAACTGTGAAAGACTTAAGGCTTTCCAACCAAGATTGAGAACAAGACAAGGATGCCCACTGTCATCACTGTTATTCAATAATGTGCTAAAAGCTCTAGCCAGAGCAATTATGCAAGACAAACACAGAAAACAAACCCAAATAGGAAAGGAAGAAGTAAAAATTTCATTATTCACTGATGATATGATCCTATATATAGAAAATCCTGAAAAACCCACAACAAAGATACTAGAATAGAGGAATTCAACAAAGTGGTGGGATATAAGATTAGTACACAAAAATCATCAGCATTTCTATACACTACTGATGAGAAATCTGAGGAGGAAGTCAGAAAAAAAAGTTCTTTGTAAGAATGACTTAAAGAATCATATATTTAGGAATAAACTTAGCCAAGGGCATAAAGGACCTATATAGAGAAAACTACAAAATATTGCTAAAAGAAGCAGAAGATCTAAATAAATGGAAGGACATTCCATGTTCATGGATTTGAAGACTAAGTAACATTAGAATGTCAAATATACTCAAATTGATTTACAGATTCAATTTAATCCTAATAAAAATCCCAAGAGCCTTTTTTGCAGAAATGGAAAAAACAATCATCAAATTTATTTGGAAGGATAAGGAACCCCAAATAGCTAAAAATGTCTTGAAAAAGAAGAAGGAAGTTGGAGGACTCTTACTTCCTGACTTTAAAGGGTATTACCTACCTATGGTGGTAAAAATAGAACAATGAATTGGAAGGAGCAAGATGGCAGCAGTGCAAGGAGCTCCAAGAGTCAGCTCATCATACAGTACAGTTAGCAATCAGTCAGAACTACCAAAACCACCTATTTGGGGGCCCAGAAGATTGGAAGAGCATCTTGCAACATCCTTGGAAGGGCAGAGGGAGGGGCTGCATATCTGCAGCAAAGATTCTTGAGTACAAAGCATCAACCTCGATGCCAGTGCCCATCCCCCAGAAGCAGCACAGGGCACCTCAGAAGCCATTCCCTGGCTGAAGTGGGAAGCTCCATTTCCCAAAAGTAGATGAGGAAGAGAGAGTCAGGCACCAAATTCTGCTACTGATTGGTGAATGGCAGCTAAGTTCCAATCTCAAGTACAGCTAAAATTTGAAAATTTCAAATCAGAAGGAGGCTGGCAGCCTCCGTTCTTACCCCATTACCAGGGGGGTTGGTTTAGAATCAGAGAGAAAGTACATACTGGCTTCTTTCTACCCAGGTCAGAGCACACCTATGGCTCTAGTTCCACCCGATAGGACAAGAGGAAAGAAAGTGCTTCTTCCGTCTCTCCAGGAAACTGCAGTCACCTCCGGCTTGCAGAGACTAGACTATTAAACATAGCTGTGGCAGCATCTTACCCCTCAGTAGGATAAGGTGGAGGGAAGTTTCCCCAGCCTCTCCAGACAATCACAGGTGCTTTGGGCCCACACAAACAAGATTGTCAGGCACACGTGTGGTTTAATGTCCATCCACGACAGGACAAGGGGGATAGTACTTCCTCAGCCTCTCCAGGCAACTGCAGCTGCTTTTCAGCTCACACATACTAGACTGGTGGACAGAATAAACACATAAAGTAAATGAGATGCTGAAACACTAACAAAAAAAATTACAAGTCACACCAAGAAACAGGAAAATATGACCCAGTCAAAAGAACAAACTAAACCTCCAGATGACATAAAGGAGTTGAGACAACTAATCAGAGATATTCAAACAAACCTCCTTAATAAATTCAATGAGATGGCTAAAGAGAAATGATAGGAGAGAGAGGCATGGAAGAGATTCTAGAAATGAAAATTACATCAGTAGAATTAAAAGTGTAAAAAGATTGGTGAAAATAAGATACAACAAATAAGACCCAAAGGTAAAACTGGGTGAGGTAATAAAAACTGCCTTTACAGTAAAAACTATGAATGTTAATGGGTTAAATTCTCTCAAAACACAGACTGGCAAAATGGATAAAAATATGAGCCATCTATATGCTGTCTACATGAGACTCTCCTTAGAATCAAGAATACAAATAGACTGAAAGTAAAAGGCTGGAAGTTTCAGGAATATTGCAAAGGAGTAGGCAGGCAGGGTTTAACACTCTCATAAAACAATGGAGAGAGGGACAAAAGCTCTCCAAGGAACCTTCTTTGGAGATCAGTATACCAGGACAGTGCTGCACAACCCCCAGGAGGGTGAGGGACAGAGAGACAAGTCCCCAAAATGACAGCAATGAATCCTAACCCCTGTGGAGGCCAGGAAGGGCACCCATCCCCCACCCTGAAGGCGTGCAGACTAGATAAAATCCTTGGTCTATTTCAGTTGACTGAGAGGGAACTAGATATCTTCCTCCCCAGGAAGAGGGAGGGTGCAGCAAATGGTTGGCAGTGGTTTCTCTTCAATGAATTTGGCCAGCAGAAACCACTTTGAATCTCAGCTCTGGCCAGACTAGAAACACGGGCAAGTTGAAGGTTGAAAGCCAACACCTCCGAGGAAAGGCTCGCCAATGAGTACCATCTGCTGGCTGGCCTGACAACTGCCAAGGAGAAAAACTGCTTTTAAGTTTCTCTCATCCCCAACTCCTAGGAGAAAATATGTGCTCCATTAGTGAGTCCCTGTCCTGATTTTGATAACTAAAGCTGGGGAATTTTAAAGACTCAGAGTTAGGGAATCAAAAATTAAAGAATTTCTGAGAAGATGGAGGATTAAAAAGACAAAGGATGCACTCCTCTCCCAGAAAAAATAGCAATAGGAAAGGCACAAACAGCCTGGGAAAAATTTTTCTAGGATTTAGGACACCAAGGGAAGGCTGAACACAACCCAGAAAAGAGCGGGGCACAGGAAATGATTCTTGACAGAAAGTCAGTGAGTGGAAGCTGCAGCTACACTTACCAGTACACTTCTCTCACCCTACGAGCAGACAATTTTGAATTTTCCAGCCTCAGGATGGCAGCTACAAAGAGAGGTACAGGGATTCACCTTCCCAGTAAATAGGAGTGAGAGGGACACAACCCAAGGCTGGCTAAGCTTATGGCCCACAAATTGGGTCTGCTGTGTCCCAAGAGAACTTTGAGGTTGGGTGGAGCTGCACCATTGTTTAAGCTGGGAGCCAGCACAGAACTAAAGAGATTCAAACCACTCAAACACCCTCCGTACTGAATAAGACTGGTTATTGAGTCCTACCAAGGAAAACAACAGAGGGGGCTATCAGCAATAGTTAGAGAATGGCCTCTAAGAAATTTTGAATTGCAAAGACTCAGGCTCTAAGCAGGATTCTCTATTATCACATTGATGCCGTCCATGTTGCAGCAAACACACTATGACCAGGTACCAAACTGAGGACTGAGAAAAGAGCACCATTTGCTGGTGGACCAAGGAAGTGCATGTGAGAAAATTAAAAGCAAGTAAGAGAGGCTTTTTCCAGACTTTACATCTTCCCTCCCCAAGGCCCTTGGAAGTGGGTCTGCAACCCATTACTGGGTCCAGGGCCCAGATTAGAGCAACTAACAGGGGAAATCCTAAAGAACTAGAAGAGATTGAACCAAAAATCAAAGAATTACAGTAAAATACACTCTCCCGCCACTAAATATCTATGAGAGAAATGGAACATCAGAATAAATTCACCACCATAATCAGATGCCTACATATATAGCAAAAAATTACAAGCCATACTAAGAAAATGGGAGAAATGGCCCAAGAAAAGGAATATATCAAAGCCCCAGATGAGACATAGGATTTGAGACAACTAATCAACAAGATTTATCATACAAATTTCCAAAATCAAATTAATGAGTTGAAGGACAATTTGGCTAAAGAGATAGAGGACATCAAGAAGACAGTAACAGATCACCAAAATTCTGAAAAACTGAATAGAAAAGTAATAGAGCTCATGGAAATGAAGGACATAATAGGTGATATATTAGAGGTATACAACAGCAGACTCAAAATGATAGAAGAAAGAAAAAGTGATACAGCAGACAGAACAGCTGAAATGGAAGAAAGAAGAACAGAGAGAGAAAAGAATGGAAAATTTCAAGCAGGGGATCAGGTTTTTGAATATCACTAAATGCAACAACATACAAGTCATAGGAATTCTAGAAGGAGAAGAGAAGGGAAAAGGGTCAGAAAGAGTATTTGAAAATTTCCCAACTCTCATGAAAGAAATGAATTTACATGTCCAAGAAGAATAGCATACACCAATCAGAACATATCTGAATAGACCTACTCCAGAACACATACTACTCAGAACGTCAAACATCAAAGATAAAGAGGAAATTCTGGGAGAAGGGAAAAGCAAAGCATCACATAAAAGGGACACCCAGTAAGTCTTAGTGTAGATTTCTCATAGAAATCACAGAGGCAAGAAGTAAGTGGTATGATATATTTAGGGCACTGAAAGAGAAAAACTGCCAGCCAAGAATTCTCTATCCAGAAAAACTGTCCTTTAAATATCAAGGTGAGTTTAAAATATTCACAAACAAACAGAGGCTAAGAGAGTTTGTAAAAAAGAATCCAGCTTTGCAGGAAGTCTTAAAGCGAGTCTTAGAGCAAAAAGGAAAAAGATAGAAAAGAGAGGCTTGGAGTATAGAAGAAAAGAATAGCAGAAAGGATAATCAAAAGTGTAAAAAGACACTTGAAAATAAGATATGACATATGAAAATCAAAGAATAAAATGGTGCAAGTAAACAATGCATTTACAATATCATTGAATGCGAATAGATTAAACTCCCCAATCAAAAGATAAAGACTGACAGAACAGATTGAAAAAACATGAGCCATGAATATGCTACCTATAAGAGACTACCTTAGACAAGATACATAATCTGACTGACAATGAAAGGTTGGAAAAAAGATACTCCAAGCAAACAGTAACCAAAAAAAGAGCAGGGGTAAGTGTCGTAATATCAGAAAAAAACAGACTTTAAATCCAAAAAAAATTTGAGATACAGAAGGTCATTATAAATTAATAAAAGACAGAAGCCACCAAGAAGAAATAACAGTCATAAATATCTATGCACCTAACCCTACTCCCAAAATACAAGAGACACACACTTGCAAAACTGAAGAGAGAGGGGAGTAGATGTGGCTCAAGCAGTTGGTTGCCCACCTCCAACATGGGAGGCCCCGGATTCAGTTTCCAGTGCCTCCTAAAGAAGACGAGCAGACAACGAACAGGTACAATGCAGTCAGACAAGGGAGAAGTCAGACAAGGGAGCCATCTCAGGGGGGAGAAACTATTTTTTAAAAACTGAAGAGAGAAATAGATTTCCCTATAATAATAATAGAAGACTTCAATACAACACTCTCCTCTTTGGATAGAACAACTGGGCAATGGATAAATAAGGCAACAGAGAACTTGAATAGCATGATAAATGAAATAGACATCATAGACACATATAAAAACATTGCACCCCAAAACAGAGGATATACATTCTTCTTTAGTGGTCATGGATCTTTTCCAGTATAGACCATATGTTTGGTCAAGAAAAAAAGACTCAATAAATTTTAAAAGATTGAAATTACACAACACACGATCTCTGATCATAATGTAATGAAGCTTGGAATCAACAGGCAGAGAAAGGAAAAACTCACACAAATATACAGAAGCTGAACAAAACATTCTTTTTTTTTTTTTAAAGATTTATTTTATTTATTTCTCTCCCCTTCCCCCCCAACCCCAGTTATCTGTTCACTGTTCTCTGTGTCTATTTGCTGCGTATTCTTTTTGGTCCGCTTCTGTTGTTGTCAGTGGCATGGGAATCTGTGTCTCGTTTTGTTACGTCATCTTGCTGCGTCAGCTCTCCATGTGTACGGCACCATTCCTGGGAAGGCTGTACTTTCTTTCGTGCTGGGTGGCTCTCCTTACGGGGCACACTCCTTGCGCGTGGGGCTCCCCTACGCGAGGGACACCCCTGCGTGGCAGGGAACTCCTTGCACGCATCAGCACTGCACATGGGCCAGCTCCACATGGGTCAAGGAGGCCCAGGGTTTGAACTGCAGACCTCCCATGTGGTAAAGAGACACCCTAACCACTGGGTCAAGTCCACTTCCCTGAACAGTACATTCTTAATCAATGGATCAAAGAAAAAAATCACGAGAGTAATCAGTAAAGATCTCAAGACAAATGAAAAAAGAACACAACTTACCACACCTATGGGATGAAGGGAAGGTAGTACTGACAAGGAAACTTAAAGCTCTTAACACTTATATCCCAAAAGAAGAGCGAGCTAAAATCAAAGACCTCAGTGAACACCTACAGGAACTAGAAAAAGAACAGCAAACTAATACCAAAGTAAGAGAAAGGAAATAAAGATTACAGCAGAAATAAATAAAATTAAGAACAAAAAAAAAAAAAACAGAAAATGAACAAAACCAAAAGATGGTTCTTTGAAAAGAGCAACAAAATCGACAAACACTTCACAGAATAGAAAAAGAAAAAAAGAGAGTACAAATAAATTAAATAAAAAATGGGGGAATGGGGGAGATTACAACTGACCCCACAGAAATAAGGGAGATCATAGGAGGATACAATGAACAACTGTCCATCAACAAACCAGACAATGCAGACTTTGGTGAGGGAAGTAACTTATGCTTTATTAGCTTTATGGCCTAGTAACTATAAGCTTCTGCCCAAATAAATACTCTCTATAAAAGCCAACAGATTTCTAGTATTTTACATCAGCACCCCTTTGACTGACTAAGACATTATAGTGAGTATAACTAATACTGCTGATTTATAATGTGATTGTTGCTGAAACGGATTGTCTGTGGACATAGTATCAATTGAAAGGAAGGTAGACAATAATCTAGAAAATGTGTAACATTTATTTTGGTGGTGGATAAGGATTGTGGTTAATAATAAGAATGTTTTTCTTTTACAGAGTATTTCAAAACATGGTGATATTGGGAAAATTACAGCTAATATAACTTATGGGCAATAGTTAAGAGTAATAGGGAAGCAGATTTGGCCCAACGGATGGGGTATCCACCTGCCACATGGGAGGTCCAGAATTCAAACCCAGGGCCTCCTGACCTGTGTGGAGCTGGCCCACGTGCAGTGCTGGTGCGCCCAAGGAGTGCCATGCCATGCAGGGGTGTCCCCCGCATAGGGGAGCCCCACATGCAGGGAGTGCGCCCCATAGGGAGAGCTGCCCAGCACGAAAGGAGTGCAGCCTGCCCAGGGGTGGCACCACGCACACGGAGAGTTGACACAGCAAGATGAAGCAACGAAACGAGACACAGATTCTGGGTGCCACTGACAAGAATACAGGCAGACACAGAAGAGCATGCAGCAGGTGGACACAGAGAGCAGAAAACTGGGGGGGAAGAGGAAGGGGAGAGAAATAAATAAATAAGTTTTTTTTTAAAAAAAGAGTAATATAGTAATATTTAAGCAGCAACGGCAAAGAATATACATCAATTTTAAGAATCAACCATAGGGGGTATTAGGGTAAGGAATTTTTCCTTTTGGAGTAATGAAACCGTCCTAAAATTGACCAAGATGAACACTGCACAACTCTGTAATGACAGTGAGAGCCCCTGAGTGTACACTTTGAATGGATTATACAAAGCACAGGACTGTACAGCACAGGGAATCCAGTGGTGGAAGATGGACTGCGGTTAACATGAGAATGTTCTCTCATGAACTATAACAAATATATAATATCAACACAGCGTGTTAATAATAGGGTGGGTTGGAGGAAAATACACCAAATGTAAGATATGAGCAATAGTTAGTAGTAATATTATGATGATGCTTTTTCAGTTTGTAAAAAATATTTCACAACAATGCAAGGAGATGGTGGTGGGGTGATGTACGGGAGCCCTCTACGATGATCTGCATGTTTGTTTCCTGTTTTCTAAGTTCACAACTTTGACTATACACTTATTCTTTATGTATAAATGATATACTTCAATAAAATTTTATTTTAAAAAATATACATGCATACACATCCATATTCAGAAAAATATTATCAATTTAAACCTTTCATTAGTACTTCTTGATCCCTACTTAAAACATGAAAGTTAACAAATACTTTAGTAAAATAAACTAAAAATTAATGTACTAAAAAAAGGATTTTTGAAACTTTCGTCCACACAACCAGCCACAAAACCAAAATTTATTACCATAAATGTGTTAAAATGGTTTAAAATTGAGCAGTGGGGAAAGGCTAGTAATTCACCTCTGTATCTGTAGAAAGAAGATTTCTACATAATACAGGGAAAATCTTTTAACTAAAATCACTGTTTTCTGTAGATGAAGATCGTAAGTCAGAGAACCATAAGCGTTCCCATTACAACACCCCAATAATGTTCTAATAGACAATGAACTCAGATATCTGGGGGTCTGTGAACAGAACCCAAAACTGCTGCGGTAGGCATCACATCTCTTAGAAGTTGAGTATATTATCTTAAAATAATAGTGTTAATTCCTTTCCCACTCTGTATCTCAGAAATATTCATATTTGGGAAGAATGGACCATTCTCATACTATTTCTTCACATATTCACCTTTAAAGAGTACATCTAAGGCCTTTCACTCTTCTGCTCAAACAAGAACGGCATGCCTTTATTGCAAGAGCACATATTTTATACCTGAAAGAAAGCTAATTCTAGTAAGTTTTGGTTTAATCAGCTATTCTCTCCCATAAACATGGATTCCACCAAAGAATCAACTCTACACATAAATTACACACACATATGACTAGTGAAACAATCTTTAAAAACGTTTCAACCAACATTTACTTCTTGAAAGGTTCATCCTTTAAATTTATTACATACTGCATTATGTAAGAATAATTGGTAACCTTATTATAGCCAACTCTTTTTCAGCAATTAAGGATTAACTCCAGTATTAAATTGCAAATACTAGCAAGAAAATAAACTGGAGATAGTTCATGCCTTGTTCTCACCTAATTATGTAAATTACCTAAAAAGGTTATGGGACTTATTTCAACTCCTATATAGTTACAAGTCATAACTATTCATAATTATATATTTAATATCATTTAAATTATTTAAGATAATTTAAATTATCTTAAATTAAATATTCTGAATTTAAATTCTCTTTATGAATTTTATAATTAAGTCATTCTTATAATTTGTACAAAAACTTCTAACAAAAAAATCAGACCTAATCTAAAATTTAAAGACCTGGCTTTTTTAAAACAAAGTAATTAATTTTCAGGCACCTTTTCTTTGGATCCACATATATATATAAAAAGGTATAGGTATTTAAGTTTGTATAGCTCTCTCTAACAAGGGTAAATAACAATTATTAACTAAAGTTTAAGTTTTAAAATTTAAATTAATGGATTTTTTAACCAACCATAATTTAAAACCTGGGATAATTTTTGGTAAATGCTTTATGTTTAAGAATTATATACTTTTATATAATTATAAATGCAATTTTAATTTAAGTTGCTTAATTTGAAATAATTTAAACTCAAAGATATCAAGAATAGTTATTATAATTCTAAATTACACTGTATTTTAGAGAGTTATTTTTCTATCACTTTAGGAAAAGATTAGAGATCATGTATACTACTCCCACTTTATTTTGCTGTCATATTGATCCTTGTCTACAGAAAAAAATATTGGCTATGACATGGCATTGATTTTCTTTCCAATAACATTAATAAAAAATTTCAAAATTAAGTGTAAATTAAGCAAGAAACATTAGTGAATTTGACTTTAAAGTACATTTTATGAGTAAAGTTCCTAGAATTTCTTTCCGAGTAGCCACTAAAAAGTAAAAAACTATACAACAACAAAAAAAGCAGAACAACAAATGCCTGAATGGTGAATTATTTCATGCTTCTATTAACAGAACGATACACCAATATACAAAAGTCAGGTAAAACAGAAAATAAATACAGCAGTTATTAGAAATTCTTTACAATGAGTTTTCAGCTTTGTGAATTAAGCACAACTTTAACGGTTAGTGAAAAGTTAACATAACTTCTCCACAGTTACACAAACGACCTAAACGAACACTGAAAAAAAATAAAAATAGTTTTACCTCTCTCCCTAGGGAAAAAAAAGTTCAAAAATGCAACACATTCTACTAAGTACTATGCAATCTGAACGTGGATGATGTTATAAAGGGAATTCATGGATGAGCTTTTCTTTTTAAAAATTTAAAAAATAAAGAAAAATATAAACAATACTATAAATGTACATGTTCCCACCAACCAGAATTTATAACAAATGGAATTAGCATTATTTCAAATTCATATAAAAATGAAGCCATATTCATATTATGTATATTTGCTTCATATTATGTATATTTATCAAAGAATAACGAGAGATAAAGTTGAAGTCCATTACTCACCATTCCCGGATCCATTCCCATTTTCCCAGCTTCCTATTAGCAACTACTATCATGAGACTGGCATCTAGTCTCTTATTCATTTTCCACATATAACAGAGTTTGAATATATTTTCAATTTTCATAATGGGTATCATACTGAAAGTACTTGTATTTTTTTCATTCAAAATTATTTTTGAGATCTCTATTGGTTTATAGATCTACTTCATTCTTTAACTGTTATAAAACATTAATTGCATGTGTAACCACATTTTATTTACCCATTGATGGGACACTTAGGTTGTTTCTAATTTTGCACTTTTACAATGTTCTCACAAACATCCTTGAACAAGTCTCTTTCTTCACAGGTAAGAGTTTCTCTAAACCAGGGTTTCTCAGCTTCAGCACTATTGACATTTTGAACCAGAGAATTCTCAGTTGGGAATGGGGTGGGGTGGGGGCTGTCCTGTGCACTCTAGGATGTTTAACAACATCCCTGACCTTTACCCTCTAAATGCCAGTAACACCCTTCATTTGTAACAACAAAGATTCTTCTAGGAATTGCAAAATCTCTCCCCCAAACTTAAGGAGGAAGTGGCTAAAATCACCACAGAGAACCACTGCTCTAAAGTATACATGCAAGTAAAATTGTTGGGTTATATATACTAGTTTCCAAACATCTGTACCAAAACTTGATGCTGTATAATGTGTTTCCAATAAAATAATTAATTTTCCAAAGAAACTATTAACTTCAAGAATATGTGGTGCACATATGCCACTTCTAAGAAATTATAATATAAAAACCCTAAATTTAAATAGGGTAGGAGACTTATATTATAGTCTCCTCTATTTTACTTTGCCTTTTTTCTACCAGACCCTTTTTCTTGGTATGCACGGATAGTAGTATAAGTATAGTGAATTAATTCTAACATTACAAAATTTATTTTTTCTGGTAACTTAAAACTTATGGATCTTTGGTCCACATTTCTTAATAAAACTTTCAAGACCATACAAATAGGTAAATAACAGTAGTATTTCAATTGGTATTAATGTACATAAGATTCAACACTTTTATACCTTTTACTCAGATGTCATAAATATAAAAGTAGACCAGAACTATAGTATGATTGAACATTATGGTGGAAATATATATTGGCAAATCCGCTATCTATAAAAGAATCTATTGAGCAAGTTGACTTAACAAATGGAATCAGACTGATTCAAGGTCGTGGACTAAACGCATATTATCGTCTATCCCTCACACACAAAATCCACAGAAATTATAGACCTGGAAAGATCAACTGTAATTCCTGCTCTGTTCTGTGAGCTACCTTTATTGCTTTTTAATATAAATTCTCACCTCACGCTAAGCAACTTTATATGGGTTTCTGTTACTGGCAAAGATCCTTCACAAGACAGTGGACACTGAAATGAAAATTATTCTAACCATAATCAAGATGGGAAACCAAAGGGTAAATCAGAAACTAAGAGGAATACCAGAAACAAGAAAGCAGGTAAGTTCTTTCTGAAATTAAAAAGAGAGAAACCAGTACAAATGGCAAGAAAGTGTTGCTCTGAGGGTTGTCCAATTAAAAAAGCCAAAATTGAAGCAAGAGGGAGTCTGAAGGCTATCAAGAGCACAAATGGTAAGAAAATCCATCAGGCTGACTACTCCCACCCCTTTCTCAAGGTTTACCACCCCAGAGCCTATACCCAGTTGTGAGTATGGGCCCTGACACCAAACCTAAAAATACGTACCTCAATATTCTGTAAGAAGAAACCACTAAAGGTTTCTGGGAAACAGGGTAAAACGCTCCGAGCCATGCTTCTGAGAGACTGGCCTGGCATCAGGCGGAAGGTAAACGTAGGGAGAGGGAAGACGGTGGGCAAGAAGGCCAGGGAGGAAGGCAGGGAGAGGCCTGAGGTCCAGATGGGGACTCTGAGCAGAAAGGAAGATGGTGATTATTCTAGATAGACGGAAAAGATGAGAAAGAGTGTGTTCAATGACTTTATGTTATGGACAGGTAAAGAGAGGGTAAAAACCACCTTTGTATTTGTTCAGAAAATACTTATTAAAAACTGTGTTCATTACATTATTCTTAGCACTCCGCTTTATAAAGTTAACCTGAAGAGAAAGAAGTTAGACTTAAAACTAAGTTTTTGGGCCTCAGAAAGTGGTATGAGGCAAATGAAGGGAAAAGTCTGAAGAGAAAAATGGATTTAAAAAACAACTGATTGCATCAGTTTTACAAATCTTTGTATTTTCCCATATATGTTTCGTTTTTCTATTAAAGATGGCAGAATGATACGTTCCAGGATTCCATCCACCCCAACAGAAGCTTTAAATAACCAGCAAGAACTGGCACAAACCTATTTCTCAAAGCTCCAGACAAGAATTAAAGCGCTGCAGTAACAAGACAAGCACTGAATCAAGAAAAAGGTAACTTTAAAAACAGTTGGAGAGAGCAGAAGTGGCTCAAGCGGTTGAGCACCTGCTTCCCACATGGGAGGTCCCAGGTTCAGCCCCTGGCCACAGTACCTCAAAAAACAAAACAAACAAAAACAGGTGGAAAACCTCATGAACCCCTTGCTTGCCCACCCCAATGTCTCACAAGCTCAGGGCAGAGTTGGCATGCACTCCCAGTGTCAAGCCCCTGGCCCCAATTACAGAGGGAACCCAGTACCCTTTCTGCACATAACTGAGTGAACGTATGTCTGTGGACAGACTTAAAGACTGAACCAGGACACAGGGCACAGACTCACCAAGGCACAGCATGCCCTGCACCAAGAGTGGCTCACAGAGCTCTCCTACAGAACACAGCAGAACAGTCACACTGCAGTGCCTGAGGCAAAGGAGTGCCAACAGTGGAACGCAGCACAGAGCAAAGGGAAGAGTGAAGAAACACTGTTTCCAAGAGGAAAGAAGCCATTCATATCACACACTGTGGGATTCATTGGACACATGCAAATGCCTAGGACAGGACTCACGCACAGAAAAGATTGGGGAAAACTGCATTTGCCTGAGGCTGTTAGCCAAATTCATTATTAGGACATGCTGAAAGAGGTTACTTGCACAGGCTCAAAACAGGGAAAGTTGTTTCCTTTTTCTTTTTTCCTTTGGCTTATTCCTGGCATTCAACAAATGCTTTCATAACAGTCCTAGAAACAAACTTAAAGAGCAAATGGCTCAAGGTCTAAATTCCAGATCTAACACATTAAAATATCAAAATGGCCAGCTTGCAAGAAAAGATGAATAAAATACAAAGAAAAAAGGAAATGATGGCACATGCAAAAAAGATTAAAGCAAAAGAAACGATATATAAGGAAGATCAGATCTGGGACACACATGACAAAGACTTCAAGACCTATGCTCAAAGAGCTAAAGAAAAATATGAACGAAGAACTAAATAACATGAGGAAAACAACAGGTGGATAAGAAGAGAATATTAATAAAGAAAATTCATGAAAATGAACCGAACAGTGCTGGAGACTATAGTAAGAGAATCTCTCTTCCCTAGAGATTCAACAGCAGATTGGAGCTAGCAGAAGAAATAATCAGTGAAACTAAAAACCATTAAAATCATTCAGCCTAAGGAAAAGAAAGAATGTAGAAAAGTGGACAGAGCCCGAGGAACATATGAGATGCCATCAAGCATACCAACACGTACTGGTATGTGAGGGGGAGAAGGGCAGAGGGAGTGGGGTGAGGGGTTTGGGTTGGACTTTCCCTAGAACTGGGGGAGCATCGGGGGAGGGTCAAGGGAAGGGGCAAGGAACTCTGGGAATTTGCAGGTCTGTGAATGCTGGGAATGTTCTTTTGGCAAATATGGCAGGGGAGGGTTACCGGTGTAGGGTCTTGGATGGAGGGGCTATGCCGGATAGGGTGCACCTCGGGCAGGCTTCCGTGGAATACGTGAGTGTTCATCTTGTCATAGTGTGCAATCTCTGGGTGAGATCCACACAATAAACAAGAAAATATTAAACTCCCACCCTGGGAATCCTGCCATGTTCTCATCAGGGGGACAAAAATCCCTCAAGAACATAGACAGTGCCTCATAAAAGAAAACAGACCAACATGTCAAACCCTCAATATTATTCCAAGTAACTATAAATCTTGTTCTTCAAAAACTGAAACTTAGTGGTTACCATAGGTTCCCAGGGGAGGGAGAGGGAAGAATAGAACAGATGAGCATTTTTAGGGTATTAGAATTATTCAGGAGGATCTTGCAATAATGGAGACAGGCCATTTCAAATTTTGTCAAAAGCTATGAAAGTATACAATCCAAAATGTAAACCATAATGTAAACCATGGACCATGGTTAGTAGCAATGCTTGAAAATTTGCACATCAATTTTAACAAATGCACATGTACAATGCTATTAATAGGGGAGGGGGAAGGGGGAGGGTGTTGGGTATATGGGAATCACCTGTATTCTCTATGTGACTTTTCTGTATCCTAAAACTCCTTTGAAGATAAAATGAAAAAAAAAAAAGACATTGGGGAACAATATGAAAAAAAGTGTCACTATATCTATAAGACAACAGACTTTAAAGTGATGAAAGACACAATGTCTAAAATTTTATTTCAAATTTTTTAAGTTTTCTTGTATTTTATTGGTTATTTTAAAAATTATTATTTCATTTTCTAATTAATTTTATTTGATTATTTGTTGGCTTCATCTTAAGAGAGGTTTTGGATCACAGAAGGGTCACAACAGTGGCAGGGGAGGATCACGGGTATGGAGTGTCAGTGACGGGGGGATACGTGGGGAGGGGTGCACCTGGGGCATGTCTCTATGGCACATGAATATATTCAAGTGTTCACGAGGCATTGTCTCGGTGGGTAGAGATCCACACAATAACCAAAAGAATATTGAATTCCCATCTGGGGAGTTCTGCAACATTCTCTAATAGGACAGCAAGAATCCCCTGAGTACAAGCGCAGTGCCTAGTGAATCAAAACAGACCATTACACCAGGCCCTTGATATTGATGACTGTACTTATGAATCTTTTCTTGTGAAATTGAAACTTAGCCTAATATTATGTATTGCCTAAGAGTTACCTCCATGGCGGCAGACTTGGCCCAGTGGTTAGGGGGTGCATCTACCACATGGGAGGTTCAAACCTCAGGCCTCCTTGACCCGTGTGGAGCTGGCCCATGCGCAGTGCTGATGCGTGCAAGCAGTGCCCTGTCACGTAGGGGTGTCCCCCGCACAAGGAGTGCGCCCTGTAAGGAGAGCCGCCCAACGCGAAAGAAAGTGCAGCCTGCCCAGGAATGGTGCTGCACACACGGAGAGCTGACAAAGCAAGATGATGCAACAAGAAGAAGCACAGATTCCCGTGCTGCTGACAACAACAGAAGCGGACAAGGAAGACGCAGCAAACAGACACAGAGAACAGACAACCGGGGTGGGGTGGGGGGGGAGGGGAGGGAAATAAATAAATAGATCTTAAAAAAAAAAAAGAGTTAAACCTTCAGAAAGCCTCCTTGTCGCTCAAATGTGGCCTCTCTCTAAGCCAAACTCAGCATATAAACGTACTACCCTCCCCCCAACATGGGATATGATGCCCAGGAACGAGCCTCCCTGCCACTGAGGGATTATTACCAAAAGTAATAGTAATGCATCTGGAAATAGACCTTGACCAAAAGGGGGAAATGGTATATACAAATGAGTTTTTCTGGCTAAGAGATTTCAAAGTGAGCCGGGAGGTCATTCCAGAGGTTACAGTTATGCAAGTCTCAGCAGGCTCTCACTGACTGCCACAGTAACAGTGCCTCAAATAGTGGGGCTTCTGATGGCTCTAGAGACATCCAGAATCTTTGAGCAGGGTAGACAGATCAGGAATTTGACACCCTGTCAGTGGGCCTTACTTTGGAAATTATGCTCCCCAGTGTAACAGAGTTAGGCTCATTTATAGGTTCTCTATGCACAGCTCTTCTGCCTCTTTATTTGAACCTATAAATAGCACTCGATAAATACATGGTCCAGAGACTTAAATCACTGGTCCATCCATGTGCCAGTTGAGCCCTGAATTTCAGCAGTTGCAACACCTACTCTCCAGTTCACTTGACTCATTAACAAGGAGATGATGGACAACACCCATCTGAAAGAACAGACAGTGTCTGCAACTGGACACAAGATAGTCCCATCCATCTGCCCATGGGATCTAAGCTCCCTCCCAATTAGAAGCAGAGTGGGCATCACCATCCCCAAATCCTCAGGATTGGGGGATGAACAGTGGACTAAAGTAGACTTATTAATATTCTACTACAGACTTATTATTATTCTAACACTGGAAGAACTCATCATTGATATAAAGGCAGTGGTCACTTTACACCCCAAAGAACAAGCAACAAAAGAAAAAATAAATAAATGGGACTTCATCAGTTAAACATTTTTGAGCATCAAAGAATTTATCATTAAAGTAAAAACACAACCTATTCAATGGGAAAATAATATTTGAAAACCACATATCCAATAAGGTTTAATATCCAGAACATATAAAGAAATCTTACAACATAAAAGTCAACATAAAAAGACAACTCATTAAAAAAAAAAAAAAGTTAAAAGCCTTGACTAGACATGTCTCCAAAGATACAGAAATGGCAAAAAAAAGTATATGAAAAGTTGCTCAATATCAGCTATTAAGGAAATGCAAATCAAAATCACAAGGAGATACTATTTCAAACCCACTAGAATGGCTACTATTGAACAAACAGAAAATTACAAGTGTTGGAGAGGATATGGAGAAACAGGAACACTACTTCACTGTTGGGGAGAATGTAAAATGGTGCGGCCCCTGTGGAAGAGAGTAACTCGGAAAGTTAAGTATAGAACTACCATGGTGGAGGAGCGGATGTGGCTCAAGAGGTTGAGTGCCTGCTTCCCAGATGGGAGGTCCTGGGTTCAGTTACCAATGCCTCCTAAAAACAAACAAACAAAAACAAACAACAAACAAACAAATGAAAAAACCAATTCAGGGGAGCTTATATGGCTCAGTGGTTGAGCACTGGCTTCCCATATATGAGATCCCAGGTTCAATCCCCAGGCCTGGAACCTCAAAAAAAATAGAAAAAGAACTACTATATGACCTACCAATTCCACTACTAGGTAGATACCTAAAAGATCTGAAAGCTGGGACAAAAAAGATATTTGCACACCAATGCTAATCAAGGCATTATTCACTACTGCCAAAAGATAGAAGCAACCCAAGTGTCTATGAACTGATAAACAGATAAATAAAATGTGGTATAACACATACACACAATGTAATCCAGTCATAAAAGGGAATTAAGTCCTGATATATGCAACAATATGGATGAACCGTGAAGACATCATATTGAGTGAAATAAGCCAGAAACAAAAGGACAAATAATCTTTTACCTCACTGATACGAAACAATTCGAATAAGCAAACTCACAGTAACTGAATCTAGAATATAGGGTACCAGGGGCCAGAGTGGCAGTAGGGAATGGGGAGTTAATGCTTGAGTTGTATAGTTTCTACGTGGGTTGACTGCAAAGTTGTCGTAATGGATGGTGGTGATGGAATCACAACATTATAAACATAATTAACAACATTGAATTATATATTTGAGTGTGATTCAAGGGGGATTTTAGGTTGTATATGTTTCTAGAATTAGAATTTAGGAAAAAAAACAACATAGAACTGTACAACACAGTGAAGACCATTATAAATGATGGGCTATAGTTAACAGTACAGTCTAAAAAATGTTCTCATGAATTGTAACAAATGTACCATACTAATGCAAGTTGTTAATAATAAAGTGGCATATGGGCACTCTGCATTTTATGCATGAATTTCCTGTAAACCTAATATAAAATAAGAAAACATTCTCAGATAAGCAAAAGGTAAGGGAATTCTTCAACACTAGACCAGCCCCATAAGAAATTTTAAAGGTTGAAAGAAAATGTCATTAGACAATAGACAGAAGTCACAGGACACTAAACAATAGATAAAAGCCACATGAATAAATAAAGATCTCCAGTAAGATAATGATATGGATAAATACAAATGCCAGTACTATTGTATTTTTGGTTTGTTAACTCCACTTTCTAAATCCTACAGGTTCTAAAATTCAAATGCATAAAAAGTAAAGATAAAACAATAGTTTTTGGACCCATAGTGTAAAAACACATAATTCATGACAAGACTGTACAAAAGTAATGAAACAGGGAAGCAGCTGTGGCTCAATTGATTGAGTGCCCGTCTACCATATGGGAGGCCCAGGTTCACATCCTGGTGCCTCCTTGTGAAGGCAAGCTGGCCTGCGCCCATGGAGACCTGGCACAGCAAAATGACGCAACAAAGGGAGACAAGGAGACACAGAAGTACGTGCAGTGAATGGACACAGAGAGCAGACAGCAAGCAAGTGGCAAAGTGGGGAGATAAATAAAATAAACATACATCTTTTAAAAAAAGTAATGGAACAGAGGTTGGGAGATGCTAATACAGTAAAGTTGGTATCCAACAAAATGAAGTTGCTAAAGTTAAGCCCCTTGGTAGCCACAAATAAAATACTGGAAAAATATGCACATAAGCACAGAGGGAAATGAGAAAAAATTCTAAAGGGTTCACTACAAACTATCAACTAAATACAAATACAGGCATTTATAGAAGTACTGAGGTACAAAAACTGAAAAAGACTTAGAAAAAACAAAAAATAAAATGAAAGAGGAAAGTCCTGCAGTATTGGTAGGTGCTTTCAAGTAAACAGGTAACTCTCTCCAATGAAAAACCAAAGAATGGAGAGCAGATACAGCTCAAGCAGTTGAGAGCCTGCTGCCCATGTACAAGTTCCTGGAGGTTCAATCCCTGGTACCTCCTAAAAACAAAAACAAACAAACAAACAAATGAAAAACCAACTCTCATCGGGGAGCAGATGTAGCTCAATGGTTAAAAGCCCATGTATGAGGTCCTGGGTTCAATCCCCAGTAGCTCCAAAAAATAATAAATAAAATAAAATAAAATAAAATAAAATAAAATAAAATAAAATAAATAAAATAAATAAAATAAAATAAATAAAATAAAATAAAATAAAGGCAGAGAATGGCAGAGTAGATAAAGAAGCATGACCCAACTATAAGCTCTTCACAAGAGATTCAACTCGAATTCTTAAGACACAAATACACTAAAAGTGAAACAATGACAACAAAATATTCCATGGAAATCAAAAGATAATCAAAAGATAGCGGGGCTGGCCATACTAATGTCAGACAAAATGGACTTTAAGTCAAACCCTGATAAAAGGCGCAAAAAAGGACACTATATATTGGTAAAGGGTCAACTCCATCAAGAAGATTCAACTATTATAAACATACATGTACCTAACAACAGAGTTCCAAAATATATGTGGCAAACATTGATAAATTTGAACGGAGAAACAGTTCTACATTAATAATAGGAGACATTAACACACTACTTTCTATAATGGATAGAACTTCTAGACAAAAGATAGTAAGGAAATAGAAAACTTTAAAAATACTGTAAAGCAACTAGACCTGATAGACACATATATGTAAAACACTTCACCCAACCACAGAAAAGTACATATTCTTCTCAAGTGTACACAGATCATTCTCTAGGATAGACAATATACTAGGTCACAAAAGAACTCTCTATAAATTTTAAAAATTTGAAATCATCCAAAACAGCTCAATTGCTCACAATGGAATGAACCCACAAATCAATGACAATGGGAAACCAAAAATTTGCAAATATGTGGAAATCAAACATAACAAGGGAAATTAGGAAATATCCTGTGGCAAATGAAAACAAGAATAAAACATACCAAAATTTATGGAATGCAGCAAAGGCAGTATTGAGAAGGAAATTTATAGCTCTAAATGCTTACATTAAAAAGGAAAAACAAAAACCCTAATCTTACACCTAGAGGAACCAGAATAAAAGAAAATGAGTAACCAAACCCAAAGTGAGCAGAAGGAAGAAAAAAATAAAGATTAAAATAGGAATAAATAAAATAGAGAATATAAAAATAGATTCATGAAACCAAAAGTTGGTTCTTAGGGGGAAAAAACAATAAATCTGACAAACCTTTACTGGACTAGCAAAGAATAAAGAGAATTCAAATAAAAATCACAAATGAATGAGGGAACATGACTAACAACCTTACAAAAAAAAAAAGGATTATAAGATGATATTATAAACAATTATATGCCAACAAATTAGACAACTTAGATGAAATGGAAAAATTCCTAGAAACACAAAAGTATCTAAACCTACTAAAGAAGAAATAGAAGATATCAAAAAAAGCAATTACAAGAGATTGAATCAAAATCAAAATCTCGGAACAGATGTGGCTCAGGTGGCTGAGTGCCCATCTCCCACTGAGGGGGCCCAGGTTTGGTTTCTGGTGCCTCCTAAAAAAGAAACAAGCAAACAATGAGCAGATGACAAGTGGGAGCAACGAGCAGGCAATGAGCAAAAGATAAGGGAGTCATTGTGGGAGGGGGGGAAGATCAAAATCTCCTCACAAAGGAAAGTCCAGGACCAGACTGCTTCACTGGTGAACTTCATCAAACATTCAACAAGAGTTAATATCCCAATCCTTCTGAAACTCTTCCTGAATCCTTCTGAAACTCTTCATGAAGAGGATGGCAGATTTCCTAATTCATTCTAGGAGGCCATCATCACCCTAATACTAAAGTCAGATCAAGATATCATAAGAGGGAAGCAGACTTGGCCCAATGGATAGGGCATCCACCTACCACATGGGAGGTCTGCGGTTCAAACCCCAGGCCTCCATGACCCGGGTGGAGCTGGCCCATGCGCAGCGCTGATGCACACAAGGAGTGCCCTGCCACACAGGGGTGTCCCCCACATAGGGGAGCCCCACGCGCAAGGAGTGCGCCCCGTAAGGAGAGCTGCCTAGCGCAAAAGAAAGTGCAGCCTGCCCAAGAATGGCACAGCACACACAGAGAGCTAATGCAGCAAGATGACACAACAAAAAGGGACACAGATTCCTGGTGCCACTGATAAGGATAGAAGCAGTCACAGAAGAACATACAGCGAATGGACAGAGAAGGCAGACAACTGGGGGGAGGGGTGGAAGGGGAGAGAAATAAATAAATAAATCTTTTTAAAAAAAGGTATCATAAGAATATGGACTAGAGTTAGCAGTAATACTTAAACCCTGTTCTTTCATAATTTGTTACCAACATTTCACAACAATGCAAGGAATCTGTGGTGGGGTGATAGATGAGAGCCCTGTAAGATGCATGTTTGTTTTATAAGTTCACAACTTTGACTACACATGTATTGTTTATGTATGTTCATACACGAATGATATACTTCAATAAATTGTTTTTAAAATGAAAAACAATTTTAAAGGAAAAAATAAAAAAGATATAAGAAAATTACAGACCAATATCCTTTGTAAATATAGATACAAAAATCCTCAGCAAAATACTAGTAAACTGAATACAACTGCACATCAAAAGAAAGTGAGGGGTGAAGTAGATGTGGCTCAAGCAATTAGGCACGCACCTACCACATGGGAGGTCCCAGGTTTGGTTTCCAGTGCCTCCTAAAGAAGATGAGCAAGAGAGCAAACTGACACAATGCCACAAGATGACACAATAAGGAAACACAATGAAAGACACTACAAGCAGGGAGCGGAGGTGGCTCAAGCAATTAGATGCCTACTTCCCACATGGGAGGTCCTGAGTTTGGTTCTCAGTGCCTTCTAAAGAAAGAAGATGAACAGACACAGAGAGCACACAAACAGACACAGAGAGCAGACAGTGAGTACAAATAACAAGGGGGGGGGTGGAGGGAGAAATAAAATAAATCTTAAAAAAAAAAAAAAGGAAAGTGGAGGAGGGGACCAGATTTAGCTCAAGTGGTTAAGCACCCGCTTCCCATATATGAGGTCCTGGGTTCAATTCCTAGTACCTCTTAAAAACCAAACAAACAAAAGAAGAAACCAACTCTCATTGGGGAACAGATGTAGCTCGGTGGTTGAGCATGTGCTTCCCACATGTGAGGTCCCAGGTTCAATCCCGGGTACCTCCAAAAAAGAAAAAAAGAAAAAAAAAATGAATGCAAAGGTGGCTCAACATAAGAAAATCAATTAATGATGCAATGTATCACATTAATAGAATGAAAGAAAAAAACTGAATTGAACTGATCAATTCAACTGACACAGAAAAGGCATCTTACAAAATTCAGCACCCTTTCTTGATACAAACATTTGGAAAACTGGGAATCACGGGGCTCATCCTCAACATGATAAAGTGCATAAACCCACAGCTAACATTATATACTCAATGGCAAAAGACTGAAAGCTGCGCCCCTAAGATCAGGAACAGGGAACAAGGTAAGGAAGGCAGCTATCACCACTGCTATTCAACCATGTATTGCAAGTGCTAGCCAGAAGAAATAGGCAAGCAAAAAAATAAAAGGCATCCAAATTGGAAAGGAAGAAGCAAAACTAGCCCTATCTGAAGATGATATGATGCTATATATGGAAAATCCAGAAACATACAAAAAAGCTAGTAATGCTAATAAACAAGTTTGACAAAATGGGTAAAATCAAAACATAAAAATCAGTTATGTTTCTAAACACCAGCACGGAGCAATCCAAGAAGGAAAAGAAGAAAACAATTCCATTTACAATAGCAACTAAAAGAATAAAATATCTAAAACTAAATTTAACCAAGAATGTACAAGACCTGTACAGAGAAAACTACAAATCATTACTGAAAGTAAAGATGACCTAAATAAATGGAAAGCTAGTCCATGCTCATGGACTGGAAGACCTGGTATTAAGATGTCAATACTACCAAAGCAATTTACAGACTGAACAAAATACCAATTAAAACTGCAATAGTTTTCTTTGCAGAAATAGAAATGCTAATTCACCAAATTCATATGTGGAAGAACAAGGAACCCCAAACCACCAAAAGTATCTTGAAACAGAGGAACAAAGTTAGAGAACTCTCACTTCCTGATTTCAAAGCAAAGCTATAAAAGTACACTAATCAAAACAATGGTTCTGACACAAGGATAAATACATAGGATAAGGGAACAGAACTGAGAACACAGAAATAATTACACACAGCTATGGCCAACTGATTTTTGAAAAGGTAGCCAAGTCCACTAAATTGTTTAAGAGCAGTTTTGTCAACAAATTTGTTGGAAAAGCTGGATATCCACATGCAAAATAATACAACTGAACCCCTACCTCCTACCACATACAAAAATTAACTCAAACTCACAGAAACAGAAAATAAAATACATATTACCAAGGGTGGGGGGTCAGGCGAAATGGAGAATGAATTCATAATGAGTGCAGGGTTTGTTTGGGGTATTGGGAAAGTTCTGATAATGGATAGTGGTGATGGTCATACAACACTGTGACTGTGATTAATCTCAATGGTATTTACACTTGGGAGTGGCTGAGACAGAAAAATACAGATTATGTGTATGTTTCCACCATTTAAAAAAAAAAGGGAGCAAGACTAAAGAGACAATAACAACTATATGCAATACGAGGTCCTGCAGTGGATCAAATAATGGAGGAGAAAATTTCCAAAAGATTACTGGGACATATGAAAATATTGGAATATAGACAATAAGCCTTATATTAATGTCCTATTTCATGAACTTGATACCTCAACTGAGGAAGTCATATACATAAATATCCTTGTTCTTTGTTAAAGTACAGGGAAATGTTAAGTTTTCACAGAGCACGATATAAACAACCAACTCTCAAATGTCTAGAAAATAGGAAAATAAATAGCTGGCTAGCTAGCTAGCTAGACAGATGAAAGAGAGAAAAAGGGAGGGAGAAAGAGGAGGAAGAAATGGAGAGTGGTGGGAGTTAAACCTAAGAGATAGGGTGTTTATTCTAGGGGATAATGAAAATGCTCTAAAATTGATTGTGGTGATGGTTACACAACTCTGGGGAATATATGAAAGCCACCTGAATGGTATACCTTAAGCACATTGTATGGTATGTGGATTACGTCTCAATAAAGCTTTTAAAATATATAGCTAATTCTCCTGGGCTCTCTAATTTTCCCTTTGCTCTCTTTGTGGATCTCATCCCCTACATGTATTCAAATGTAACCTAGTCTAGCCAGTATCTCCTAAACCTTTGTCACCAGCTCTGACCATTCTCCCGACCTCCAGACCTGAACTTCTTTACCTTCTGCCACATGTACAATTCAAGGAGTCACCTCAGTTGCCCTGTAACAAAGATCAAACTCATTATCCTACTCCAGTACACTTTGTCTCAGCTTATAGATGCTACAATCCTCATAGCGACCTGTGCTAATAACTCATATTTCTTCCACCCACCCACCCCATCCCACATTCAGTCACAAATTTCTTTTTTTTTTTTAGTCACAAATTTCTGTCCATTTTACATCTGCAACATCTTTTTTTCCTTCAACTAATAAAGTCATTATTTTTATATTATAATAAATTATATTCCAGAATGCAGGTCAAGAAATTGACAGTCTCATATGTACCACACTTTTTCCTTCTCAAAATCCTTCAGTAGCTTTCCACTCACAACAGTGAAACCCCAGCTCCCCACAGCTTGGCCTTCAAAGACATCCATGAAGGTGCTCTGTCATCCCTTCCTACGTCATACTCCAGCCTGAAATGTCAGACTCCTAAAAGCACTTTCATTACTCCTTTCACACACTTCAGCTTTCAGACCTGGGTGCTTTTTCTTAGCACTGTTCTCCACTTACCTAAATTCTTTATCCTTCTAAGACGTATATGCCCTTATTGTCCTCAGTTAATACTGCGTTCCTCAAATCTAAGATGTCGTCAAATTATAAAAATCTGCCAATTTTAGAGATGTTAATTAAAATGTGAGGAAATGTACATCTTAGGTGCAGAAAAACACAGTAAATAGTGTCTTCCTCTAAATTACCTTAATACCCCATTTGTATTTCTATTTAACTTATTTCTTGGGCCTTATTCTTTTGACCCCATTAGATTACAGGCTTCTTGCAGACTAGGAGATAGCAGAAATCCCACTAGATACTGAGTCATACAACCTAGGCTTGAGTGCTTTAAAAAAAGGCACCAATAACAACACCTATTTCACTTCTATTATCAGAACTCAATTAGAGAATATACATTAAAAATCAATTTTCACAGTACATCTTATTCAAACACAGATTTTTGGTATTTTGAAAGATATATATATTAGCCAAAATTAAATGTCATACTGCAAATCTGACACTCTTCAATATCAGAAGTTACACTAGGGAATACAGGAAATTTTTCCCAAGTTTCTGTGAAATTATTGCCTCCTGTCACAGTTGAGTTTACCTGGCTCCAGGAGAGCACAGCACCCCTCCAGCAAGCCACAGAGCAGAGTACATGATGACTAACTAATACTCCCCACAGCTACCTTTTAAAGAGCAGCGGGTCTCAGACTCACTCCTTTCTAGCCCTAGATCAGTGATCCTCAAGGAGAGTAAGTTTCAGAATATTCAAAGAGGCATGTACAATTTGAAAACAAAATAGCATTTTCTTTATTGTTTTAAAGTTACATTATTTATTTTGAATTTTCAAGTAACATAAAAGAAAAGTGCACATTTTTTATGTGTATCAAAGTGGGACAGGGGTTGAAAAACTTAGCATTAGGAGGTATTTAGATGAAATGACTGAATCTAAAACATAAAAAGACGACAACTTTGAGAGTTTATGTCCATCGCTCCTCTACAGCCAGAACTACTGTAATGTTCTCTTAACTACTGCACCTCAAATGCAGCAAACCTTTAAACACACCTTCTATACTCCAGAACAATACAGGTAAAACACAAAGCTAATGAGGCTACCCTACTACCCCTTCAATAGCTCCCTATCAACTTAAGAATAAAAATAACCTGACCTCTCCCAGCTCTCCAGACCCATTTTAAGGCCCTATCTGAACCAAACTTGATGCTTCAACATTAACCTGACTCAAGTTTCTTTCAAGCTTTGAGCCTTTGCTCATGCTTTTCATTCTTCCAGCACTGTCCCTTCCACCTTCCTCTACCAACTGAGCTTTAAAGCTCACCTTTTCCTAACCTCCTGAAAGCTCTCCACAAAATACAAGGCATGTTAACTGCTCCTTCAAAAATCATATGCCCATCTCGAACTTATCACATTCTATTGAAATTTAAATTATCCTACTGTTTTTTTTAAGCAATCTCTTCCAGTAGACTGTAAATACCTCAAAACCAACACCCAAGCCTTTTCATCTTCGTAATTCACTTAGGGAATACAATTCCACTCAGCAAACGTTTTAACTCAACTTGAAACGCTGATCTTAACATTGGTTTTGGTCAAACTATTGAATTCCATCACTAAAGATAAACAAGAGTTCTTATTGTTTTTGTTTTGTTTAGCAAATTCTTCTTAATAACTAGTGCTACCCAGGTGCCCATGCACTGACAAGTACCAAACATACACTAGTAGCATGGTTGTTGGGCCAGTCCCGTTTGCTCTCAGCTCCCTTTCCCAGACTTAACCTTAACTACTGCTATCATAGGCAACTGCATTTGTCCAGCAACCTTGCCCACTGGCTTCCAGGAAGAAGGGGTGACACTGATGGTAACTAGAAGGCAGAAGAGGGAGAAACCAGCTTGTTGTTACTCCTCTCTCGCTCCTGCCTTTGTCTCCTGCCTTCCGAGGCCCATCCTTTTTCTGTCCCAGACCCCACCATACAGCGCTGCCCCCAGGTCACGGCAACAGCACCTTTTCTCGCCTTCTTCCCAAGCCTAATGGGAGCTTAGAAGCTGCCTACTGCTGTCGTCTCAGTTTACCCTGTTGGCCTCTCAGTATTTCTAACACCTGCCACAAGTTTCTGTCTTACCCTTCCTCTATGGGAAGACCCAATGCGGGGACAATGTCCTAGGTGGACATTCTGATTCTGCTGTTAAATGTCATTTTTATTTTTAAAAATGTATCCATATAATACAGTATGAAAACTCTTAATTGTGGACAGCTTATTAGATAAAAAATATTATTTGAACACAGACAAGGGGGGGGGGGCAAACTTCCAGGCATTAAATTCTTAAAAGTAAGAATCTAACATTTTATTCATACTAATATATTCCTCACTGGGATGAAGTCTCTACTCAGCTGCAATGCTTGCCTGAATTAAGTCAATCACTAATGATAAAATAAAAAAATGTCACATTTTTAAAAACTTACTTAGTAGAACGGAGAAAATTGGAAGGATTGTAGGATTTGGAGTCACTGCAGGCCAAGTCATCTGTTCAGGGGGAAAAAAATATAAAAGACCTCCTGTTATCATTCAAATATACAAAATTCAGCTCTTTTACAAGACAAATTCAACAAGATTAGTGAGGTAAAAGATACACCATTATCCATTATTCTTGTTTCGTAGCTGTTCTTTAAAAATCATAATATATTAAGGTTGTAATGAACTATCTTACCATAAGAAATAAGGGCAAAATTTATAAACAGTTCATTGATAACAGATTATTACAGGACTTCCCATCTCATTTTCCAAGTAATCATCCTACAAAATTATTTTAATAGAGGTAGTCTGATGAAATAATTCAGTAATCATTCACCATTCATAAAATATTTCAGGATATGAAATATTTCTAGGGAAGAGAGAATATCTATTGTTTGCTTTCACTTTCTAAATAAACGATTTCTTAATCTCTAAATTAATTTGTTCTTGAACTCAACAATATATATATATATATATATAAGACAATGATTCCTAATCTAAAGCAAAAGATCAATTTAAGTACAGACTTTGAGAGAGGTAAAGAAGGAGTTAAAGAATGCCTGTTAACAGGCATTTGTTGAGCAACTGAGCTATGCGGAGCATTTTGTGTAAATCACCTCATTTTATTAAAAACCCTATGAGCCCAATCCCTATCAAGACTGTGAAGTAAGATGCTTCAGGGTTCTGTCCCCCCACAGAAGCTTTGAACAACTAGCATAAACTGAAAGAAACATCTTTCTCAAAGCTCCAGAAAATAGTTAAAGGACTGTAGGAACACGGAGAGAAGAGAATCAAGAAACAGGCATCTTGAAAGAGGAAGGACCTCAGAGTGCCCTGGGTGCTCTCCACAATCCCCACAGGAGCCTAACACAGAGCCACCCAAGCTCCCAGTGCAGGTCTGGGTCCCTGGTCCCAGTTCTGGGGAGCAAAGAAATCCTTGTGCATGAACCGGGAATATGTATATCTGGCCCAATCTGTCTGATGGTGTAAGAAACTTGCTATCCAAAAATTTGCCGTGTGTAGAAGGCAGCTCACAGAGCCCCACTGCTGAATACCGTGGGAAAGCAGTCACATAGCTTTCTTGGGCAAGGCACTGCTGGCTCTGGGCTATACAGTTCAGGTACCCCGAGTCATGAGGAAACGATTTCTTAGGGAAGAAAGGACACTGGCATCGAAGTAAATTGGGGAGTTCCCTGGGCCACACGCTCATACCCACAACAAGAAACCTATGCGGCAAGGACCAAGGAGGCCTCTAGAGACTGGCCTCAAGCTATTCTCCAAACTCATTGTACTCAAACTCTTAAGGAAAGCACCACATGGTTCACTCAGCAAAGACTAGGAAAGGCATTTTCTTTTATTCATTATTTATTTAACAGCTGCTAGAATTCAAGGAAAGCTCTAAAACCCTAGCTGCATACAAGCTTAAGGAACATACGCCTCAGAGTCGAAATTTCAAGGGATAACATATCAAAATATCAATGTTCAGATTGTACCAAAAGATTAAAAAAAATATGAAGAAAAAGGAAGTGATAGTTCACGCAAAGAAGAAAATTAACGTATTTGAAACCATCCATGAAAAAGAGCAGAACTGGGACACATCAGAAAAGACCTTTTAAAAAATAGTTCTTAATATTCTCATAAAGGAAATATTCTCATAAATGGACAAAGAACTAAAGGAAATCAGGAAAACAATAGATGACCTCAAAGAGAATATCAATCGACAGAAGGAAATTATGTAAAAGGACCAAACACATCTGAAGACTACAGTACCAGAAATCAAAACTTCTCTAGAGGGATTCAACAGCAGATTGGAGCTGGCAGAAGAAAGAATCAGTGAACTTGAACATAAGACAATTAAAATCATCCAGTCTGAGGAGCAGGTGGAAGAATGAAGAAAGGTGAACAGAACCTGAGGAACCTGTGGGACACCAAAAGCACATCAATATATGCATTGTAAAATTCCCAGAAGGAGAAGAGAGAGAGAATATTCAAATAATTAATGGCTGAAACCTTCCCAAATCTAACGTAAGAAAGGAATATACACATTAAAACACACAGGGACATACCCAAATAGACTCATTCCATGCCAAGTTATAATCAAACTGTTCAATGCCAAAGCACAGAATTCAGGAAATGGCAAGAGAGAAGTAATGTATCACATACAAGACAGCCTTAATAGAAGTGTGTCCATTTCTCATTAAAAAATCTGAAAACAAGAAGGCAGTGGGATGACATATTTAAAGTAATGAAAGCAAAAAACTACCAGCCAAGAATTCTATATTAAGCAAAACCATCTTTTAAAAATGAGGGAGAGGAAGTGGGAGTAGCTCAGTGGTTGAGTGTCTTTTTCCGAAGTACACAGTCCCAGGTTCAATCCCTAGTACCTCCCCCACTACCCTCCAAATAAAAAAGAGGGACAAATTAAGACATTCCCAGATAAACAAAAGTTGAGGGAGTTCATCACTACTAGACTGGCTCTACAGGAAAGAGAGTTCTGCAGATTTAAAGAAGGGATAAGAGACAATAGATCAAAGCCAAATGAAATAATAAAGCTCTCCAATAAAGTTTACGACATGGGTAAATATAAATGTTAGTACTAGTGTATTTTTGGTTTGTAACTCTACTTTTTATATAGGTTCTAAAGGCAAATGCATACGATGCAATGATAAAACAAGTGGTTTTGGACTCATAAACATGCAACTTGTGACAAAAACTACATAAAGGTGGAGGGACAGAGGGCACAGGAACACAGTTAGTATAGACTATTGAAGTTAAGTTGGTACCAAAACAAACAAGATTACTATAGATTTAGGTTAAATTAAGTCCCATGGTATCTGTGAAGAAAATATCAGAAAGCAAGCTCATAGAGACAGGGGCTAGAGGTAAGGGAAACGGAGAGTTAGTACATAATGCATAATAGGTGGAGGATTTGTTTGGGCAAATAGGTAAGTTTTGGTAATAGAAGTGGTGAGGGTACTTCAACACTGTGAACAAGAGTAATGCCACTGAATGGTAGGCTTGGGAGTAACTGAGATGGAAAAGTTTATGTTGTATATACATCCCCACAATGTTAAAAAAGAAAGTGGGGGGAGTAACTAAAGAGACAATGGCAATTAAATGCAATACATGATCCTGGGTAGGATCTAACAAGAGAGGACAAAAGGCTCAAAATGACATTATTGGGACATATAGAGAACAGGGAATACAGACTTCAAATTTTCTATCAATGTTAAATTTTTTGAACTTCATAATTGTACTTAAGGTGGTCACTTAAGTGAATATCCTTGTTCGTAGGAAACATACATGGTAGTATGAGTATTCAGAAAGCATGTTATACATAACCTACACTGAAGTGTTCAGAATGTGTACTGATGGATAAATGGAAAGACAGATGGATAGCTAGAATGATAAACAGATTAACAGAATGCTAAGGCAAACATGGCAAAAATTAGTGGATCTGGGTATCTATGGGTGATGGCATTCTCTGTATTATTTTTGTATCCATCCTGTAAGTTTGAAGGTATTTCAAAAACTATTATCAAATGAAAGTCTTCCAGGGTTCTACACTAGCTGTCCACATTATGAAGCCATTAAGGATACACTACTTTTTCACTTAAAATTAGATGCTATATTTAGTACCTTATAAATGGAATATTTTTTCAGCAAAGGGCTATAAAAATAGCCAACTAAAACCCACTCACATCATTATTTATTTCAGATAAGTAATCATGACTAATTGGAAGAGCATATTTATTCAAGGTTTTTAAGAAATGGACTACTAGCATGGATTAAAACAACAACCTTGGGGAAGCGGACTTGGCCCAGTGGATAGGGCGTATGCCTACCACATGGGAGGTCTGCGGTTCAAACCCCGGGCCTCCTGAACCGTGTGGAGCTGACCCATATGCAGTGCTGATACGCGCAAGGAGTGCCGTACCACACAGGGGTGTCCCCCACATAGGGGAGTCCCACGCGCAAGGAGTGCACCCCGTAGGGAGAGCCGCCCAGCATGAAAGAAAGTGCAGCCTGCCCAAGAATGGCACCACACACACGGAGAGCTGACACAAGATGACGCAACAAAACAAGACACAGATTCCCAGTGCTGCTGATAAGGATAGAAGCAGTCACCGAAGAACACACAGCGAATGGACAGAGAGAACAGACGACTGGCGGGGAGGAGGGGGAGGGAAGGGGGAGAGAAATAAATAAAAAATAAATCTTAAAAACAAACAAACAACAACATTGCTTTTGTTCAGCATATCAGTTCTCTTAATAGTGTTGTAAAGTGTGAAGATAGGATTATATCTAAAAACCCCTTTGGTTTTGCAAAAAAAGTCAAAGAAGAGAGCTGAAGAAATATATGAATAAACCCTAATTAACATATTCTGGTAGTAATTTCTATTCCTATGAGGATTGACTGGTTCACATTAGTTTGTATCATAAAATAACACTCATTTTCAAAATATAAAAGATTGGAGGAAATAAAAGACAAAACAGGGACTCATTCAAATGTAACCTATAATTTTTCACATAGTAAAACCACTAATTAAAAAGAAACTGCCAGCCTTTGACATATAAACAACCAAAACTCAAAATATGAAAAACAAAGTCAAATGTAAACAAGAAAAAATGTCTGCATGAGTTTCGTACTGTTCTTCTCTATTGCTATGTATTTTTACTAACGCAAAATATCAATCTAGAAAATGTAACTTAACATTGTTTAAAGTTTGTGATTACAAGGAATTACCTTCAGGATTAGAAGCAGCAATGAATGAATACATACAATACATGACCCGAGTGCATAAAAATTTGCTGCTGCTCAATTTTTGCATGACATAAGTCTCAAAAGTAAATCAAGAAGATTAAAACATTCATGATGTATAACAGGAGACCCGAGTGTGTGTGTATTTAGATAAAGTGGTTTCACTATTTAAACCCCAAAGATGTTCCAAAGTATTTGAGATTCCTAGGGTTTCTTGAAAGAAAAGAAATGCCTAATTCGCTTTTAGTAATGTCTCTGTAACGAAAATCAAAAGAAAAGCTATAAATATATTCCTGTAACCACCATTCTAAAAGTGTTTTTTTAAAAAAGAATAGCTTCTGAGTTGTCCTCATATATCATTTTAAAATTTTACTATGATAATAGCATAGTGTTAAATGATAATACAACTAGCTAATGCATGGGGGAACTTCTGGGGAAGACAGGAGAGTAGGAAGTGCCAGGACTCAGTCCATCTACTAAAACAACTATTAAACAGGCAACAACAGTGAGAAACAACTCTCTGGAACCTCCAGAGGATAGAAGAAAACTGTACAACATCCATGGAAGAGCTGGCGGAAGAGGCTAATAAACTAGGGTAAAGAACTAGCAAACTGCTCTCTTCCCAAGGCAGCACTAATACCCATCCCCCAATCCGGTCCCTGGCTAGCTGCTGGTGACACCAAGAGACATAAATATCCTCTTCCCCAAGAACAAGGGTGTGCACAGCTGATTACCAGCAACAGCCTTTGACTAACGAACTAGGATTACCAGGTCCCATCTCTGAGGGAAGCTACTGTTTTGACCAACCCTAGACAAAGGTAGCTACAGCAATTATTTCAACCCTCATAGACAAGGGCAGAGTGGGTGGAGATTTAAAGATGCAGGGTTTCCTCGGGGGTTGCATGGGAAAGCTAGATGCATTTGCCAGGCAGGCCAGGAAAGCTCAGTTTTGGGGAGCTGTTGGAGAAGTATCTGGTGCCCTTCCTGACTCCCCTCAATAGGGCACTCTAGAGTTTATCTGTACCCCCTTTGTGGGTCCCATACCCTGTTTTGGCTGTAAAAGAAGAAATTGAGAAAGTCCTCCCCAAGGTCACACTCCTCCCAGAATTTGCCCTCCAAGGAAGAACAGTGTGAGACAACAAATGGAGCAGAAAAAAACTATAGAGGCAGACAGTGCAAAACAAAGGCCAGCAAACTTCAGATAGCCAGGAGAGAGAAGTTCATCCAGTGGGAAACAAAAGACAAACTCCTGTAAACGGGAACTCAAAAACACCTAACAAGCAAAAGCCCAGGTCAAGACACAGGCCCGATAAGATAGGGAAAACCCTGCGCAGTGCATTCACCGTAGGCAGACCTTCCTGAAGAGAGGTGGGAAGCCCAAGAAAATCACAGCTAGTTACCAAACCAGGAAGCAGACAGCACAGGGAATAAATCCCAGAGTTAAAACTTTAAAATATTAAAATGTATAGCGTGCAACAAAAGAGGACAAAACAAAGAAAGAACAGGAAATGATGACCTATCCAAAGGAAGAGGATTAAAAATATAGAGGGAAAAAAGGGAAATAAGAATGTGAACACACTGAAAACTGACTTTTTAAAAAATCATCTTATAAATGCTCAAGGAGATAAAGGGAAGTACACAGAAAAACTAAAGGATATCAGGAAAACAATGAATGAACAGTACAAGAGTCTAAGCATGGAGTTAGAAATTTCTAAAAGGAACAAAACAGAATTACTGGAGTTGAAGATTACAAGAAATGAAATGAATAATGCCCAGAAGGATTTCAAGAGCAGACTGGAGTTGGCAGAAGAAAGAATCAGTGAACTTGAAAACAAAACACTTGCTATAAATCAGGCTGAGGAGTAAGAAGAAAAAAGAAATAGTAAAAGCAAAGACAGCTATGGGACATCATCAAATGTACCAATAAACATCTTTCAGAAGTCCTAGAAAGGGGGTGGGCAGAATGAGTAGTCAAAGAATAATGGAGAACTTTCCAAACTTAGCAAAAGACGTGAATATGCACATCAATGATCAGAGAACACCTAAAGAGATAAACATGAAGAAAAATATACTCTGTCACATACTGAAGAAACACGAAGGACAAATAGAGAGTTCTGAAAGCTGCAAGAAAAAAGCAATGTGTTATATACAAGGAGGTCCCAGTAACACTGAGTGCCTATTTATCATCAGAAACCTGGAGGCAAGAAAGCATGGGTTGAAATACTTAAAATGATGAAGGAAAACAACTGCCAACCAAGAATTTTACATCCAGCAAGATTTTCTTTCAAAAATGAGGAAGAGATTAAGATATCCTCAGATAAACAAAAGCTGAAGGAATTCATCAGACCTGCCCTATAAGCAATCCTAAAGGGAGTCTTTGAAACTGAAAGGAAAGGACACTAAGCAGTGGTCAAAAGCAGCATAAAGAAATAAAGACCCGTGGTAAAGGTAACCATCTGGGTAATTATAAATGCCAGTATTATTGTATTTTATTGTTTAGTATGTAACTTCACTTCTTACTTCCCACAAGTGCTAAAATGCAAACTCCTAACAGGTAATGACAAATCTAGGTTTTTAGACATAAACTATACAAAGATACAAGTAGTAAGATGTAAAAAAAAAAAGTGTGGTGGGACAGAGGGGTAAACAAAAGGTTTATGTGCATGCTACTGAAATTAAGCTGGTACCAAAACAAATATGATGACTATATAATAAGGTGTTAAATTTTAACCCTATGGTAACCACAAAGAAAACATAAAAAAATATATCCAGATAGAAATGAGAAGGCACTCATATGGTACAACACAAGAAAGTAAATAAATATTAAAATAGGCATAAGTGGAAGTAAGGGATAAAAATGGTATGAGACTTAGAAAGTGCATATATGAAAAAGCTACATTGTACTCAATGGTGAAAGGCGGAAAGCTTTCCTGCTGAGATGGAAAACAAGACAAGGATGACCACTGTCTCCACTATTATTCAATATTGTGACAGAACTTCTAGTTAGAGCAATTAGGCAAGAAAAAGAAATAAATGGCATCCAAATTGGAAAAGAAGTAAAACTTTCACTATTTTCAGATTATATGATACTATTATCTAGAATGTCCCCAAAAATCTACAACAAAACTACTAGAATTAAACTTTTTCAGCAAGTACAGGATACAAGATAAATATGAAAAATCAGTAATATTTCTATACATTAGTAATTAGGAATCTGAAGAGGAACTCAAGAAAGAAATTCCATTCACAACAGTGACTGAAATAATCAAATACTTTGGAATAAACTTAACTAAGGACATATATAGGACCTGTACTCAGAAAACTACAAAACACTGCTAAACAAAACCAAAGAAGACAAATAAATGGAAGGACGTTACTTGTCCGTGGATTGGGAGACAAAATTTGTTAAGATGAAAACTCTACCCAAATTGACTTATAGTTTCAATGTAATCCCAATAAAAATTCCAACTTATGCAGAAATGGAAGAGCAAACTATCAAATTTATTTTGGAAGGGTAAGGGGCCCCAAGTCACCAAAAATATCTTTAAAAAGAAGAGTAAAGCTGGAGGACGCTCACTTCCTGACTTTAAAGTATAATACTTAGCAGCATGGTACTGGCATGAAGATAGACATGCTGCCCAATGGAGTTGAACTGAGAGATCAGAAATAGACCCTTGTATCTATGGTCAAGTGATTTCTGACATGGCTGTCAAGTCATCCAACTGGGTCAGAAGAGTCTACTCAACAAATGGTGCTGGGAGAATTGGATATCTGTATGCAAAAGAAAGAGGGCCCCTACCTCACACCTTATACAAAGATTATCTCAAAATGGATTAAAGACCAATAAATAAAAGCTGGTACCATAAAACTCCTAGAAGACAATGTAGGGAAAAATGTCTAAGATCTTGGGGTAGGAGGTGCCGACAGCATGAGTATTAAAAGAAAAAGTAGATAAATGATATCTTCTCAAAATTCAATACTTCTGTGCTTCCAATGACTTTTTCAAGCAAAGGTTAAAAGGCAGGCTAGTCAATGGGAGATATTTTCTCCCACTGGAAACCACATATCCAACAAAGGTTTGAATTTCATGTTGTATAAGGAGATCATACAACTCAATAATAAAGAGACCAGCAATCCAATTTAAAAATGGGCAAAAGATTTGAACATTTTTCCAAAGAAGATATACAAGTGGCTAAAAAACACATGAAAAAATAAAATTTTAAAATTTTTTAAAAATTTTCAAAAAACAACAACACATGAGAAGATGTTCAACACCACTACCTATGAGGGAAATGCAAATCAAAACTACAATAAGAGATTTTACACCTTACAGAATGGTTACTATTCAAAAAACAGAAAATTACAAGTGTTGGAGAGGATGTGGAGAAATAGGAATGTTCCTTCACTCTCAGTGGCAAAACAGAATTGTGCATCCTCAGTAGAAGTCAGTTTGGTTGTTTTGCAGGACGCTAAATTTAGAACTGCCTTGTGATAAAGCAATTCTGCTCCTAGGAATATATTCAGAACTGAAAGCAGGGACACAAACTGACGTTTGTAGACTGATGTTCACAGTGGCATTAGTCACAATTACCAAAAGAACCCAAGTGTTCTTCAACCAATGAATGGATAAACAAAATATGTGTGTGTGTGTATATATATATATATACACACACGATGGAATACTATTCAGCTGTAAGAATAAATGAAGAGGGGATGCATATAACAACACGGACAAAACAGAGACATCATGTTGCATGAAGTAAGACACAAAAGGACAAATATTGTATGGTCTCACTAATATGAACTATATACGATAAGTAAACTCATAGAGGTAAACTCTAGAGTATAGGTTATTAGGAGTTAGAATGTGAGTTGTGAATGGGAGCTGATAATATAGTAGAATTTTTAATAAGGTTTTCTGTAAAAGTGTGGAAATGAATAGAGTTGATGGTAACATAATGAGCGTTGATACATAACACTGCTGATTTATAAATATGATTGTGGATGAAGGGGGTAGTCTGTGGATGCAAATGTCAATTGAAAGGAAGTTAGAGAATAATCTAGGAAATGTATAACAGTGATTTCAGTAGTGTATGAAGACTGTAATAAATAGTATAAATATAAGAATGTCCTTTTACAGAGTATTAAGAACATGGTGACACATGGGAAAACTACAACTCATGTACCTTATGGACAATAGTTAAAAGCACTACTGCAAAATTTTTGCAGCAAAAGTAAAGAAGATATTTTATCAATTTTAAGGGAGAACCATGAGGGGTACGAGAAAGTATGGGATTTTTCCTTTTGGAGTAATGAAAACATCCTAAAATTGACTGAGGTGATGATGACAGCACAACTTTGTGATGAAAATGAGAGCCACTGAGTATACACTTTGAATAGACTGCACAAAGCATAGAACATAGAACATAGTGAATCCAGTGGTGGAAGATGGACTGTGTTTAACAGTTCTCTCATCAACTTTAACAAATATATAATATTAATACAGGGTGTTAATTGGGTGGGCTGGGTTAAAAAAAATACTAAATATCGGGAAGCCGATGTGACTCAACTGATAGAGCATCCGTCTATCACATGGAGGGTCCAGGGTTCGATCCCCAGGGTCTCCTGACCCGTGTGATAAGCTGGTCCACACGTAGTGCCACACAGGGACGCCCCCGCATAGGAGTGCCCCACACGGAAAGGAGTGTGCCCCATAAGGAGAGCCACCCTGCAAGAGAAAAGCGCAGCCTGCCCAGGAGTGGCGCCGCACACACAGAGAGGTGACACAGCAAGATGATGCAACAAAAAAGAGACTCAGTTTCCCAGTGCCATGAGATAATGCAAGAGAACACAAGAGGTACACACAGCAAATGGAAACAGAGAGCAGACAATGGGGTGGAAGGGGAGAGAAATAAATAAAATAAATCTTAAAATATATATATATGTACATCAAATGTAAGATATTGGCTATAGTTAGTAGTAATACTTTGACAATGCTCTTTCATAATTTGTTACAAACATTTCACAACCATGCAAGGTGTTGGTGATATATGTATGGGGTGATGTATAGAAACCCTGTATGATGATATGCATGCCTGTGTTGTAAGCTCACAACTTTTACTATACAACATGTATATTCAGGTATGAATGATATACTTAAAGTTTTTAAAACTTGAATGAAAAAAAAAAAAAAAGCCACTTCTGTAGGAGTGTGGGAAGATGGCAGAGCAAAAGCTCCAAGGTTCAGTTCCTCTACCCAAATAGCTGTGCAACTAGCAAAAACTGTCTGAATTAACCACTTTGAAACACCAGAATCTAGGGGAACACAGTGCAGACTCAGGGAAAGGTGGGAGGAAGAAGCCAGTAAATTGTGAAAAAGACCAGTGAGTTTCACCCTCACTGCAGCGGATACCTTCCTCCTTCCCCTAGCCAAATGGCAGGCAGCGGTGGGGACAGGACCTTCAGCTCCTGCTGCACCTTACTAGTGCCATGGTGAGATACAAAGAACTAGCCATCCAAGTTCCGGGAGTGTGTGGCCTGATTCCAGATCTCTCTACCTGGGATCAGCTCCTTCAGATCACTGGGGGCTGGCTCTGAGGGCAGCCACTGACCCAAACTCCTTGGACAAAGGCAGCAGAGGAATCGTACGGGCAGCAACGTTCCTCACAACTACAGAAAGCAGTTAAAGGACTGCATTACCTAGGCAAGTACTTAATTAAGAAAACACAGCTTCAAAATTCAAGAAGTGCCTGGTACCCTTGCTAGCCCCTCATCTACCCCCTCCACAACTCGGGGTGGAGCCAGCTTGCACTCTCACTGTGGGTCCCTGGCCCTGTACCATGGGGAGCAGACTAGCTGCCATGTACGTACTGGGTGCATGTATGTGAGTGTAAATTTACTGGGTGGAAGTGTGAGAGAGTGAGTGGGGAATGGGTCTCAGGTCTCCCTCCCTGAATTTTTCCTGAGGGCAGAAAAGACAATGGAACAGTGTCAGAAACAATTAAGTTGAAGGGGTATGGGGCAAAGTACTACCTAATTTAAGTCACTCAAGAGAGTGTCCAGGATGGGGAGAAGGTCTACTTCAAAGGGAATAAGGGGAGCATTCACTCAAATTTCTGTAAACTGTAAATGAGGAATTCCAAATACCTCTAACAAGCACAAGCCCAGGAACAGAAGGGGACTCTATGGCTCCATGAAGGCTCAGTTAAGACAGAGGGACCCTAAACTTCCCAGGCTCCTTGTGCTGATCTTCTGGATAACAGCCAAATCAGAGCCAATTTGCAAAGAGAGTGATAGATGCATTTTGCCTTGGTTTGTTTTTGTTTTGATTAGCTCCTGGCATTCAAATAAGCTTTTGTCATATTAATAGCAGGAAACAAACTTAAGGAACATCCCAGGGACTTCCAGAGACGCACTGTAAAATATTAAAATGTACAGTATGCAACAAAAGATTACAAGACAAAAAAACACAAAATGATGGTCCATTCAAAGGAAAAAAATTAAATCCAGAAACATCAAGAAACAGAACCAGATTTTGTACCTGGCAGGCAGAAACTTTCAAATAAGAATCCTCAATATGTTCAAGGAGATAAAGGAAAACATGAAGAACTACAGGATATGAAGAAACAATGAATGAATAACATGGGAATCTCTCCAGAGAAATACGGATGTCGATGAACACAATAACTGAAAGGAAAAATTCCCAAGACAGCTTCAACGGTAGATTGGAGGTGGCAGAAAAAAAAGAATCAATGATCTCAAAGACAAGAAACTGAAATGAGTCAGGCTAAAGAGCAGAAAGGTAAAGAATAAAAAGAACAAACAGCCCAAGAGACCCGTGGGATTCTATGAAGTGTGCCAATATATGCGTTACAGGGATCCCAGAAGGGGAAAAAACAGAGAAAGAGGCAAAGGAATATTCAAAGAAATAATGGCTGAAAACTTCCCAAATTTAACAAAAGAGATGGATATGCACATTTAAGAAGCCCACAATCCCCAAATAGGATAAACTCCAGAAGATCCATGCCAGTCACATACAAATCAAATTGTTCAATGCCACGGAAAAGAAAAGAATTCTGAAAGCTGCAAGAGAAAAAGGAGTCATGTACAATGGAATCACAATAAGATTAGGTACCAATTTCTCATCAGAAACCATGGAGGCAAGAAGGCAATGGTATGAAATATTTAAAGTGCTAGAAAAAGAAAAATTTCCAACCAAGAATTTTATATCTGTCAAGATTCTCTTTCACAAATGGGGGAGAGGGGAACAGACATAGTTCAAGTGGTTGAGCACCTGCTTCCCATGTACAAGGTCACAGGAATCAGGGTTTGATAATGGGTACTTCCTAACAAACAAACAAACCAAAAAACCAACTCTCATTGGGGAGTACTCAGTGGCTGAGTGCCTGCTTCCCATGTATAAGGTCCTGGGTTCAATCCCCAGTACCTCCTTAAAAAAGAAGGAGAAAAAGACATTCCCAGAAATACAAAAGTTGAGGGAGTTTGTCACCACTACACCTGCCCTACAAACAATGAAAAAAGGAGTTCTTCAGACTGAAAGGAAAGGACACTAGTGGTAGAAAGAAAGACCTCCAGTAAAGGTAACCATGTGGGTAACTATAAATACCAGAGCTATTGTACTGTATTGTTTGGTATGTAACTCCACTTAGTAGTTCTTATAGGTGCTAAAATAACAATGTATAAAAAGTAATGGGGGAAAAAAATTAATGGAAGAGCCACACTAAGAAAACAGAAGACATGAACCAATAAAAGGAATATATCAAAGCCTCAGAAGAAATGTAGAATTTGAGAGAACTAATCAGAGAAATGAGCACAAATTTCAAAAATCAAATTAATGAGTTGAAAGACAATATGGTCAAAGAGATAAATGACATCAAGAAGATACTGAGCAAGCACAAAGAAGAATCTGAAAACCTGAACAGAAAAGTAACAGATGGGAATGAAAGATACAATAGGTGAGATCAAAAATACATTGTGAGACATACAACAGCAGACTTGAAATGATAGAAGAAAGAATAAGTGATACCAAAGACAGAACAGCTACAATTGAAGGGAGAAAAGAGGAAGAGAGAAGAAAGATGGATAAAATTGAGCAGGGGCTCAGAGAGTTGAGTGACAACACAAAACATAACAACATATGTGTCATGGGAGTTCCAGAAGGAGAAGAGAAGGGAAAAGGGGCAGAGAGAGTACTGAGGAAATCATAGCTGACAATTTCCCAACTCTCACGAGAAAAATGCACTTACATGTCCAAGAAGCACACTGTACCCCAATCAAAATAAATCTGAATCGACCTACTCCAAGACACATAGTACTCGAAGAAAAAATTCTCAGAGCAGCAAGGGAGAAGCAAACCATCACACACCAGGGACATCCAGTAAGACTTACCACAGATTTATCTTCTAAAACCATGGAAGCAAGGAGACAGTGGTATGATACAATTAGGATACTGAAAGAGAAAACTGCCAGCCAAGAATTATTTATCCAGCAAAACTGTCCTACAAATAAGAAGGTGAGCATAAAATATTCACAAACAAATGGAAACTAAGAGTGTTTGCAAAAAATAATCAACCTTTGCAGGAAATATTAAAGGAAGCCTTAGAACCTGAAAGAAAAAGACAGGAGAGACAGGTTTAGAGGAGAGTATAGAAGAAAGAATAGCAGAAATGATAACCAAAAGTGTAAAAAGACAAAAATAAGGTATGACATATGAAAACCAAAGAATAAAATGGAGGAAGTATATAGTGCATTTATAGTAATATCATTGAAGGGATTAAACTACCCAATCAAAAGTACAGGTTGACAGAATGGATAAAAAAACATGAGCTATCCATATGCTGCTTACCAGAAACTCACTCTAAACCCAAGAATACAAACCAGCTGAAAGAGAAAGGCTGGAAAAAGATACTCCACATGAATAATAATCGAAAACAGATTTTAGATGTGAAAAAGTTATGACATAGAGAAGACCATTATATATTAATAAAAGGGACAATCCACCAGGAAGATAAAACAGTCAAGAACATCTATGCACCTAACCAGGGTGTCCCAAAATAAATTAGGCAAACTCTGGGAAAACTGAAGGGAGAAACAGACATCTGTACAATAATTGTAGAAGACTTCAACACCCCCACTCAAATCATTAGAACTAGACAGAAGATCAACAAGGAAACAGAGAACTTGAACAAAATGATAAATATGTTAGACCTAACCTATACAGAACACTGCATCCAAACTCAGTGGGTTATACATTCTTCTCAAGGGCCCATGGATCTTTCTCCAGGATAGACCACATGATAAGGCACAGTGCAGCTCTCAATAAATACAAAAAGACTGAAATTATACAACGTACCTTCTCAGACCCTAAAGAAATAAAACTAGAAATCAATAATAGACAGGAAGGGCAGTGGACTTGGCCCAGTGGTTAGGACATCCGTCTACCACATGGGAGGTCCACGGTTCAAACCCTGGGCCTCCTTGACCCGTGTGGAGCTGGCCCATGCATAGTGCTGATACACGCATGGAGTGCCCTGCCACACAGGGGTGGCCCCCACGTAGGGGAGGCCCATGCGCAAGAAGTGTGCCCCATAAGGAGAGCCGCCCAGCACAAAAGAAAGTGCAGCCTGCCCAAGAATGGTGCCACACACACGGAGAGCTGACACAACAAAAAGAAACACATATTCCCGTGCTGCTGACAGTAACAGAGCAGACAAAGAAGACACAGCAAATAGACACAGAGAACAGACAACTGGGGTGGGGGGGAAGGGGAGAAAAATAAATAAATAAATCTTTAAAAAAATAAAAATAAAAATAAAGTTGCGTGATAGCATTCTACATCAATTAAATAGTTCTAAAAAGAAAAAAGAAAAAAAAATAATAGACAGGAAGAAACTAAATTCGCAAACTTGTGGAGGCAGAACAACACACTCCTAAATAATCAGAGGGTCAAAGAAGAAATTGCAAGTGAAATCGGTAAATATGTTGAGACAAATGAAAACAAGAACACAATGTATCAAAACATAAGGGGTACAGCAAAGTCATCTTGAGAGGAAAATTTATAGCCCAAAATGCCTATACTTAAAAAGAAGAGCTAAACTCACAGATAAAACTGAACAACTAGAGAAACTAGAAAAAGAACAGCAAACCAATCCCCCAAAGCAAACAGAAGGAAAGAAATAATAAAGATCAGAATACAAATAAATGAAATTGAGAACAAAAAAAAAGATAGAAAATCAGCAAAACGAAAAGCTGGTTCTTTGAGAAAATCAATAAAATGGACAAACCCCTAGCTAGACTAACAAAGAAAAAAAAGAGAAGATGCAAATAAATACAATCAAAAATGAATGGGGGAGAAGTTACAACCAACCCCATAGAAATAAAAAGAACCATAAGAGGATATTATGAGAAACTGTATGCCAACAAACTAGACAATCTAGATGAAAAGAAAAAATTACTAGAAATGTACAACCTACACTGACACTACAAGAAATACAAGATCTTAACAAACCAATCACATTTAAGGAGACTGAATCCACCATCAAAAATCTCCCAGCAAAGAAAAGTCCAGGACCAGATGGCTTCACAGGTGAATTATACCAAGTATTTCTAAAAGAATTAACATCAATCCTGTTTAAACTCTTCCAGAAAATTGAAGAGGAGGGAAAATTACCCAACACATTTTATGAAGCCAACCTCACCCTAATACCAAACCCATATAAAGATACTACAAGAAAAGAAAATTACAGGCGGGCAGACTTGGCCCAGAGGTTGGGGCATCCGTCTACCACGTGGGAGGTCCTTGGTACAAACCCCAGGCCTCCTTGGCCCACGTGGGTCTGGCCCATGCGTGGTGCTGATGCACACGGGGAGTGCCATGCCATGCAGGGGTGTACCCACACAAGAGAGCCCCATGCGTGGGGAGTGCACCCCGTGGGGAGGACTGCCCATCTCGAGGAAAAGTGTGGCCTGCCTAGGAGTGGCGCCACCCACACGGAGAGCTGACACAACAAGATAATGAAACAAAAAGAAACACAGATTCCCATGCCGCTGACAACAACAGAAGCGGACAAACAGGACACAGCGAATGGACACAGAGGACAGACAACTGGGGCAGGGGGGTGGGGGGGAAGGGGAGAGAAATAAGTAGATAAATAATAAATCTTTAAAAAAAAAAGAAAAAATAATTACAGACCAATCTCTCCAATGAACATGGATATAAAAATCCTCAACAAAATACTTGCAAACAGACTCCAACAGAGTAATCAAAAGACTTAAACATGACGACCAGGTGGGATTTATTCCTGGTATGCAAGGCTGGCTCAACATAAGAAAATCAAAGTAATACACCACATTAACAAATTGAAGGAAAGAACATATATGATAATCTCAATCGAAGCGGAAAAGGCATTCAACAAAATCCAGCATCTTTTTTTTGATAAAAACATTTCAAAAGATAGGAATAGAAGGAAAATTCCTTAATACGATAAAAGGCATATATTAAAAACCCACATTAAACGGGGAAAGGTTGAAAGCTTTCCCTCTAAGATCAGGAACAAGACAAGGATGCCCACTGTCACAAATGTTACTCAATATTGTATTAGAAGTTCTAGCTAGGCCAATAAGAGAAGAAAAAAAAAACTTAAAGGCATTCATATAGGAAAAGAGGAAGTAAAACTCTGTTTGCAGATAACATGATCCTGTACTTAGAAAAACCTCAACAAAGCTACTTGAGCTAATAAATGAGTTCAGCAAAGTGGCAAGATACAAGATCAACACACAAAAATCAGTAATGTTTTTGAACACTAGAAAGGAACAATCTGAGGAGGAAATCAGGGGGGAAATTCCATTTTCAACAGCAACAAAAAGATTCAAATACCTAGGCATTACTTTAACCAAAGAAGTACAGACCTATATGCAGAAAACTACAAAACAATGGTTAAAGAAATCAAGAAAGATCTAAACAAATGGAATGACATTCCGCATTCATGGACTGCAAAAATAAATATCATGATGACAATCTTACCCAAACTGATTTATGGGTTCAATGTAATACCAATCAAAATCCCAAAAGTTTACTTTACAGAATTAGAAAAGGCAATTATCAAATTCATTTGGAAGGGAAAGTGCACCTGAATAGCCAAAAGCATTCTTAAAAAGAAGAGGGACGCGGGAGGAATTTCACTGCCTGACCTTGAAACATACTACAAAGCTACAGTGGTCAAAATAGCATGGTGGGAAGTGGCTTTGGCTCAACTGATAGAGCGTCTGTCTACCATACAGGAGGTTCAGTTCAAACCCAGGGCCTCCTGACCCGTGTGGTGAGCTGGCCCACGCACAGTGCTGATGCGCGCAAGGAGTGCCATGCCACGCAGGGGTGTTCCCCACGTAGGGGAGCCCTGTGCAAGAAGTGTGCCCTGAAAGGAGAGCCACCCCATGGCTGGAAAAAGAAATCAAGCCCACAGCATGTAGCTGCCTACACGGCCCAGGACACTGGTTAAGATGTAAAAGATCAGGAAGTGGATATAGCTCGAGTAGTTGAATGCCTGCTTCCCATGTACTAGGTCCCAAGTTCGATCCCCAGAACCTCTTAAAAACAAAACAAACAAAAAAACCAACTCTCATTGGGGAGTGGATGTAGCTCAGTGGTTGAGCACCTGCTTCCCATACACGAGGTTCCAGGTTCAATCCCCAATACCTCCTTTAAAAAAAAAACAGAAGACCTCCCCTCAGGGAAACAATATACAGATGGTACTGTAGACTGTAATTTTCTCTAGGCTGTACACTTTCTTCCTACAATAACATCACCAGACCCCACTTGTGTGCTTCATGTGACCCTAGCAGAAACTCCGCAGTGAAATCTTTGTCTGTAACCCTATACAATGCTGCTCATTTTCCCATCTATTTGGAGAGCGCTGCTTTCATTATCTGGCCTGCTGCCACCGGAGAATCTCTCCTGTCTATAAGTCCCAATAAAGTTCAAGTCTGGGTCTGGGCCAGGTGCATTCTTTGGTCTTGCAGCTGCCCTGGCCCGTGCCCTCTGGGAGTTGGGTTGGAACAGTAGCACATCACTGTGAACATAATTAACAGCACTGAAATACATATCTGAATGTGCTTAAAAGGAAAAATGTTAGGTTTTAGATATACAATAACATTTTTTTTAGCTTAATGCATTTCCATGGAAATCCAGGGAAGTTAAGTGACTTGCCATTAGGCAACAGAACTGTGTTAGGTTGGGATTCAAGGTTCCTGAGGCACAGGCCAGTATTTCCCACTCCTCACACTGCCGGCTTTGCTGCAGGGGTGCATGCATTGCCTTAAGTAGACAGTAGAATTTCTATCTGTATTCAAAGTTTGATTTAAATCCGTGTTTTTATCTGTTTAAAAAATTGTGGTTTTTTTTTAATTTCTTTAACTTTTTACTTATAAATGTTTATTCACAACAAAAGACATTCTGAGTTATATTATAAAAAAGAGCATTAAACTTCAGTGACATTTTTTAAGCCATTCAATAAATAAATAATCCATTAAAAAAAAGTAGACTCACAAAACCTCTGAGCTAGAAGGGTCCTTAAGTGCTAATCTGGTAGATTGGTTTTCCAGATACATTAAAACCCTTTTGACAGCTGAGTAGATCAAATCACAGTGGTACCATATCAAAACACTGCATTTCAAGTCAACAAAATTAACAAAATCATTCCAGCACAGCCTCCACAAATTAAAATTAATCATGATAAAACACATTATACAAAAATGACTGGCTCCGGGTGGCATGATTATCTACCTGAAAAATGTATGAGAATCAAGTGAAAAACCATTAGGATAAGTAAGAGATTCAGAAAGCGACTGGTTACAACATAAATACACAAAAAACAATGGCTCTTCAATTTACCAGTAATAGGTAGAAAAATATATATATGTACAGGAAGAAAAATCCCATTCACAACAACACAAATACAGTGGAACAGAAGACCAAATGATAACATTTCTGATATACATAGAAAAAGAGTAGATCATTCATTTAGTATTGAAACATAAGGTTAAAAAAAAATGCGGCGGAAGTAGATGTGGCTCAAGTAATTGATTCCGCCTCAACACAAAAGGTCCTGGGTTTGGTTCCCGGTGCCTCCTGGAGAAGAGGAGCAAGAGAGAGAGCTGGCACAACAGAGAGACACAAACAGGAAAGACAATGAGAGACACAACAAAGCAGGGAGCTGAGGCAGCCCAAGTGATTAAGTACCTCTCTCCCACTTGGGAGGTCCCATATTCGGTTCCCAGTGCTTCCTAAAGAGAAGATGAGCAAACACAAGGAGCACATGGCAAATGAACAACAAGTGCAAACAACAGGGGGGCAGGAGGGAGTGACAAATAAAATAAGCCTTTAAAATAAATTTTTTTGGATCCTCTACTTCACATTCTACATCTAAATATGTTATGGGATAATTACAAACCCAAAAGTGAAAATAAAACTAGAAAATAGTTGAAAAAATATAAATTAATAGCTACATAAACACAGAGTAGGGATAGCTTATCTATACAAGATACATAAAGTAAGAAGCAAGATTCAACTATATAAAATGCTAAAATCCAAAAGAAGGCAGAAGAAGGGGCAGAGGGAATAGGTATAAGGTAAATTATACCTCAGTAAAGCTATTAAAATAAAGAGCCTCTCAAACAGCTTTATAGTAAAGGATAAACTGGTAGAACATTTCTGATAGACAATCTGGCAATGTGTATAAAATTGTTAAATGCAGGCATATCTTTTGACCCAATATTTCCACTCACAACAATTTTTCCCAAATAAATAATGCATATACATAAAGGGGCTGTTAGCTTCAACAATGCACAGGGTAGCACTGTTAATTAAAGATTAAGATTAATCCAGATATCCAAGAATGGAAAACTACATAAATTATAGCACATTCATACAATGAAATAATATGCAGCCATTAACAATTACATAGAAAAGTAGTTCAATGACAAGAGTAATGGCATAAAATAATAAATGAAAAACAAATACAAGTAACAAAATAGTACGGCTCCCTTTGTAGAATGATATGCATGTTTATTTTGTAAATTCACAAGTTTTACTACGTACTTATTATGTATGCTCATGTATGAATGATATACTTCAAAAAATTTTATTTAAAAAATAAAAATAATAGTATGGCTCCCACTTTTAGTTAAAAATATTTATATATATATTAAGTATATCCATGTTTATGCATTACATATATTTCACACACACACACACCAGATAAATGGATCAAAATTAACCTTCAAACTGGCAGGGAAAATTAAAGGAGGTTTCATAATATGCATATGCACGATATTAATTTTTCAAATTCCAAAAAATGTTGACTTTTAAGACACGTATACCCCATGAGTTTTAGATAAGGGGCTGTAAATCAATCTGGAGAATGGAAAGATGGATTACTTAAAGGAGTTAGTTGTAGAAGTCAAAAAGTATAGAGAAAGCAGCTTCCAAAAGAAAGGTGATCCTGCCCTGGGCTTTAGAGCAACACAACACTTGAAAGTTTTTAATCAATCCTTTCACACCACCACCCACAGACCTCTTTTATTATTTCCTCAGCCCCCATCTCCCTACCTTCATGTTCTGAAAGACATGAGCTGCCAAACCAAACGGGATAAAAATATTATAACAATTTTATATTTTTATCCAAAAAATACAAGCTTCCTCTTTCCCTGGCCTATACAGCCTTATCCCAAATAAATGTATAGTTTCCATTAAGCTCCTTCAAGTATAGCCAGTATTAATTATACGGCTTATCCATAGTAGAATACAGTATCTAACATTTACCTAGTAGCACTATTTGCCAGACACTATTCTAAGGATTTCATACGTATTAATTTAATCCTCAGAACCACCCTGTGAGGTACTTACTATTATTATTCCCATTATAAAGATGAGAAAAGTGAAGCATTGAGAAGCTCAGTTATAAGTAATATAATAATTTTAAGTAAGCAAAAACAGCTATTAGAAAGCTTACGTATTTGGACATGGAACAAATGCTCCCCTGGATTTACAACCAGTATCATTAGCCCTGGGCGGGCAGGTGTGAAGCCCAGGAGGCACGGCAGAGCCAGTGTGCTCTGTGCCCCACACACAGCACCAGGAAGAGAACTGGAAAAGCGGGAGCGGAGTGCAGCAAGGGCTTCAAACCCACTCTCATATTAACAGAAAGCTCAAGAAAGAGAATTCAGACGATTCCAACAGATAAAAACTTCACGGCCTCTTTTCATCCAGTATGTGTCACGCTTAGTGTTATTAAACTCCTGCACAGGCATTACGGTTTCATTTTGTAAGACATATGAAGAACGGGAAACATTCCTAAACACTGGATGTGTTCTGGACAAAGCATTTCAACAGTGATTTGTTGTTCTGCTGATTTCCTTCCCAAACCCTCTATCATCCCAGTGCAAAGAGAATCGACGCTACTGGAATTAGCTCACAGACCCCAGCAAAACCTCTCAATTCCCAGGTGCCAATGCGCACACTTTATGTACTGCTATTCCAATGACCTGTTCCTGTTGAGGGAAATCTCTTAGGCCAGGTTTACAAACGCCATCCTCAGACTGGTGCCAGTATGGGGCAATGCTTTCAGTGACCAGAGACAAAGAGGGAAAGGACATTTTAGTTTTATGGAACACAAATTTTTCAACCTGAAAGTTCATCCTTTATTCTGAGACTGTCCTTCTTGCTTTTTTGGTATTAAAATATGATAATGATGACCAATGTCTAGTAGTTGTTTTTAATGGAATATACTTGCAAAATAAAAAGTTATTCCCTCAAAAAAATAATTAAATGTCAGCATAATAAATATAGAATAAATCTACCATGTGTCAGCATTGGGGGGTAGGAGAAGAGGAAGCACAGGCAGGAAATTAAGGGCTGAAAAACCTTCAGGGTGAAAAGGAAGTAGACATTATTTTTACATTTAATGGTGACATTGAACTCAGAGACTGACTGGTCCAGCAAACAAAAACACACAAAATAAGCTTTGAAAATTTCAGTATCTTTTTCAGAAAAGACGATTACAAGCATTGAGGTATTCTTCATTTTAGAGTGGAAGAAATGGGGAAAACAGAATGATGATAGATTTGAATTTTAAAATGAAAGCAAAGGATTTAAAAGAATATCATTATTTTTCTTCTAAAAAGGTAGCACAGAGAAGACTGACAAGAGCAGGGACTCTGGAGTCAGTCAAAAAGAATCCCAGCTTGACATTTACTGTTTAACCCTGAGCATGATTTACCATCTCTCTTTTTCCATTTCCTCAGAGGTTGCTGTTAGGATTACATGAGCACTTTGGATTATATGTTTGGACTATATGTAGACCACTTTGAACAGTCTTGGCACGTAGTGCTTCAAAAGTTTTGCCTATTTATAAATATTATTTAAGAGCATTTATAAGAAACAAAGTTAAAGTAAGGCCTAGAATGAAGACTAAAACTTATGGCACTGAAGTAAATTATTTTATACTTCCACAAATTTTTTTAAGTGTACTGATAAAACCCAACTGTCCAGGGGAACAGGTATAGCTCAGTGGTTGAGCACCTGCTTCCACATAAGAGGTCCCTGTTTGAGCCCCAGTACCTCCAAAGAACAAAACAAACAACAAAGGGAAAAAACCAACTCGGGGGAGCCCATGTAGCTCGTGGTTGATGCATACTGAAGTCCTGGGTTCAACCCCTAGCCCCAGTACCTCAAAAATACAAACAAAACAACTGTCCATAGCTGAGCAAGTCTTTCAGCTAGAAGTGCACCAATCTCCTAAGGGAAAATTCAGAAGCCAGGTGATGGAGACACCATAAAACCTGCAGGCATGGTACATGCATTCTTCCTAGCTGTAACCACCCCCGAACTTCTACTATCCCTTCCCATGGAGCCTGGACCTGGCCTGTTCTCCCAGCCTAAGACAACTCCCTAGGCAAGCTCTCCCTGTTCGTCCTGCCATTTGCCCCTTCTCTCAAAACCCCTCTACATCCAGAGTGAATTATTAAACGATATATCACTTTATTTCTTAGCACACTTGTTACCCATATTCTTGCTACTCAAGGATGATCTCTTGTTTAGCAGCATCTAGAGGCTTGTTAGGAATCACAGATCTACAAAGTCAGGATCTGCCTTTTAACGAGAGCCTGGACGGATACATTGAAGTTTGAGAAGCACTGCTCTCTGACACCACTGCATAGGTAGCTGTAAGAATTTTAAATGTTCAAGCTTACATATGCATTTTGGAGATATGGTATAAAAATTAACAAGTAATCAGAAAGCTGCAGAAAAGAAAAAAAAACAAAAAATGGATTTCTTTGCCACTGGAATCTAAAGTGTGCCAAAGTTTATTTTTCAGAAAGGCATGAGATAAATGATTCCTGCTTCAAAACAGTATTTTGGGCAACAGCACAACACCAAGAAAATATAGCATTGGGACTGTATGTTGATGAAAAAGAGTACAAATGAATGACTAGGTCTAGAAAGTTCCGCACAATCTGACCCAAAGGTGGGCAACCTATATTCTAAAACTTGAGGATTTAGCCCAATTCACAGTCGGCAAGAGAAACTCTTCCCAGAAAGTTTTCATTGAGAAAAATTTAAAGAATGCCAAGTTTAAACACAGATTATATCCTGGAACTAAAACGAGTTAGTTAACTAGTAATAGACCCGAATCCTGTTTTGGAAGGTTTGAGTGTGCGTGTTTTCAGGAAAAGCCAGAAAAACGTCGACTTTCACCCTGTGCACAATTTTCTCATATCCCGAAAGATCTCAACGTGGATGTTCCTCAAGGTGAAGACACTTAAGTAGTGCTAAAAGGCGTGTCGCCCGTTCTCAAAGGTAAAGGCTTTTCTCTCGTCAAGTCTGCCTTTCAGAAGGTTTGGGGAGTCCGGGCCCGTCTCGCTTCCGGCTCGAGCAGGAGGCATGTTTCTCTCCCAGGGCTGAAAAAAGGGGATAAACGGACCGAGTAGGAAGTGCAACCCCAGTCGGGCCACAGGCTCTGCCTGCCCGCCGAGGCGGCCGCTCCCGCGGGGACCCCACGCTCCGGGGCCGCCCCCCAGCCCCGCGCCGGCCGCGGAGGCCCCCCCGGGCGGCGCCTCCAGGGGCCTTCGGGCCTCCGCGGGGGGCGGCGGGGGTCGCTGGGGGGCCGGCGGCGGCGGGCTCGGCCGTATCCGGCGTTAGTTGGTGTTACCTGTGGCGCAGAAGGGCTCCCCAGCGCCCCTTCCCTGAATCCTCCTCCTCCTCCCCTCCTCTCTCTCTCCCACAGCCTCCGCCGGGCGCTCGCGGAGCCGGCCTGGCCCGACCCGAAAGAGAGCAGGGCGGGCGGCGGCGGCGGCGGCGGCCACGTGACCACGCCCGCGCCGTCACGGCGGCCGCTTCCTGCGGCGCGCCCTCGCGGCGCCCCACCTCTAGTCACCCCGCGGTCCGCGCGCCCGGCAAGCTCGTGCGCACGCGCCCGCCGGGGCCGTGGCGTCTGCGCGGGCGCGCGCTCCCGGGGCCGTGGCGTCTGCGCGGGCGCGCGCTCCCGGGGCCGTGGCGTCTGCGCGGGCGCGCGCTCCCGGGGCCGTGGCGTCTGCGCGGGCGCGCGCTCCCGGGGCCGGGCGCTGTGGCCCGCGAGGCGCGAGGGCGGCTGGGCGAGCCGCGCGCCGGGTGGGCCGAGCCCGCCGGCGGCAGGGCGCATGCGCGCGGGGGCTCCTGTAATCCCGCTGCGCTCGCCATCCCGCCCTGGCGCGGCGGCCGGCTGGGAACTGGTCTCTGGGTCTTGACCCGAGGCTGACCTCGCGTTAAGACTTTGGGAGTTTAGGGGCCGAGAGCGAGGGAAGACGTCGGCCACGGGAAGCCCCCTGAAGAATGGCGGTGGCCTTCCTCTTTAGGAATTTGCATTTCCTAGTCGCCTGTAAATGGCCTTGTTCATAGGCAGGTGGACTCCTATTCATCCTTCAAGACCCAACTCAAGTGTCACGTCCTCTGTGAAACACCCAGTTCCTCTTTGTGAAAACTACCTTGTACTATAACCCATAAAGACCTATTGTTTAAAAGTTATTATTTACAAGCTCACAAGTCTAGACTCGAATTTATCTTTTCCTCATAACCCAAGACAGTGACTTCAGCACTGCTCTATCTCCATATAGATCTGATGAGTGACTGTCAGGACGCAGGCAAAGCCTAAGCCCTGCGCCTCTTTGCCCTTGACCTCTGCTTAATCGTGGTTTAAGCTTCAGGTGGGGTGCTGTTGGGTTGGTTTCCCCCGTAGGAAAGGCTTTGAATGGCAGCGCTAATTAGAGTGGTAAATGTGTCACCTAGTAAAAAAGATTTATGATCTTTAAAATTAGCCTGTCTTCACAAAGAGCTCCAAAGTTGAGTCCAGAAAAAGGAAATCGAGTCAGAGAAAGGTCAAATTCCCAGAGGTTAGCTAGCTTTGGAGGAAAGTCCCTGTTTGGGAGACCTTTATGCACTGAAAACTGCACCCTCCCATAGAGGCATTTCCTCGCTTTCGTTGCAGAAGCTAGACAGTTTAAGTTACTGCCTCTAACCAGATTTACTCACCACAAATAATTAAAATGTAAATACTTCCTAACTGGGAGTTCTGGCTAGACCAGCATCCTTAGGTAAAACTGATGAACACCGGGGCCAAGAAAACAGGGCTGGTAACAAAATCACCAAAAACGCTGCGGTGACTGTTGATCAAGAAATGATGTGCAGAAAGTAACCACCATAGCTGGTGAGGGCGGGAGAGGGAAGAAGAGGTGTGATGTGGGGCATTTTCAGGACTGGGAGTTGTCCTGGGTGGCGCTGCAGGCACAGATGCTGGACCTTGTATGTCCTGCCGTGGCCCACTGGGTGGACTGGGGAGAGTGTAAACTACAAAGTAAACCACTATCCATGCGGTGCAGCCGTGCTGCAAGATGTGTTCCCCAAATGCAGTCAATGTGCCACGATGATGAAAGAGGTTGTTGATGTGGGATGAGGGGGGTGGAGGGTATATGGGGACCTCTTATATTTTTTGAATGTAACTTTTTTTTAAAAATAGAGAAAAAATAAATAAGTTAATGTGGAAAAAAAAAAAAAACCTGTGTTAACAAGGGCTTGTGAAACTAGGAAAATCACACCACTCAAGGCTCCCGTGTCTGCAAGGTTCCCGGCGTCTTCTGTGCACACCCGCCCAGGACCCCGCCCAGGAGTTCCAGCTGCCACCGCAGGCTGTGCTAAGGGTATTCCACCGACGAGCCCTCCAAGGATCAGGGACTGCGGGGGACAGCCCTTTTGGCCTCCCACAATGGACCCTGCCTCCTGGTATTCCGGGTGTTGTGTAATCTCCTCGCCTTGAATCCGGCTGGTCCTGTGACCTGCTGTAAATAATATGATGTGACAACAGTGACTCTGCCAGATGCAGGCAGAGCAGAATTGTGGGCAAACAAGTAAAATCGTCATTATGTTAAGCCACTAAGTTTCGAGGTAGCTTGTTAGGTAGCAATAAATAACCAAAACAGGTCCCTAGAGCCAGCTGCTGCTGAAGATGCTTTGAATGATCCCGCAGGCATCTCAAACTCAAAACCTGCCCCAGGTGGGTTTTCAGATTCTCTCAAACCAGGAAGTGGACGAGGCTCAACTGATAGAGCGTCTGTCTACCGTAGGGAGGGTCCAGGGTTCAAACCCCGGGCCTCCTTGACCCGTGTGCAGCTGGCCCATGCGCAGTGCTGATGCACACAATGAGTGCCGTGCCACGCAGGGGTGTCCCCCACGTAGGGGAGCTCCACGCACAAGGAGTGCGCCCTGCAAGGAGAGCTGCCCCGAGTGAGGAATGCGCAGCCTGCCCAGGAGTGGCGCCGCACACACCGGGAGCTGACGCAGCAAGATGACGCAACAAGAAAGAGACTCAGTTTCCTAGTGCCACCAGATAATGCAAGCGGACGCAAAAGAACACACAGCGAATGGACACGGTGAGCAGACAACAGGGGAAAGGGGAGAGAAATAAATAAAATAAAATCTAAAAGAAAAAAGATTCTCTCAGACCTGCCCCCTTCCCTATATCCTCTCCGTCCGCTGGTGGAGCGCTCATGCAGCAGCCCCAGCAGGAACATGGGTGCTTTCCTTGACTCCTCCTAACCTGAGTGGCACCACTCAGCCACCAAGGCCCAGGCTTTCTTCAGCAGTCCCCAAGACACTTTCTCACCTCTCACCCTCATCAGCTGTCTTCACTACCAAAGATTAGCCAGGTTCTGCCATGTTGCAAGAAGAGACACTACACCCAGATTACCTTCAGGGCTAATTGTCAGGCAAGAAGCGGGAGACCAGGAAGCAGACTTGGCCCAGTGGTTAGGGTGTCCATCTACCAAATGGAAGGTCCTCGGTTCAAACCCCGGGCCTCCTTGACCCGTGTGGAGCTGGCCCACGCGCAGCGCTGATGCACACAAGGAGTGCCCTGCCACGCAGGGGTGTCCCCCGCGTAGGGGAGCCCCACGCACAAGGAGTGCACCCACAAGGAGAGCCGCCCAGCGTGAAAGAAAGTGCAGCCTGCCCAGGAATGGCATCACACACACGGAGAGCTGACACAACAAGATGACACAACAAAAAGTAACAGATTACCGTGCCGCTGACAACAACAGAAGCGGACAAAAAAGACGATGCAGCAAATGGACACAGAGAGCAGACAACCGGGGGCGGGGGGGATGGGGAGAGAAATAAATAAATAAATAAATAAATAAATAAATAAATAAATCTTAAAAAAAAAAAAAAGAAGTGCGCGACCAGCTCTGTGTCTCCCTGTGCCTGCATCCTGGTGGGACCCGGCCTGGGAGACCCGGCAGGCCTCCAAGAGCTGCCACAGGGGCTACATCCTTTATGCCATGACAGCAGCTCCGGGGATCTAGCTTCTCTCTGGCTTCTTGTGGCCTTATTCTCAAGAGGAGCTATGTCTGGCAGCATTCTCCAGAGAAGCAGAATCAACAGGATGGCTGGATGAAGATAGATTTAATAAATATTCTTGTACATATATGTATTTTAAGGAGCTGACTCATTTGAGTTGGGAGGCTGACACAATCTGCCATTTGCACAGCAGGCTGGAAATTCTGGTAAGAGTGATGTTGCAACGTTGACTCCGAAATCTGGAGGTGAGGCTGGCGGGATGGAAATTCCAAGGGAAATTCATGTAGTGGCCTTGAGGTAGAATTTCTTCTCTCTGGAAACCTCAGTTCTTTGTTCTTTAGGCCTCCAACTGATTGGGTGAGGAATAACACGGGAACTTAAAGTCAACTGATTATAGATGTTAACCACATCTACAAAGTACCTGCACAGCAGCACGTAGGCCAGGATTTGACCAAACAACTGGGCGTCGTAACGTGGCCAAGCTGACCTGTCAAACTAACCTTCAGAAGACCCACGGGGCCTTAGAGGCACCAGCCAGAGTGGAGCAGCCTGGCAGGGTGGAGAGTGGCCTGCCACCTAACCTAAGTAAAAGGGACTAAAGTAAGAAAGCTCATGATTAATAACCAGCCCCATAAAACATAAACACTCTCTAAAAATTCATTCGACTTATACTACTCAGGATACAACTCATATGTTTAGGGAAGGAAAATTAAATTTGGAGCGACATCAGCATTTGTGTAAAAATAACAATCGGAGACATTTGGGTTTTCGGCCGCTTGTGTGCTAGTTGTTCTCTGCTTTGGTATCCATGTGCATTTTTTTTTTTTTCTGTCCTGGGGAAAGGAAAAAAAGTCCAGCAGAAAAAAACTGGACGAGTTTTCCAGGAAAGGGGAAAGCTGAGGGCACGGCTCTCCCCACCGACTGGCTCCCTCTCACGCCACTGCCTACTCGGACACTCACCCTGCGCCCGCTTTGGGCCAGACCACCACTCACACTCCCTCTTCTGGGGCTTCTCTCCTCCCCCTCACCCAGTCATTCAGGAAAATGGGCCACCATGAGGTCCTGAAAGTAAAATTCCCAGGAAATTGGCCGCCGTGGGTGGAGAAATATGCTAACAAAATATGCATCCCGTTGCATGGGATTGTCCAGTAGGAAGAGAGAAGTTGTAGGAAGCATGGGCTGTGTGTGGGACTGGTGTCTAGAATCTTCTTCCTGTAGCCATGGAACTGCCAGCCCCAGCACTCCTGTTGCAAGCGGGGCTGCCCCCACGGGCCCACCGCTGTGTGCACGCGAAGGCCACACTGCGCGGCTCTTCCCAGCCAAGGACTGAGCACAGCAGACCCTCTAATGGGTAGTGTTGCCTCAAAGAGTGCCTACAGGTCTGGTCAAAACGTTCTTGGAGCTGAGCTTCAATCCTCCTTCCTTCCTCCTCTGCTTTCCCAGGCGTCAGGCCTTCCCTGGGTGTGCTTGCACCCCCTCCCCCTGCTCCCCACCCTCTATCCTCCACAGGTGCTGTCTCAGTAGATTCTTACAAGGTTCACCCCATCTTGGTGTCCTCTCTCTGAGGACTTGAACTAAAACACACCCCTCTTATTCTAGGATGTCCTCTGGCCCACCCTCCAAGTAGAGCATGGTCATGTCAAGAAATCCAAATTCTTTACTTCTTCTGGGTTTTGAAGAATTTTTCACCATTAGAATGCAGGTAATCCCAGGGAAAGATAACAACCAGCGTTTCACTGCAAATAAAATTCCAAAGACTGCTTTTGACTGTAAAGATGTAAAGGCTATAATAAAGATCGTGAAGCTAATACAAAAATTACAGAAAGCTTTGTGGGGTAACATGGGCCCTTTAGGTACCCTCGCCCCATTCGGTGTTCCTATAGCAAATATTTTGGGGGCTATTAGTCCAGCTCAAAGTCAGAGCTATCGCCCACTATCCTTCAATCACCCCCTCTCCTTCCATTTCCACCCCCCACCAACAGGTCAATTAGCTTCTCTTTATGAGAAACGGGGAAATGACAGAACAAGGCAAATGGTCGTGTGTGTCTGGAACTGTCACAACCCAGTGGAATATGCCATGTTATCAGTCAAGATCTAACAAGGAAAAAAGAAACCACGCCCAGTGTTTACCCCAGAAGGAACCTAACAGAGGATGAGTACTAGCCACGCAGGGGACGAGCAGCTGAGAGCGGAATGCGGGGCGAGGTGTGACTCAGAAGGATGGCGCCCACTCCCCTTGGCTGAAGGGCATCGTGTTATGGCGGCCCAAGGCTGGACTCACCCCGTGGAATCCGGAGCACGGCACACACAGAAGCTGCTTTAAGGGAGAGAACTACTTGGGGCAGCTTCCCTCAGGAAGTGGAGTCAACACATCCCTCCCCCACCCACCCCCACCCTCACCAAAAGAAGTGAGGAAAGGTCTGCTTCCAAAAGAAAGTCTGTTTGGTGGGAGGGAGAAAGGGACGCTGGGCAGATGAAACAACAGCTGTTCGGTGTGGCCCTTCCTTTAGCTTCCCATCAGACATATATACCCTTCTTCCCGTAATCTCAAACATGAATATTAGGCAACTATCGTGTTCACTAACCACGTACCTAAAGAGTAGCTATTAGTAGGTGCTCAACCAATTTATCGGTGATAAATTTTGCTTTGCAAAAGGGTTTTGCTTTGCAATCATTTTAACTCTCATCCTAGACATGGAAAACAAAAATGATAGTATTTTTCAGACAGCCTGGCAAGAAAAGTGCTGTGACCAGAAATTGACTTTTTTATGGACTGTCTGCACATCAATGTGTGAAGGACAGCTGGCTCCTGCCCCACTCCTTATCCACGTTCCCGTCTTCATCGGCATTGTCCAGCTGGAGACTACCATTCCCATCCTTCCTTGTGTCTGGAGGTAGCCATGTGACTTCGTTTTCCTCCATGGAATGTACGAGGAAGCAATGTATACATTTTCCACATTACCTAAAATAAAACGGCTTTCCTACGCTGCCTCTCCTTCCCATTTCTGCTGCCTGGAACGGGGACATGTGGTGACCCAGCTTCCAATATGTCGAGGCTGGCAGGGCAACAAGCTGGAAGAAAACCAGGTCCTGGGGTGCTTAGTGGAGAACTTCCCACCCGCTCTGCACTGCTCCCACCCCACCTTTAAACGACAGGGAGAAACTCCTACCTCATTTAAGCCATTGAATTTTTTTTATCCCTTTTTTAAAAGCTGTGTACCCTATACCCTACCCAATATAAACTTTGTTAACAGAATAAACTACCTTATATGTGGAGAATCTCATGAAAGACTGTTTTAGATAAATTTGAAAACCCTAGATACTAAATTCACTTGCCCTTTGAGAAAACAATGTCTACAGCGATGAATAAATGAGGAATTGTTAAATGCCATAATTGGGCAAGGCCCATTCTTGCACCATTATTGATTTTTATTATCACCAGGGCAACCATGCTCAAAGTTGCCTGCAACGATCTTAAAGCAGCGAGTAATATCAGGAGGCAGTAGAGGGTAGAAGGTAAGGGCACACACCCAAGAATAAAATTGTCCAAGGTCAAATGCTAGCTCTCAGACCTGTTAATGTTGCAACCTTGAACACTTTAAGTTTTTAACCTCTGCTGGCTCTGTTCCATTGTAGGGTGGGGTAATAATGGTCTCTAACTTATCAGGTTGTTGTGAGCATTGAATAAGGTTATCCCTTAAAAGCATTTAACACATAGTAACCATTCAATCCAAAACATAGATATTATACAGTCTTGATCAGAAAAGAACATCTTCAGTCTTTTGAAAGTGCAAATTATTCTAGATAGAACAATAATGGTTGGGATTCATTGTTTACACACTCCTCAGCAAATTCTGGATTGGGACCATCGAAAAGTCAAAGGCATTTTTGTAGAATGACCCAAACGTCTCCCATAAAATGCCTGCCAATCTGCCTAAATGACAAGGCCCTAAAAGTAATGCCTTAGACATTCTCATTCTGAAGGCACCATATTGCAAAACATCCTAAAAGAAGAAAAACCTTGGGAAGGGAGATAATCAGCGTTGATTTCCCATGGTTTTGTGGAAAGACAATGGAGTCACGATCACAATCAAGTAAGTAAAGTCATTTCCTCAAAGCTTTTATGCTTTGTGATAGCAATTATTTCCATTGCATTACTTGTTCTTGGCCATGAATGCATGGATAGTTTCTTACAAAAGAGTTAAACATTTTTTGACAGTGATTTTATAGTGCCATACGAGACCCTTACATTTTTCCTGGTGCAGGTTTAAAGTACAGTGTCAGGAAGAGCATAAACAAGCAACAAGGTCTATACCATTCAGCTCATGCCCCTATTATAGTATCTGTCCCATTGTATTAAGAGCAGCCCTAGACTGTGAGCTCCTCAAGGACAAGCAGTATGCACTATTCATCCCGACTCCTCTGCCTTTAAAGAAGTGCCTAGCATTTGGCAGGTATTCAATACATGTATGAAATGAATAAAAATTATTTGCATCACATTTTGGAAATCATGAACCTGCTACATGGTTGAGCTGTGTATTAGTTATATATTGCAGTGTAACAAAATTACCACAAATTTAGCAGATTAAAATAGCACCTGTTTATTCATTACCCCCCAGTGGCTGTGGGTCGGGAGTTTGGCCCTGGCTTAACCAAGTTCTCTCTTTCAGGATCTCTCACGTGACTGCAACCTCTTCTCAAGACTTGACTGGGGAAAGATCTGCTTCCCAGTTCACAAGGTTCAGTTCCTTGCCAGTTGTAGGGTAGAGGGCATCAGTTGTGTGCTGGCTGGTGGCTGGAGGCTGCCCTTAGGCTCTTGCCTCGTGTCTCTCCATTGGGCAGCTCCCAATATAGCCGCTTGCTTCATCAAAACCAGCAAGACAGACATTACAATTTATATAACACATCATGGAAGCGTCATCCTATCATATATGCCATCTTGTTTAGAAGCAATTTCTTGTCCCACCCATACTTAAGTGGAAGGGGTTACCCAGGGCAGGGGTGCCAGGAGGCTGTCTTCCAGTCTGTCCACCACGAGCAGGCTTGTAAATAAGATATGAGTACTTGGCACCACACAAATGAAGAAATTTGATCAGGTTCACATCCTAATTCATGAGAATGAGCAGGTGCTTACTCAAGTGTATTAATGCTCCAGAAACATGATACAAGAGGAAGAGAATCTATTACCAAAGACCTCAAAGTTTGAATGAACAAGGCACAACTCATTAACAGAGAATATTTGAGCCCCAAAATCACCAGCAGCTGTGCTTGGCTGAATACCCATCTAGAGGTCCTCAAAATGATTTCTGAAATATGAACACTGAAGGTGTACAACGTTTTTCTGCTGCCTTGGGAGCTCACAAGAAAAGTGTCTCAGGGGGTCCTTGACAAGCTCCAGTTGATTCTCCATTTGAATGGCCAGCCAAGAGCATGAACATGCATATAGAGAAGACAAATGCATGAGATCCATCAAAACATGGGGCAGCTATTGTTGCAAAAATGCTGTGTAACGAATGACCCCAATAGCTCGAGGACTCGCGAAGACAAACATTTGTTTTTCTCACTCAGGGTATGGCAGTTTGGCTGTGGGTCACATGATCTCAACTAGGCTTCACAGCTAGGCTAAGCTGGACCCGGGGCTTCAGGTTGGGTTCAGCTCTTCATTCTGGGACCAGGGTGTATTCATGTTATGCTCATGGCAGATTGCAGAAGTAAAAAGGGGTGGGTGGATATACTAGAAAACTCTTAAGGCTTTGGTCTAAACTGGTCCAATGTAAACTGGTCACTGGACCAGTAAACTGGTCACTTATGGCCCCATTCCATTGGCTACTGAGAGTCAAACCCAACATCAGTATGATATGGAAATACACTCTGCTTACTTTAGTGGGAGGTAACGCAAAGTCCCGTGACAGAGGATACGGTGAATAATTCCAAGATGGGGGGGATGAAAGAGTGGGGAGTAATGCACCAAGGCAAACACAAGGCAGCCAACACCCTGGTCAAGTTGCCTGAGAAACCGCAGCGAGCCGCCAAATGCTGCTTTAAAAGAACCCGCCACACATCACGGAACTGGTACAACACTGCGCTACCTCGATATGGAATCCTCTATGAAAAACAAAATCTACATTACGGCAATATAATAATCAAGGTGAAGATTTTATAAGCACAAGGGTCTTAAAAGTTATGGTTCCCATGGCAAGGATAACACAGACATTTGTGCCCATATACTATAAAGACCAAAGTCCTAACTATAAACAATAATGGGAAATCATGCATATTCAAGGATGAGGGTGGTGAAAAAGTTATGAGTTCAGTTAGAAAAATTACTTGGGGAATTTTGTCTGATGGGTACGGTACAGCATAATACAACTGCGTGTTTAATAGGTGCCTGGGTAGACTAGTTTTCTTTCACTCGGTGAGACTGCAATACTGTAACTCAAATCAAAAGAAACATATTTATTTTCTTACATATATTATGGACAATGCCAATATTTTATTCCAGTGTTTTTCCTTCGAATTTCAGTAATTTGTTTTCTTTACCTGATGTCTCTTTGTTGCACTTCACTTCCTCGTAAATGAGTGGGTCTCTTGAGCCTGAGGAAATGATATATTATGCTTCAATTTACTTTTTGATTCATCAGACCCTCCAAAGATCATTTGTTTCCAGCTTAATAATTGTTTGTCTGTACAAGTAAAAATGAGTTTCTTCGGAATACTTTGCAGCTTATCTTCTAGCTTGGCTTATTTGAAGGACATTAGACATTAAAATATATTTTAAATTACTCTTAGAAACACCAGAAGTTGAGACACCATTCTATCAAAAAATACTAGAAGAATATAGTGCTATTCCTTCACAGATAATGCTATTCCTTCCAAATTCTGTAGTGTCATAATAAGTGTCACATATGTAGCCAACTCCTTCTGATATCCAATTATCAATTCATCTATGTATGCCTTAAGACATGAACAGATGCATTCCTGAAAAACTGGAATAGAGCTACATTCCATATATTAGACTGTCTTCTCTCACTTAACTTCCATGTCCTATATTTAAATATCAAAGATACACTCGAGGGCAAAAATCTTTCAAAGCATGCCACAATCTGAGTTCACAAAGGGCTGCTTAGAGAAGTCTGATAGGATGTCTTACAATTTCCTGTTAAAGTATCCACAAAAATACAGAAAAGGAGAACAACTGACAGTGGCACTGTGGGTTGAAGATAAGAGTGGACAAGTTGCTAAAGTCCAGGTGGAATTTAAACTGTTTCATTGATGATGGTGGGCTAAAAACATATTCTTAAAGCATCTGCCATGAGCTCCTCCCTCTAAAGTAGAACAGGGAAGATTATGTCAAAAATTCAGGGCAGTTACTGTACGAACCACAGAAACAGCAACAGAAACAAAAAACCACCACCAAAGTGGAAACTCTTCTGACCCAGTGAGATGTAAATTTCGATCATTTCCTCCTCTTTCTCCCGTCCAACCTCATTACAATCTATCTCTCCACAAGTTCAGAAACAACTCCCAGTGTGCAACTCAGCAGAAAGAGGGCAAGTGGACAGAGACAAGTTATGTCTTGGAATTCTTAGTTACCTAATAAAAAGGGCTGTAAATGGAATAGAAATAGAAAGGGCACATGAAGACTGCCTGCTGGGTGACAAGAACTTGCTCGTATGCTGCGTACTTTGATGAAGAATTGCAGCAGCTTAGAGAAACCCATGGTGAAAGCAGGAAAAAACGTGAACACCAAACCTGTAGACATACATTAATGTGTTAGAGAGGTGTTTCTCAGTTGAGGACACAGCCGACAATGGAGAAGGAGTGGTTCTTTCTTGTGTGGAATCCTTTGGCTCTACTGGCCTCCAGACACTTGATTTTATTCCCTGGGTTCCAATTACCAGCGGGGTACAAACCACTCCATACTTTGTGGCATAGAATGATAGCAGATTTAGGAATTTGGACTGGGCACGGCAAGGATGATTTTTCCACTTCCCCCCATCTGGGTCTCAGCTGGGAAGACTCGATGGCTGTCTGCTGGAACCATCTAGAAGAACCTTCAGCCAAATACCTGGCATAATGGCAAGAAGGACCTGCAGACGGGGACTGCCCATCCAACCACTTGTGTGGGGCCACTCCGTGTGGCTTGGCTTCTTACAGCAAGGGGGCCGCGGGCTGCTCAGACTTCCCACATGGCGCCCAGAGCTCAGAGCAGGAGTGTCCAGAGAGCAAGGCAAAAAGCTGCACAGCCTTTTTGACCCGACTTTGCAGGTCGAGCAGCACCACTTCTGCTGGGTTTTCTATTGGATATAAGTGAGTCCAAGCCCACCCAGTTTCCAGGGGAAGGAACAGACCCACTTTTCAATGGGAAGACTGTCAAAGGAGATATTCATAATTTTTTGTGTGATTTTTAAAAATTTTATCTCCCCCCCTTACATCTTTTTGCTTGCTATCTGTTCTCTGTGTCCATTCGCTGTGTGTTCTTCTGTGTATTTATTTTTTTATTTATTCCCCCCCACCCCCCACCCCCCTGCTTATGACTTGCTTGCTGTCTGCTCTCTGTGTCCATTTGCTACATGCTCTTCTGCATTTTTGTTTGTCTCCCTTATTTGTTGTGTCACCTTGCTGAGTCGGCTCTCCGCGGCACTGGTGGGCCAGCGGCACTCTGTGGCGCCCGGGGCCAGCAGCTCTCTGCAGCGTGCGGACGAGCCTGCCTTCACAAGGAGGCCCCGGGACGCGAACCCAGGGCCTCCCATATGGTAGGCGGGAGCCCAACTGATTGAGCCACAGCCGCTTCCCATCGAAGGAGATATTGTACCATCTTTGGAAAACAATCTGCCACAGCTTGTCATTAAGACTAGCTGTATTTGTTTTCTACTGCTGCTGTAACAAACTACCGCAAATTTAGCAACTCAAACAATGCAGAGTATCTCGCAGTTTAGCAGGGGGAAAGTCCAACCCTGGTCATACCAGCCTAAAATGAAGAGCTTGGCAGTTTTCATTCCTTCCTGGAGGCTCTCTAGGAAAATTTATTTCCTATTCATTCAGGTTGTTGAAAAAAGTCAGTTCTTTGTAGAACAGAGGCCCTTGTTTTTCTTGCTGGCTACAGGCTGTTGCCAGCTTCTCGAGGCCACCTGCGTTGTGTCTGGTGACCCCCTTTCTCTATCTTCAAAGCCAGTAATAGCTGACCGAACCCTTCTCACACAAGCTCTCTGATCCTTCTTGGGTCATCACTTTTCTCTCTGACCACAGCTGGGAAAGGTCTTTTTTATAAGTGCTTTTAACCTTCAAGCACTCGTGATGAGATCCGGTGCATGTGCACAATCCAGGATAAAATCTTCCCATCTCTACAAGGCTAATCGTGTCTGCACAGTAGCTTTGCCACATCAGGTAACAGATTCACAAATTCCAAGGGTTAGGGTATGGATATCTTGGGGGGGGGGGGCGGGGATAGGGGAAGAGATTCTGCCTGTCCACTACACAATCTTAACCACCCACCCACATTTTTAAAATCTCCCTTTGGGGACAGTACCATCGTGGTTGATCAGCACTGAATTAGAGATTTTGTACGTCGACTTGACCTTTAGATCTGATAATAGTTAAGTTCCCTCAGTTTACTCTATTGTCAGATACCGGGCTCAAGCAGTACTCTCCAAGTTACAAAATAAATGGAAACAATTCATCTTAGGGATACATGGAAAGATACTGTAGCATATGGGAAAGAAAACAGCATCTTTAATATTCAGAGGGAAAGCATGTCTCTACAAAAAATTTTTTTCTTCTAAGAAACTCATTAAAATTTTACAATATATCTGCTTGGAATCATCAAAAAGATGCCCAAGGACATGGCTTCTTTGTGAAGTGAACAGAAATGACAAGACTGACATAAAGATAGCTGTAGCAGTGTGATATTACTGGTGAATTCCAAAAAGAAATATTGGATTGAGAAATGGACTTGGCCCAGTGGTTAGGGCGTCCGTCTGCCACATGGGAGGTCCGCGGTTCAAACCCCGGGCCTCCTTGACCTGTGTGGAGCTGGCCATGCGCAGTGCTGATGCGCGTGGGGAGTGCCGCCCCGCGCGGGGGTGTCCCCCGCGTAGGGGAGCCCCACGCGCAAGGAGTGCACCCATAAGGAGAGCCGCCCAGCGCGAAAGAAAGTTCAGCCTGCCCAGGAATGGCGCAGCCCACACTTCCCCTGCCACTGACGACAACAGAAGTGGACAAAGAAACAAGACGCAGCAAATAGACACAGAGAACAGACAACAGGAGGAGGAGGGGGGGAATTAAATAAATAAATAAATCTTTAAAAAAAAAAAAAAGAAATATTGGATTATGCTTGTAATCTGATCTGTACCTGGGCATGACTGCGTTAGGATTAGGGCGTTGTGTCCCCACCCCTTGGTGGGTGGGGACTCACAGAAAAAAGGCAAAGGACAGAGTGGAGGGTTTCTGATGTTGGAGTTTTGATGTCGGAGTTTGATGCTGAAGCCTTGAGCTGGAGCCCCAGGAAGAAAGAGAAGCCAGCCCCAGAAAGAAAGGAACCTTGAACCCAGAGAACAGCAAGCCCCAGGAACGTAGGAACCCAGGAAGCCTGAGCCCTCGCAGACGTCGGCAGCCATCTTGCTCCAAATAGACTTTGGTGAGGGAAGGAACTTATGCTTTATGGCCTGGTAACTGTAAGCTCCTACCCCAGATAAACATCCTTGATAAAAACCAACCAGTTTCTGGTGTTTTGCATCAGTACCCCTTTGGCTGACAAATACAATAGCTATGAAAGGAAGCTAATTACAATAAAAAGAATGTAAGAAAACCTAAAAATACATAAGCAGGATTAAAATCTATGTAGAAAGGAGTAAAAGGCAGAATTGACCTTGAAAAATAATTTTAAAATAATAAATATACTCTTAAGAAACTCTCCCAGAATCCACTGTAATGTATTTAGGAATTTTTTGGTTGCAAGAGACAGAAATTCCATTCAATCTAGCCAATGAATCCTACCCTTTGGTCACGAATGAATTCAGGTAGGGTCTACTAAGTGAAACCAAAAGAATTATAGTAGTCTGAATATAGTTATTAAGGTTGGCTTAATAAATACACACCAGAATCTATGCCCCACGAGTAGATGTTATGTCTTTTTAAGAGTCCATGGGGAAAGTGGATGTGGCTTAAGCAATTGGGCTCCCATCTACCATATGGGAGGTCCAGGGTTCGATTCCCATGTCCTCCTGATGAAAGTACGCTGGCCCTCATGGAGAGCTGGCCTGAGCAGAGTGCTGGCCCACGCAGAAATGCTGGCCCGCACGGGAGTGCTGGCCCATGTGGCAAGCTGGTCTGTGCGGAGAGCTGGTGCAGCAAGATGATGCAACAAAAAGAGACACAGCAGACCAGGAGGCTGAGGTGACGCAAGAGATTGAGCGCCTCTTTCCCACTCTGGAATGTCCCTGGATTGGTTCCTGGTGCCATCTAAAGAGAAGACAAACGGACAGAGAAGAACACACAGTGAATGGACACGGAGAGGAGACAACGAATGCAAAAACAATGAGGTGGGGGGGGATAAATAAATAAATACATCTTTGAAAAAAAGAGTCCATGGACTGAGTGGCAAAGATGTACACCATGAGCTGAGGAGTCTGAGGAAGGTGAGCAGAGTGGAAACTTTGGAGCAACACTTGGAGGACACGATGAAGAATCCATCCTCCTTGGCGTGCTGGTGTGGACACAAGGAACTTAATCTGGGCTGCCGTGGGCCTTATCGGGTGAGCATGGGGGGGTGACTCTAGCCCGCAAGCAGCTAAGCCAGCCTCTGACTCCTCAGATACTCCTGTGGTATGTCTAGAATCAGAGAGTGGAAATGGGAAGTGGACTTGGCCCAATGGATAGGGCATCTGCCTACCACATGGGAGGTCCACAGTTCAAACCCTCGGTCTCCTTGACCCATGTGCAGCTGGCCCATGCACAGCGCTGATGTGCACAAGGAGTGCCCTGCCACGCAGGGGTGTCCCCACATAGGGGAGCCCATGCACAAGGAGTGCGCCCCACCAGGAGAGCCACTCAGTGTGAAAAAAGTGCAGCCTTCCCAAGAATGGCTCTGCACACACGGAGAGCTGACATAACAAGATGACGCAACAAAAAGAAACACAGATTCCTGGTGCCGCTGATAAGGATAGAAGCGGTCACAGAAGAATACACAGCGAATGGACACAGAGAACAGACAACGGGGAGGGGGGGAAGAAATAAATAAAAAATAAATCTTAGGAAAAAAAAAGATATAAAAACATGATCCAGAAACACGATGGCATCACGGTGGCAGTGCACAACATGGCCTCTTGCTGCCGCATCTCAGTTCTCCAGCCAGAGACTCAGTCCCACCTGTGTTATTATCTTATAGTCCTGTTCAAGCTCCAGGAGTTAGGCCTTTCATTTAATGTGCATTGGGCAGTTTCCTGTTTATTTTAGAGTAAGCTGCTTTTCACACTCCGTGGATTGACCTATCGAAATATTGGTAAGAAAGGATCGTATTTTGAAGCAGCAGGTACAGGTCACTGTGTAAATAGAATTTATTATGTTCAATAAGCCTGGCTGGAGGAAGAAAAGAAAACCAAGTCCTAGACTAATGTTCCATTTAACTATTTTTTACTTCTTAAAAGAGGCAAGTAGAATGGACTGATTCTGATGATTTTTATCTGAACTTTACATATATGTTTGTGCATATTTGTGTAAGTATATTATACTTTACTGCAAAAAAAAGGAAAAAATCAACCTAAAAAACTGGAGACAGAAATATGGAATTGATAAAGATAAAAGCAGAGATTCATAAATTTAAAAAAGAATTGATAAATCTGTGAGGTACTTTGAAAATATGAGACAAAATACAAAGAAACATTACTTTTGATAAAATGGATATGAGTAAATAAGATGGAAATGTTATAAATATGGAATATTACCCAATAAATTTATGAATTTTGTGTACTCTGATACAAAACCCTGAAAAGTGAAATACACAATTTTACACAAATAAGGTTTAATAAATTGAATTAGTCAGTTTTATTAAAATCAGTCTGCCATGATTTAGTTGTATTTAGATGTTGTATTAGTCAGCCAAAGGGGTGCTGATGTAAAATACCAGAAATTGGTTGGTTTTTACTAAGGGTATTTATTTGGGGTAGGAGCTTACAGATACCAGGCCATAAGCATAAGTTACTTCCCTCACCAAAGTCTACTTGGAGCAAGATGGCTGCGAACATCTGTGAGGGCTCAGGCTTCCTGGGTTCCTCCCTTCCAGGGTCTTGCTTCTCTCTGGGTTCAGGGTTCCTTGCTTCCCAGGGCTCCAGCTTCAGCAGGAAACTCCAACATCAAAACTCCAACATTAAGAACCCTCAACTTTGTCTTTGCCATGCCTTTTATCTGTGAGTCCCCACCTACCAAGGGTAGGGGCCCAACGCCCTACTGGCACAGGAGGTTTACATAATTAATTAATGGACCTCCCCTGTGGTAGATGGGAGCCCTATGAATCTGATATAATCTAATATGCCCAGAGGAGAAGATCAGATAACAAACATAATCCAAAATTTCTTTTTGGAATTCATCAATAATATCAAACAGCTACAGATGTATAATGTAAAAATGCTTTCATGTCAGGAAATTATACATATATATATATATATAAAATATTAGGACAAACAAGGGAAATTCACCATCTCAGTCGAAGTTGAAAATTTACTTAATAAAGTGAACATATTCCTGACAGAAACTTTCTGTGAACCAGAAATAAAATTATATTTCCTTAATGTATTAAATAATAACTATCTTAAACGATAGCCCAAATCATTCTTAATAACAAACCACTGGAATACACTTCTTCCCAAAATGTCATTGAACATTTGTTCCTTTGGGAAGTTGGTTAAGTTTGATGGTGGGCAATGTGGGGGGAGATTAAGTTAAATCATCATCACACAAAAACCAAAACAACTTTTAGGCAAATTGGAAAATTAAATGTAAAAATTGAAAATTAAAAGATCAGAAGGGTTAATTAATTAATTAATTGTCCTTCGGGGAGAGGGGTCATTCTAAGCATAAAAGCAGCCTAAGAAATCACAAAATAAAAGAATGATTTCCCCATTAAAACGTAAATCTCTAGATCAACAAACATTTTAAACAGAAATAAGGGCAAATACGAACTCAGGAAATTATTTTCCACCAAACAACAAAGGATTTATTTACTCAGTCAACAAAGAGCTCTCACAGACTTCTTACAGAAGAAATATAAAGGACCATTGTATTAGCTTCCTTCTGCAGCTGTAACAAATGACCACAAACTAGGGGGCTTAAAACTACAGAAACATGTTCTCTCAATGTTCTGGAACCCAGAATTTCTGAAATCAATGTGCTGGCAGGGTTGGCTCCTTCTGGAGACTCCAGGTGGGAATCTATCCTTTGCCTCTTCCAATTTCTGGGGAGTAGCGTATCCATGCGGTGGACACATCACTCCAGCCTCTAGCTCCATGGTCATGTTGCCTTGGTCCCTTCTGCCTCGCAACTTTCTCTCTGCCTCACTTTCATGTGGCAAGGACACTTGTTATTGGATTCAGGGCCCACCTGGATGATCCAGAATAAGCTCCTTCTGTTAAGGTCATTAGCTTAATCACATCTTTTGCCTTGCAAACTAATGGTCGCTCTTTCGCCAAGTGTTTGTGGTCGCTGCCACAAGTGGGGTGGCTTAAACAACTGACCAAGATCTGATGCTGCAAGTCCGAAGTCAAGGCGTCAGCAGGACCACGCTCCATCTGAAACCTGCAGGGGAGAGGCCCTCCTTCAGCTCCTGAGGTTTGCCAGATCCTTGTGCTCCTTCGCGTGTAGAGCGTCAATCACGCCATGCTCTGCCTCCCCTGTCTACACACGGCCTTCTCCCTGAGCCAGTCTGACTCTATGACCAGCTTCCCTTCTTATCAGGGTACCAGTCATATTGCATTAGGTCTGGACTCATATTACCTCATCATAGCTCTCCAAAGACCCGATTTCCAAACAAAGTCACATTCATTGGATCAGATCTTTTGAACAGATCTTTTGGGGAACACACTTCAACTCATAACAGCAGACTGCCCCTCAACCCACTACAGCCATTAAACTTATGAAAATGCAAATGAAAGCAAAACAGAAATACTATTTTTTGGCTTAACAAAACTAACAAATAAGCAAAGGTTAATAAAAGGCAATGCTCAATGCTAATAAACGCGTAAGACAGGCACTCTAACTATAAATTTATTGCAAATTTTCAGAAATTTGGCAATATGTGTTAAGAGATAGACACGAATCCACACCTCTGGGTCCAAGGATTCTACTTCTGGTTATCTAACCAAATGTAGCAAGGGTTCCATACCAACACAAGGTGTTAATGATAGGGTGGTGTATGGGAATTCTGAATTTTATACATGATTGTTCTATAAACACCCAACTTCTCTAAAAAAGAAAAGAACCAACAAGGTAGCCAAAGATTTGTACAAAGATGTTCACAAGAGGATTAAAATAGATAAAGCATTGGAAACAACCTAAACATTTAACAGTAGGGAGGTGGTTATAACATATCCATGGAAACGGAATATTATATAGACATCACAAAGACTTTTATTTTTTATTTATTTATTTTTTTAAAGATTTATTTATTTATTTAATATCCCCCCCTCCCCTGGTTGTCTGTTCTTGGTGTCTATTTGCTGCGTCTTGTTTCTTTGTCCGCTTCTGTTGTCGTCAGCGGCAGGGGAATTGTGGGCGGCGCCATTCCTGGGCAGGCTGCTCTTTCTTTTCACGCTGGGCGGCTTTCCTCACCGGTGCACTCCTTGTGCGTGGGGCTCCCTTACACGGGGGACACCCCTGCGTGGCACGGCACTCCTTGCGCGCATCAGCACTGCGCATGGCCAGCTCCACACGGGTCAAGGAGGCCCGGGGTTTGAACTGCGGACCTCCCATATGGTAGACGGACGCCCTAACCACTGGGCCAAAGTCCGTTTCCCCACAAAGACTTTTAGTAACTTGAGAAAGGGCTGGTAATACAATGTGGCATTATAGATGGTAACAGCGTACAAAATTAAATGCAGTGTGATCCCAACTGTGCTTAAAAAATCCTATACAACCATCTACAATACTGTGTGTATGTGTATATATTTATTCAAATGTATCCAACAAGTACTGGCGTTGAATTTGTTCCTGTAACTTCGTGCTTCGATGAGCTGACTTGCAGCTAGGCTAGACTGGTGCTTCTCAAGCTTTAATCTCACATTTTAAGGTACACAAGAATTGCCTGGGGCCCTTGTTAAAATGATAATTCTGCCTCGGTAGGTCTGGGGTGGGGACTGGGATTCTGCATTTCTAATGAGCTCCCAGGTGATGCAGATGCTGTTCATCCATGGACCTCTTTGAGTAGCAAGACACTAGACAAAAACGCCCCAGTCCTCCTTTCCAGCTGAATCCTTTTCTATTCTCTGGCCAGCTGCCCCTGTTCTTTCCTTCCATTATTTACAGCTTTACACAAAGCCTGGTGAAGCGAGTGGTTTCTTATTTCCTTTCCATTGGTAGGACAGGTGGCCTCCTGTTTGGGGCTGCAGCTGAGAGGGACACATCCCCTCCACCTCCAGTGGGCAGATCTATGAGCAGGATGGCCTAGGAGACACACACTTGACAAGAGAAGTTTGTGAGTGTCCCTGATTCCACGCCCCGTATCATGCAAGCAGCACATTCCTGGTCTGGGTGTGTATGTGCATCCACTTGGATTACAATAAATTTGTATATTAGGGACATTGCTTTCTAATCTTTGAAATGGAATTGTGATGTTCATATCTGTATTTAGCGCTCCTTTACATTCATCTTATTTTATAAATCCGTCTCTCTTACTAGTTTACGGACTCTGAGAGCAGGGAGTATGCCTTCCTCATCCTTGTATCATCCTAGAGCCTTCTAAACACTCAATGAACGTGTGTTGAATCCAACAGGGGTTGGGTCAGTTGTTAATTGCCAATAGAATGCTCATTGGCACCCCCTCCAATCTCTGTGGCTTAAAATAATAAACATCACTTGGCTCTTTAGTCTGTGTGTCAGCAATTTAGGTTGGGTTTGATAGGACATTTCTCCTGGCCTTGACTAGACTCATTGACAGTCAGACAGCTCAGCCTGATGGGGTGACGGGGTGACTGGGCCGTGTGCCTCTCCTCCTGCAGCAGGCAACCCAAGGATCTCGTCATGATGGCGGCACAGGTGCAGGAATGCAAGTTGAAACAAACAAGTGATTTTCAAGTCTCTTCCTGCATCATGTTCAGTAATATCCCATTGGTCCAAGCAAGTCACCTGGCCCAAACCAGGATCGGAGCAGGAGGGCCTATGAAGTTATATGCCAGAGAGTGTGAGCATGGGGAGGGGTAAAGAACTGGTTCTCCCTTCCTCCTCCACCTTCAAGAACTCTTCTTCAAGTCTAAAATACCTGCAATATGTGGAAACAGTAGAATGAAACTGAAGTCCTGCCTGACTTTAATTTTGAAACTGCTCATTGGTTCTGCCGTCATAGAAGTGATTTACTCAAAGACACGAAGATCCTGATTTTTACTGGAATGTAGCCTGAGTTTCATTATAGTCCATTCTCACGTCAGGTGTAGCAGCCCCAATCCTATCCACCTGCTGGTGCACGATCCTTCCAGGCATGGGGCCAATATTCAGGGAAGCAGACAGCCGTGTGTTTTAATCAGCATCTGTATCTTGATTTTTTTCAGTTGTTCTTTGAGCCATGTTAAACAAAAACATAAAAATTACCTTAAAAGCACCTTGATGAAAAGAGATTGTTATCAACTTTCTCATCAGATGAGAGGAGAATTCTAAACACGGGGATAAGTAGCCAACAGCACTGACTTCACCAAACTGAAAATAAAAGACCTAATAAATGCTTAGTTTAACAAAATGATCATAAAGAAGCCATTGATTGTAATAACTAGAAAAACTAAATAACCAATATCATTCTCAGTGTCCCTTACTCTTCTACCACAAGGAGATATACTACATGAAACATATGCACGTAATTGAGAGGCAAATAGAAGTGCTTAAGAAGAGATACTCAACTGACAGCAATAAAATTTAGACCAAATATCAGAAAACTATTAAGCCTAGCAGTAACATTGATTAGAGCACTATTTTCTTATTTGGTTAGTCCTAGGAGGACCATTGAGTTGCTATTTTGTTTAAGCTGGTGGAAAGGTAAACTAATTTCGCTTAATGGGCAGAAGATACAGAAGCTGTGCTTTCTCTCTTCTTTGCAAAACACAGGGGTAGTTGAAGCTTCAGTAAGATTATTGGGTTCAGCACATTATTTATTTAGTGGAGAGTCAGAGACTTGGAGAAATACATACTTCAGCTCAGTGAAAAAGTATGATTCCAGCAGTAAGTAAAAGTCAGTTGTGTCTTTAGAACTCAGCCTTGGGCCTTTCCTTCAGGAGCTGCTCTGACTCAAGCCATCATTCAGGATCCCAGAGAGAGGTTTCTGGATCAATTGTTTGGGGGGACCCTGGAGACAACAGTGCACCATCCAGGGAAGAGCCAAAAGAGGAGATTAACAATCTGCGGTGAAGAGTGACAAGTAGATGCCTCCATGTTGCAGAGGCTGGTGCCCATTCCCCTCTGGCAAGGCGGACTGCCTTGGGAGCGACTCCCTGGTTGGAGGCAGAATCTTGCTTTTCCAAAATCAGGGGAGGGGAGTCAGCCTGACACCAACTGCGCCTATTGATTAGCAAATTGGCTAGCCGGGTTCTAAATCTGAGCAGAGCTAAAGTTGACACCCATCTTTATTAGTCAGGGTTCTCTACGGAAATAGAACCATCCGGTGATATCTGTAAATAGTATGAGATTTTATAAAATTGTCTCAAGCAATCTGTAGGGCAGGCTGCACACCAGGGCTCCTTGATGAGTTCCAAGGAGACACTGGCTGTCGGAAGTGGAGATGGGAATTTCTCTCTCTGAATGCTGAAATCACTTCCCCTTTTAAGGCCTTCAACTGATGGGATGAGACATTTATTGCTGATGGCGAGCTCTCCGTTGGTTGTAGATTTAACCAGTCATCTATGCAATTAACTCACTGATGATGAAAGTCCATGAAGTGCCCTTGTATTAAAATTAGTCCAGTGCAGGCTCAACCAAGCAACTGGGCGCCATTACCTTCATGAGTTGACACAGTAGCCTGACCATCACACCATCCGAGCCCCAAAGAGCTGGCAGCCTTTGTGTTATCTCTGCCCTGCCAGGAATGGAAGCAGGGTTGATTGAAACACACACCAGACTCCTGGGATAGAAGGGATCATGTTCAGCACGTGCAGGATGGAGAGCTACTGGAAGCCACTGTTTGGGTCCCTGTGCCCAACAGGAGTGGAAGTTGGGTGCAGTTGGATCGTTTTCTCGGGACAGGCAGGTAGATTCATCCCATCCACCTTAAAGGGCTGCAGCGGTCCCAGCACCAATGTGCTGCTGGCAGGAGAGGAAGCAGGGCGGTCTGAACCCTCTCTTGGGGCAGTGTGGGCAGATTCACCCTGCCCACCCTAAAGGGTTGGTGGTCCTGACTCCATCGTGCCCCAGGCAGGAGAGGAACACAGCACAGTCTGAACATTCTCAGCAGCATGGTCAGATTTGCCCCACACATGTTGGGGGGCCCAGCACAGGTTCTGGCAGTTGATTAGAGAACTCAGATCCCAGAGGTTGGAGACTGTGCAACAGTTTTATCCTGGCAAGGTTGGCAGCCTCAGTCTCCACCACATCCATCATGGCTAAGTCAGCTGAGCATTAAGGGCATAGCAACACCTTAGGGCAGTGGAGAACAGCTGGATGAAGGCTGCAATCCATTGGGTGCTCTAGGAAAGTAATGATCTGGGGATATGTAAAAGGGCAGGATGCAGATTTTAGGGTATCTGCCCCAGAGCACAGTGGGATCGATCTATACCCCCTTCATGGGTCCCTGGTCTGTTTTGGCTGGAAAATCTGATCTGTGAAGGTTGTCTCTGGGTGGGCACTCCTATCAAAAATAGCCCTAATAGCAGCTAGAGGATATGAAAGGAATAATAAAAGTGTAGAGAGGAAAATAAAAAACCAAACAGAACAGATAAACATTCTCAGAGGAGGAACAGGGGAAAGGAAGTTTTCTCCTGGGGATGAAATAAGTTTACAAATAATACAGTCTCAAAAATTATATCATATATTCAGGGAAAGAATCCCATGAATAAGACCTGAAAAAATTTGATTTGTTAAGTGCAAGCTATTATAAAGGTTCAAATCAAGTTGAACCAAGAGTCAAAGCAAAACAAAACAAAATAAAAAAACCCAAAACAAAACAAAACAACCAATAAGAAAGTCATAGGCTAAAGAGAGAAACTGAGCAAAGAATAAACACATAAAAAAATCAGAAGCTGAGACACCAGCAAAATATTACAAGCCATACTAAGAAACAGGAAGATATGTCCTCTGTCAAGGGAAAAATTGAAACCTCCAGCTAAAGTACAGAATTTGAGGCAATTAATCACAGATACCCAAACAAATCTCCTTAATAAATTCAATGAGATGCCTAAAAAGATTAAGGATTTTAAGAAGACACTGAGTGAACACAAATAAAAATTTGAAAACTTGCAAAGAAAAGTAACAGATCTTATGGGAATGAAAGACACAATGGATGAGGTTAAAATACATTAGACTGTGATTTTTACACTTGTATACTTGTTCATTTCATATGGATTTATACTTTATTAATATGCATCAATAAAATTGATTTGTTAATTCTAAAAGTTTTGTGATGATAAATGCACATCATTGTGATTATACTAAAAGACATTGATTATACACTTTCAATAGATCTTATGGTATGTGACTATATCTCAATAAAATTGCTTAATAAATAAATAAATTATTGCACAAGAATTGACAGAAATAGCAGCTATGTACAGCAGGGGATAATCAGAGAGAATGAGAAGTGAAGAATTTACTTGTGTGTTTCTCTGCTTTTTATTATAATTGTTGAAATAATGGAAATGTACTAATAGTGAAATAATGAATGTACAACTATGTGATTATGCCAAATACCATTGATTGTACACTTTGGATGAACCGTATACTTTATGAATATGTATCAATAAAATTGACTTGTTAAAAACTGATTTGTTAAAAAAAGAAAATTTACATTAGAGGCATATAACAGCAGATTTGAAATGGCGGAAGAAAGGATAAGTGAATTAGAGGACAGAGCATCTGAATAAACATAGAAACAGAGAAAAGAATTTAAAGTAGGGTCTCAAGGAATTGAATGACAGCATGAAATCCACAATGTGATGGGTGTTCTGGGAGAAGATGAGAATGGAAAAGGAGCAGAAAGAAAATTTGAGGAAGCAATGGCCGAAGAGTTCCTAAACCTTATGGAAGACATAAATATCAATATCCAAGGACAGCACACTCCAAACAGAATAATCTAAATAAACCTACTCCAAGGCATGTACTACTTAGAATTTCAAATGCCAGAGAAAAAGAGAGAATTCTGAAAGCAGCAAGAGAAAAGCAATTCATCACATACAAGGGACATTCAGTACAACTAAGTGACAATTTCTCATCAGAAAACATGTAGGTGAGAAGGCAGTGGTATGATATATTTAAGATTCTGAAAGAAAAAACCCTGCAAGCCAAGAATTATTTATCCGGATAACTGTCCTTCAAAAATGAGGCTGAGTTCTGGACAACTAACAAAAAGTTGATGACGAACAAACCCCATCCCAAAAGCAAGGCGTTTCTTCAACTGCAAGCCAAACATATCCATTCCTCTGCCCCATAATGTATACTTCCCTTCTCGACCTGAAGCAGTCAGAATGGACATCATCCCAAATTCCTCAAGATGGAGGAATGAACAAAAATAAGGGGGGAGGGATGTGTAACCACTGACCAAAGTATAATTATAGTTATTGTAGTTAATATTTTGTGTTAACCGAGTAACTTGTAACAACAATATCAAATATACATATATAAAAATTTTTTAAAAAATCAATTGGTTAAAAAAAAGAGGGTGAGTTTAAAGTTTTCACAGAAAAACAGAAACTGAAAAAAATGGTCACCAAGAGACTGGAGTTACAAGAAATACTAAAGGGACTGCTGCAGCCCCAAAGGAAAGACAGGAGAGAGAGATTTGAAGAAGAGCGGAGAAATGAAGATTATTAGTAAGGGTAAATAAAAGGGTAAAAAGACAGAAAATAGTAAGATGACAACAGAAAGTCAAATGATAAAATGAAGTAAGCATGCCTTTACAGTAATAACATTGAATGCTAATGGATTTTAATCCCCATTCAAAAGACATAGACTGAGCCTTATTGGACTTGGAGGAAGAGAAATTAACCAACTATAGTCCCTTCTGGCTTTCCTGACTCATCTAAGTTTGGAGGGTAGCTGAAACGCACTTGTAAAAATCACAGCCCAGGGTCACAGACTCACTTAAAGACTGATAACTAATGATAAGTTTATAGAATGCTTCCCCTCTCCCCATAACTTACTTTGCTGAAGAACTGCAAATCTTAGACTATTTAAGGAGTTTCTAGGGAACTCCATCAGGGGTTTCACCAGAGGAGACAAAAACAAGGACAAGAGAAGAAATTGAAGCCTCTGACAGCTCCAGGTACAGTAAACACTAGTCATGGTCTAACTGCTAGCCTGATAAACATAAACCTCACATTAAATTTCTTCTTCAGTTCTTATTACCCAATACAACATGTCCTGCATTCAACAAAGAAATTATAAGATATGATAAATAGTAAAGAAATACAATCTGAAGAGACAAAGCAAGTATCAGAACAAGACTCAGATATGGCAGAGTTTTTGAAAGTACCAGACCAGGAATTTAAAATAGTTATGATTAATATACTAAGGATTCTAATGGAAAAAGTGGACAACATGCAAGAACAGATGGATAATGCATGAAGAGAGATGAAAACTCTAAGAAAGCATCAAAAGTAAATGTTAGAAATAAAAAAAGCACAGTAACAGAAATGAAAAATGCCTTTGATGAACTCATTGATAGACTGGATATAACCAAAGAAAGAATCAGTGAGCTTGAAGATATGTCAATAGAAACGTCACAAAATGAAATGCAAAGAGAAAAAGAAATTAAGGAAACACAACATCCAAGAACTGTGTGACAACTATAAATTGTGACACATATTGGGAATACGGGAAGGAAATGAAAGACAGAAAAACAAACAGAAAGTAATAATGACTAAGAATTTCTCAAATTAGTGAAAGAAACCAAACCACAAATGCAGGAAGCTCAGAAGACCAAGGAAGAAAAATACCAAAATTTACACCTAGGCATATATTCAAACTATAGAAACAAAAGACAAACAGAAGATCTTGAAAGAAGCCAGATTGGAAAAAAAAACCCACCTTCCCTCCATGGGAACAAGAGTCAGAATAACATTGGACTTCTTAACAGAAACCATGGAAGCAAGAAGAGATTGGTGTGAAATATTTAAAGTGCTGAAGGGAAAAAAATCGCACAGCAATCTAGAATTTCGTATCCAGAGAAATTACCCTTCAAACAAAAAGAGAAATACTTTTTCAGACAATCAAAAACTGAGAGAATTTGTTGCCAATAGACCTGATTTTCAAGAAATTTTTAAAAATTTCTTTGGAGAGAAGGAAATGATATACTTGAGATACTCAGATTTACAAAGAAAGGAAAAGTGGCGGAGAAGGAATAAATGAAAGTAAAAGAAAATTGTTAGTTTTGTGTTCCCATATGCTTTTTTTTTGAGGTACTGGGACCTTGTATGTGGGAGGCTGGTGCTCAACTACTGGGTCATACTGACTGCTTCAAGTTGTTTTTTTTGTTTGTTGGCTTTTTGCTAATTTTTTTTTTTAAAGAGGCACTGGGAACTGAATCTGGAACCTCCCATTTGGGAGGCAGATGCTCAACTGCTCGAGCCACATCCACTCCCCCTATATGCTTTAATAGATAAATGTTTGTTTGAAGTATTAATTGAATCAATGTATTGGGTGATTAGAGAATGTGGATAAGAGAAATGAATGCCAACAATATTGCAAGTGGTGGGAAGGAGGAACTGAGAATATTCTGCTATAAGTACAAGCATCACTCATTGAGCAGTACAGTGGTATTCAAAAGTGGACTTTGATTAGTTGTAAATGTCCAATGCAAAATGTAGGGCAACCAGTAAAAAAAAGAGGGAGAGAAAAATGGAATAATAAAATGCTCAGTTAAAACCAGAGATGGCAGGAAAAGAGGTGAAGATAAAATTTTGAAAAGAACAAGAGACTGATATAAACTTACAGGAAATGGCAGACTAGAAAGACAAGGGACTCTCTGCTCTCCCAGAAAAATAGATAGAGGCCAGGCAGCAACAGCCTGGAAAATATTCTTCTAGGGTTTAGGAAACCAGGGGAAGACTGGACACTGCCCAGAGGAGAGAGGGGCAAAGGAAAAGAATCATGAAGGCAAACAGTGAGTTAAAAACAGCAGCTACAACTGCCTACACCCTCTGCCACACAATAGACAGTTTTGAATTCTCAACCCTTAGGACTGGTGGCTACAAATGGAACCCAGGGACCCACCTTCCCAGGAAAAGGGAGAAGAGGGACACAGCCTAAGGCTGACTCAGCTTTTGACCCACAAAATGGTCTGCTGTGTCCCACAAGCCCTTCTAGGCTGGGTGGGACAATGCCATTGTTTGCTGTGGAGCCAGCTCAGGACTAAAGAGATCCAGGACTAAAGAGATCTGATCCTCTTGGTCTTCTTCTCTATCTACCAGGACTGGACATTGAGAAAGCAGAGGGGAGTGGAATTATAGCCTACCCAGAAAAGGGAGGGGCTATCAACAAAGGTTGGAGAATTGCCTCTGAGAAAGTTAGGATTACAAAGGCTTTTAGCTTCCAGGCAGGATCCTCTATAATATTGATTTGGTCAGTGTTGCAGCAAACACATTCCAACAAGGCATTGACTTGAGAGGGTTTCCAAAGAGGTCCATCTTCTGGCAGACCAAGGAAGTGCTCATAAAGAAATTGAAAGTAAGTGTAATAAGTAGGAGAAACTTTTGCCAGCCTTTACAGGCACTCTCCCCAAGGCCCTAGGAAGCAGATCTGCAATGCAATACTGGGTCCAGGGTCAAGATATGAGCACTAACAAGGACAGTCCTAAAAACCCAAAACAGGTTGAACCAAGAATCAAAGAGCAGCAGTAACACACAGTCTTCCATAACTAAATCCCTACAAAAGAGAGCAACTGAGTAAACTACCATCCTAATCAGATGCCTAGACATCAGCAAAAAATTGCAAGCCATATTAAGAAAATGGGAGAAATGACCCAAGGAAAGGAATGTATCAAAGTCCCAGAAGAGATGCAGGATTTGAGACAACTAACCAAATAGATGCACACAAATTTCCAAAATCAAAATAATGAGTTGAAAGACAATATGGTCAAAGAGATAAATGACATCAAGAAGACATTGAGTGAGCACAAAGAAGAAATTGAGAACTTGAATAAAAAAGTAACAGAGCCTACAGGAATGAAAAGACACAATAGGTGAGATCAAAAACACATTAGAGCCATAAAACAGCAGACTTGAAATGATAGATTTATTAGTCAGGCAAAGGAGTGCTGATGCAAAATACCAGAAATTGGTTGGTTTTTATAAGGGTATTTATTTGGGGTAGGACCTCACAGATACCAGGCCATAAATCATAAGTTACTTCCCTCACCAAAGTCTATTTTACATGTTGGAGCAAGATGGCTGCTGACAGGTGTGAGGGTCCAGGCATCCTGGGTTCCTCCTTTCCAGGATCTTGCTTCTATCTGGGTTCAGGTTTCCTTTCTTCCTAGAGCTTGCTTCTTTCTTGGTTCAGGGTTCTTCTCTTCCTGGGGCTTGCTTCTCTTTCCTCTGTGAGCTTACTTTCTTGGTCTCCAGCTTAATGCCTCAGCATCAAACTCCAACATCAAAATTCCAAAAGTTCTGTCCTTTGCCATGTCTTTTATCTGTGAGTCCCCACCCACCATGCCCTAATGACATGGCCCAATCAAAGCCCTGATCATAACTTAATCACATCCAGGTACAGACCAGATTAGAAACATAATCAGTATCTAGTTTTGGAATTCATAACCACATCAAACTGCTGCAATAGAAGAAAGAATAAGTGATACAGAAGACAGAACAGCTGAAATTGAAGACAGAGAATAACAGAGAAAGAAAAGAATGAAAAAAAGTGATCAGGAAGCTGAATGATAACACAAAATACAACAATATATGTGTCACTGGAGTTCCAGAAGGAGAAGAAAAGGGAAAAGGGGCAGGAAGAGTATTTAAGAAAATAATAACTCCAAATTTCCCAACTCTCAGAAAAGAAAAGAACGTATATGTTCAAGAGGCACAGCATACCCAAATTGGAATAAATCTGAATAGACCTACTCCAAGACACATACTACTCAAAATGTCAAATGTCAAAGATAAAGAGAAAATTCTGAGTGCAGCAAGGGAAAAGCAAACAATCACATACAAAGGATGCCCAGGAAGACTTCATGCAGATTTCTCATCAGAAACCATGGAGGCAAGAATGGTATGTCAAAACTAGTATACTGAAAGAAAAAAATTGCCAGCTGAGACTTCTTTACCCAGCAATATTGTCCTTCAAAAATGAAAGTGAGCCTAAAATAGTCACAATCAAACAAAAACTACAAAAGATCATAAAGTAGAATCCACCTTTGCAGGAAATATTTTTTAAAAAAGCCTTAAGCATAAAAGAAAAGACAGGAGAGAGAGACTTGTAAGAGAGTTATAGAAGAAAGAACAACAGAAATCATAATCAAAAGAGTAAAAAGAGAGATGAAAATAAGATGTGATATATGAAAACCAAAGAATAAAATGGTGGAAATAAATAATGCATTTACAGTAATATCATTGAATGTGAATGGATTAAACTCCCCAATCAAAAGATACAGGCTGGGAAGAGGATTTGGCTCAATGGGTAGAGCATCCACCTACCACTTGGGTTCAAACTCAGGACCTCCTGACCTGTGTGATGAGCTGACCCATGTACAGTACTGATGTGTGCAAGGAGTGCCATGCCACACAGGGGTGTCCCTCACATAGAGCAGCTCTACATGCAAGGAGTGCACCCTGTAAGGAGAGCCACCTGGTGTGAAACAAATGCAGCCTGCCCAGGAGTGGTGCCACACACACAGAGAGCTGACGCAGCAAGATGATGCAACAAAAAGAGACATGGATTTCCAGTCTGCTGACAAGAATACAAGTAGACATAGAAGAACACACAGCAAATGGACACAGAGAGCAGACAACTGTGGGGGGGGCGGGAGAAGGGGAAGGGGAGAGAAATAAATACAAAATTAAAGTCTTAAAAAATATATATAGGCTGACAGAATGGAGAAAAAATTCATGAGCCATCCATATGCTGCTACAAGAGACTCACTTTAGACCCAGGGATATGAAGCAGCTGAAAATGAAAGTTTAGAAAAAGATGCTGCACATTAACAGTAACCAAAAAAAGAGAAGAAGCAGCTATACTAATATTGGATACAAAGAATTTATAAGAGATACAGAGGCCATTATATATTAATAATATGAACAGTCCATAAGGAAGCATAAATATCTATGCACCTAACCAGGGTGCCCCAAAATACATGAGGCAAACTCTGGCAAAACCGAAGGGAGAAATAAGCATCTCTACAATAATTATTGGAGACTTCAACACACCACTCACATCATTAGATAGAACAGCTAGATGGGACATCAACAAGGGAACAGAGAACTTGAGGAATATGATAAATGAGCCAGGCCTATTGACATATACAGATGATTGCACTCCAACTCAGAGGGTTATACATTTTTCTCAAGGGTTCATGGATCTTTCTCCAGGCTAGATCACGTATTACATTAAAAGGCAGGGTTGAATACAATTTAAAATTTTGAAATCATACAAAGCACCTTCTCAGATCATAATGGAATGAAACTGGAAATAAACAATAGCCAGGAAAGAGATAAATTTGCAATCGTGTGGTGGCTGAACAACACACTCCTAAATAATCAGTGGGAAGGAAGAAATTGTAAATGAAACAGCATGTTGCTGGCACAAAGATAGACACATCAGTCAGTGGAATAGAACTGAGAATCCAGAAATAAACCCTCACTTATACAGTCAACTGTTTTTTGACAAACCTACCAACTTAATGTTAAAAAGACAAAACAGTCTCTTCAGCAAATGGTGCTGGGACAACTGGATGTCTATAAACAAAAGAATGAAAGAGGATCCCTATCTCACTCCCTATACAAGAATCAAATCAAAATGAATCAAAGACCTAAATATAAAAGCCAGGACCATAAAACTACCAGAAGAAAATGTAGGGAAACATCTTCAAGACCTTTTAGTAGTAGTGATTTCTTGGACCTTAAACCCAAAGCACGTGCAACAAAAGAAAAAAGAGATAAATGGGACCGCCTCAAAATTAAACACTTTGCATCTTGCAGGACTTTGCCAAAAGGGTGAAAAGGCAGCCAACTCAACCAGAGAAAATATTTAGAAATCATATATCCAAAAAGGGTTTAATATCCAGGATATATAAAGAGATGTTACAACTCAACAATAAAAAGACAAACAACCCAATGTAAAAATGGGCAAAAGATTTGAATAGACATTTGCCCACAGAAGAAACACAAATGGCGAAAAAACACATGAAGAAATGCTCAACATCACTAATGATTAGGGAAATGCAAATCACAACTACAGTGGGATATCATTTCACACCTTTTAGGATGGCCACTATTAAAAAGATAGAGAACTACAAGTATTGGAGAGGTTGTGGAGAGATAGGAACACTTACTCACTGTTGGTGGGAATGTAGAATGGTGCAGCCACTGTGGAGGACTGCTTGGCAGTTGCTAAAGAAGCTGAATATAGAGCTGCCACGTGACCCTGCAATACCACTACCGGGTATATGCCCAGAAGAACTGAGAGCGGTGACACAAACAGACATCTGCACACTGATGCTCACAGCAGCACTATTCATGATTGCCAAACATTGGAAAGAACCCAGGTGTCAATCAGCAGATTAATGGATAAACAAACTGTGGTGTATTCACACGATGGAATATTACGCAGTTGTAAGAAGAAATGAAGTCATAAAGCATACGACAATGTGGATGAACCTGGAGGATATCATGTTGAGTGAAGCAAGCCAGACACAAAAGGACAAATGCTGTATGATTGCATTACTATGAACCAAATATATTGTGTAATGTATTTTATGATTTAAAAAAAAGTTTATATGTATCCAGTACAGTTAGTTAAGAAATGTGTGTGTTTTAACTGTGTTTTCTTTTTAGTTTTTAATTTTTTATATTTCTAATTATTAAATATACAAAATAAAGTTTAAAAAAAGAGGATAATATGAGAAACTGTATGCCATCAAACTAGACAACCTAGATGTAATGGACTATTTTCTAGAAATTCACAATCTATAATGATGCTACAAGAAATAAAAGAACTTAACAAACCAATATATTTAAAGAGATTGAATAAGTCATCAAAAATCTCCTAGCAAAGAAAAATCCAGGACCAGATGGCTTCGCAGGTGAATTCTACCAAGCATTTTGAGAAGAGTTAACACCAATCTTGCTTAAGCTTTTCCAAAAAATTTAAGAGGAGGGAAAATTACCCAACACATTTTATGAAGCCAACATCACCCTAATATCAAAGCCAGATAAAGACACTGCAAGAAAAGAAAATTACAGACCAATCTCTCTTATGAAAATAGATGCAAAAATGTCAACAAAAAATGCAAACAATATCCAACAGCATATCAAAAGACTTATACACCATGACCAAGTGGGATTTATTCCAGGTATGCAAGCCTGGTTCAACATAAGAAAACCAATTAACATAACACACCACATTAACAAATTGAAACAAAAAAACTCACTTGATCATCTCAATCAATGCAGAAAACCTTTTGACTAAATCCAGCATCTTTTCTTGATAAAAACACTTTGAAAAATAGGAATAGAAGGAAACTTCCTCAACATGATAAAAGACATATAGGAAAAACCTACCTCCAATATTGTACTCAATGGGGAAATGTTGAAAAATTTCCCTCTAAGATCAGGAACAAGACAAGGATGCCTCATCACCATTGTTGTTTGACATTGTGCTAGAAGTTCTAGCTAGAACAATTAGACAAGAAAAAAAATTTAAAAAGTAAAGGCATCCATATAGGAAAAGAGGAGGAAAAACTTTCACTATTTGTAAATGACATGATTTTATATTTTAAAATTTTGAAAATGTCTATGGCAAAACTACTTGAGCTAATAAAAGAGTTCAGCAAAGTGGCAGGATACAAGATCAACATGCAAAAATCAATAATGTTTCTATACAGTAGTATTGAACAATCTGTGGAGGAAATCAGGGGAAAATCCCTTTTACAATAGCAACAAAGAGACTCAAATACCTAGGGATCCATTTAACCAAAGAAGTATAGGATTTATATGCTGAAAACTACAAAATATTGGTAAAAGAAATCAAGAAAGACCTAAACAAATGGAAAAATATTCCATGTTCATGGATTGGAAGACTAAATATCATAAAGATGTCAATCCTACCCAAACTGATTTATAGATTCAGTGTGATACCAATCAAAATCCCAGCAGTGTACTTTACAGAAATAGAGAAAGCAATTACCACATTCATTTGGAAGGGAAAGTGCACCTGAATAGCCAAAAGCATTCTAAAAAGGAAGAGCAACGTGGGAGGAATTTCATTGCCTGGTCTTGAAACATATTACAAAAGCTACAGTGCTCAAAAGAGCATGTTATTGGCACAAAGATAGACACATCAATCAGTGGAATAGACTTGAGAATCCAGAAATAAACCCCAACCTCTATGGCCAACTGCTTTTCAACAAACCTACCAAAGTTATGGTATTGGGACAAAATAGTCTCTTTAACAAGTAGTGCTGGGAGAACTGGATATCCATAACCAAAAAAATGACAGAGGACCCCTATGTCACTCTTATACAAAAATCAACTCAAAATGGATCAAAGACCCAAATACAAAAGCCAGGACCTTAATACTACTAGAAGAAAATGTAGGGAAACATAAAGACCTTGTGGTAGGTGATGGTTTCTTGGACTTTACACCCAAAGTATGAGGAAAAAAAGAAAAAATAGATGAACAGGACCTCCTCAAAATTAAACACTTAAAAATTAAACACTTGCTTTAAAAAATTAAAGCAAGCGGAAGAAATGAATGAATGAATACAAATAGGAGAAATGAATGAAACTGAAAACAGGAAAACAACAGTGAAAAGTAATGATAACAAAACTGCTGCTTTGAAAAGATGAATAAAATGTTAAACCTTCAGCTAAAGGCTAAACTAGAAAAAAAGAGAGAAGAAACTATTTCCCATTGCCTCTTAAAGAACAACAACAACAACAAAAAACAAACAACAAACAAAACAAAGGAAAAACCAACACAAGTAAGCCAATGTGACTTGATTTAGTACTGGCTTCCTGCATAAAAGTTTTCAGGTTCAATCCCCAGCCCCCAGGACCTGAAAAATAATAAAGGAATATTATGAAAAACTCTTTGCCCACAAGTTTGATAACTTACATTAAATGGGCCACTTTTTTGAAAGACAGAACCTACCAAAACTCACACAAGGGGAAAGAGACACAGGCAGGCTCACTTGGTGTGGAGTACGATTATTTTTATACATTCTTAGATTCAACTTGCTAATATTTTCTTAAGGATTCATGAGTGATATTGGTTTGTAGTTTTCATTTCTTGTAAGATCCTTAATGGTTTTGCGATTAATGTAACACTGGCCTTATAGATTGTGTTTGGGCGTGCTCCCTCTCTTTCTCTTTTCTGGAGGAGATGATAGAGAATTGGTATTATTTCTTACTTAAATGTTTGGTAGAGCTCACCAGTGAAACCATCCAGGCCTGGTCCTGGTTTGAGTCATTTGTGGACCCCAGAAAATCATGTTCTTAAGCTAACCCCTTCCTGAAAATGTAAGCCTATTGTATTTAGGATCTTTGGCTAGATTCAGTTAAGGGACTTTTGATCAGATCCATCCCCTCCACTTTTTTTTAAGGTACCCTGGCCAGAGATTGAACCTGGGACCTAGTTTGTGCATATATGTGGGAAGCTGGCACTCAACCGCTGAGCCACATTAGCTTCCCTGAATTGTTTTTTTGTTTTGTTTTGTTTGCTTCTTGGTTGTTTTTGTCTTTAGGAGGCACCAGAAACCGAACCAGGGACCTTCCCTGTGGGAAGAAGGTGCTCCACCACTTGAGTCACATCCACTTCCTCAGATCACTTTTAATTAGATTGCTTTAGTTAAGGGCCTTTGAATAGATTGCCGGGCTCAGGGGGTTTCCTAATCTCACCGGAGTCTTATACAAACTTTGAACTGAAAGCAGAAACACACGAAGAAGGAGAGCTGTGAGCCATTTTAACCTGCTATGTGAGAGAGGACTCCAGGATCACCTATAGCAGCAGAAAGACAGAGAAACCCTGAGAGGCTGGGAGAGAGGCTGGAGGCTGGCGTCAGTGGAGCAGCCTGAAGCTGAGGAGACAAGCCCTGTGCCTGATCCCCCACAGCTGAGCTCAGGGAGAAAGCGAGCCAGAAGAAACACTCAGAGCCTGCCCGCCATTTTGCCTTGCCACATGGCAGGATCCAGGATCTGCCAGCAGCTGACCTCCATGAGCTAGCACCTCTGATGATGCCTTGATTTGCACATTTTCACAGTCTCAGATCTGTAAGATTTAACCCTAACAAATGCCCATTGTAAAAGCCAATGTAATTTTTCATTGTCAGCCTTTAGCAAACTAAAATAAAGATAATGATTGATTCGAATTCTTTAATAGCTATAGCTCTATTCCCAGACTACAGTGGAATTAATAAACCCTCTCTTGGCTTCCAGCTTAAGTTTGCATCCCTCCAGCAGGAGGGGAGCCATTTGTCTACAGCTTCTCTTAGAACTTCCAAAGTTAGCCTGCAGTTGTCCTTCCGAGGTTATATGTAGCAGCCATGCTGTTGAGGTGGCCGCTCCACCACACTTCCTCACCATTCTCCCCATCCTGTCAGCTGTCCTCGTACCTGCCATGCCATCCCCAGAACCCCCTTTCTATTATCTTCCAGCCTTGTCTCCTTGACCTTCCAGAACCTACCTGACCATGCCCCCTCCTCAGAGATTTGAATGTTTTAGTTTTTTTTTTTAAAGATTTATTTTTTATTTCTCTCCCCATCCCCCCCAGTTGTCTATTCTCTGTGTCCATTCGCTGTGTGTTCTTTAGTGACTGCTTCTATCCTTATCAGCGGCACCAGGAATCTGTGTTTCTTGTTGCGTCATCTTGCTGTGTCAGCTCTCCGTGTGTGCGTTGCCATTCCTGGGCAGGCTGTACTTTCTTTCACGCTGGGCGGCTCTCCTTATGGGGCGCACTCCTTGTGCATGGGTCTCCCCTACGTGGGGGATACCCCTGCATGGCAGGGCACTCCTTGCACGCATCAGCACTGCACATGGGCCAGCTCCACACGGGTCAAGGAGGCCCGGGGTTTGAACTGTGGACCTCCCATGTGGTAGGTGGATGCCCTATCCATTGGACCAAGTCCGCTTCCCTGTTTTAGTTTTTTAAAGGATTTATTTATTTATGTATTTCTCTCCCCTTGCTTCCCCTCCCCCCACCCCGCCATTGTCTGCTCTCTGTGTATTCTTCTGTGTCTGCTTGTATTCTTGTCAGTGGCACCTGGAATCTGTTTCTCTGTTTGTTGTGCCATCTTGCTGCATCAATTCTCTGTGTGCATGATGCCACTCCTGGGCAGGCTATGCTTTTTTTTTTCAAGTGGGGCGGGTCTCCTTATGGGGCACACTCCTTGCCCATGGGGCTCCCCTATGCAGGGGACACCCCTGCCTGGCATGGCACTCCTTGCATGCATCAGCCCTGCACATGGGCCAGCTCACCACACGAGTCAGAAGGCCTGGGGTTTGAACCCTGGACCTCCCATGTGGTAGGTGGATGCTCTATCAGTTGAGCCAAATCCACTTCTTGAGATTTGAATGTTAGCTGCATGGTGGTGTCCCTTCTTTTCCTACCACCCCTCTAACTTTCAGGTTCTGATAACACCACATCTTTGCATTTTTTCCCCAGCATTAGTAGCTTTTCTAGTGTTTAAAACTCTATGTTACCTCAGCACTCCGCTTTCACTCTTTCAACCCCTGGTCACAATTCTCTGTATTAAATCCCCCCTCTTGGAAATGCTTGGCATGGTTTCCTCTTTTCAGACTAGACCCTGCCTGATATACTACACTTAGTTAGAAAAGATTCCATGTTCTAATTCAGGATTTAAAATTTTATTTCCTTTTACATTTAATTTTTGTCTTTATGAAAGGATAGAGTTTAAAATATGAAATCATATAATTGGCCCTTGCCCAGTAATGTGCTACTAAATGCTTAACAGCCAGCTCAGAGCTGGGGTGGGGGAGTGATCTGCAATGCTTGCAAAGCTTGCTGGTTTCCACGATGTAAATACTCCACGCTTGCCCAATTTCAAGTCACCAACATGACATCACAGAATGCGGAGTTGGACGAGACCTCCATATTTCCACCCAAAGTTAACTCAAGGGAACCTCCTCTGTCCCAGTGCAACTGCCGAACATCATCAGCACCCATGGGTCATACCCTTCGTCCACTTCACTTAGTTCCTTCTCCTTGTGCCTCGGTTTTAATGGTATTCCCTCAGAGAGGACAGCCCCGACAACGTCCACTTAAACTGGGCTCCCCCGACGGCCATTCGCTTTTATTTTTCACATCAAGGTATTCATCTCAGTTTGCAGTCACATGACTAAGTTTCATTTATTATCTGTGCCTTCCACAAATCTCTAAAAACTATATGGCCGGGAGCTACATATATTTTGATCATCATTGTGTTCTTCGTCCTTAGCCTAGTACCTGGCACAGCGTAGGGTCTCAAAAAATACCTGCAGAATGAAAGAATGAAGGGATAATGAAAGGAATGAGCATCTATTATATGCTAGGTACTCCCTTAAATTATTTAAAATGTGTTATTTCTTTTTTTTTTTTTTTCACTTCTTAAATTTTTTCTCTTTGGAGGTACTGGGGATTGAACTCAGTACGTGGGAAGCAGGCACTCAACCATCGAGCTACATTGGCACCTTTCATTTATTTTTAACAGTACTTCTACCAGGTGGCTGTCACTGTCTCCATTAGACAGGTGAGGAAACAGTCTCAAAGAGATTAATGTACTTCAAAGTCATATAGGGGGTGATGGAACTTGACGTAGAAATCAGAACATTTCATTCAAAACCCTGTGTTTTTGTGCTCCAATTATTGCTGAGATAACATTCGGGTTCTATATAGGCCTTAAATTACACTCTATTCCAAGTTCTTCCATGTTTTGATTGGCAGGCCTTCTTGATCTGACCGAAAAAATCATCCTGACCCTGCCTGATGACTTTGACCTAAGACTCAACCTCTCCTTGTTCACGGTTAATTCTGGTAATGTAGAGGACCCACTTATTATAAGTGACCATGGTCCCAATCCTCTCACCCAACAGTGAAATTGGAGAAGATAATGGGGATTGGCTGTTTGGGGGCCAGACCAAGGAACCTGAACTTCATCCTATTAGTGACACTGAGCTATTCTAGTGACCAAGGAGAGGGATACTTTAGTGAAGGATTCTTTTGAGAATGAAGGTGCTTTCAGAAACAGGAGCAGAGACAGAGAAGCTGGAAGATCATCTGAGAGCCCTTTGCTGGAATCCACATTTGAGATATGGAAGATTGGCTCCAGGAGGGTGGCAGGTAGTGATGGTGATGGCAGGATGCAAATGAGGGACCTAAAAAGAACCATCGATGGAGTTCAGGTGCCTCCTGGCTCAGGTTCCTCACCTGGGAGGTAGGAGGCTAGCCTGATGGCCTGTTCGCTTTCTTCCAGTTTGAAACTCTTTGATGGAAAGAAGAAACTTTAATGCCAAGGTTTGGGGACTAAATGACAGTGAGTCCTCATGTGCAGAAATGAGGGAGGTGGGCACCCATCCCGCTGTGTGTGTGTGTATAAGAAGAGAAAGAGAAGGAGGAAAAATCGTGTGATGTAAGCTCAACATCAAGGTACATTATGATGGGTGGTCTTGAAATCTGGTGAAATTGGGAAGGCCTTGAATGGCCTGACAATTAGACAACCCTCCCTATCAAAAAGCATGTTTTGGGTCCCTGCCCGCCCGTGGAATTATTCAAACAAGCCAATCACATCCTCTCCTGGGCATAAAAGGGCACCCGACCCTATCAACATCACTCTTCCCAAGTACATGTGGCCCTGTGGGGCATTGGGCACCCTTCTCCCCTGGTGCTCTGACTTGATGTGACTAATAAATTGCTGTTGATCGCTACCTGTCTAGTCGGGTTGATGAGTTTGGCCAGTCCCCTAAATCTAGGGAGAGACCCCGGGGTGGGAATCACTCCCTACCAATGAATAGGCAGCAAATAAAGCAAATACAAAACCCAGACAAATCTGGACACTTTGACATGGGATGGATAATCCTCAGGGGATGCATCCCGTTGACAGTCGGAAATATAAGCTAGACTCTGGCAATAATGACAGATACTATGAATTAGCTTTTTCTGCATCCGCCCGTAATCTTAGTGTGCTGCAGATGCTAGAAAGCTAAAAAATGGCTGGGGCTCTCAATGCAGTTTGGATACTGCCAGTTAGATGCACATTTACCAGATTTAGAAGGCAGAAATAAAACAGAAACCATTTTTCCCTCTTGACATGCAAAGCCAGGGAGGCGTGTATCTAGAAGAGATCAGGGTGACCTAATCTGGCATCCCAAGTGTCTAATAGCCAGAACTGTGGGTGTTGAGAGCCAGTTGTGTTAGTGGCTCCTCCATGCTCAGATCAGGCCTCCTAGCACCTAATAATCCAACTTTTTCAATGATTTTCTGTTTAAAATATCTAGAATGGTTTGTGTTTCCTTCAGACATCTGACTGATACAGACATCAAGTTCCATGAAAGGTCTGCCTAGCCCATCGATTTCACTGTATCCATGATTCCTCAGTTGTTCTTTTTCTTTACTAATGAGCCACACTCTTCTCTCTTATTGAGAATATAAGATTTTTCCTTGCAGCAAATGCCTTTGGAGTCCCCCAACAAAAATAGATTGCTATTTGCAAGGAAGAGAAACAAATTTTCCTCCTTTCAGAATGACTTTGTGGTCAGAGGCTAGAGCCCACCTCAATTTCCAGGGACTTAAAGAAAGGAAGAAAGTGAGATGATAATACCTTAAATTGGTTCCTGGGTCCCCCAACCCCGCTGAGAGGAACATTAGGTCCCATGCAAGAGGTCAAGACACTCAGAGGGAAGTTGCTTGCAACTGTTGATGAGTAATCATCAAAAGTCAATGGTGTGGGAAGCGGATGTGGCTCAACTGATAGAGCGTCCACCTACCATATGGGAGGTCCAGGGTTTGAACCCAGGGCCTCCTGGCCCATGTGGTGAGCTGGCCCATGCGCAGTGCTACCGCATGCAAGGAGTGCCCTGCCACGCAGGGGTGTCCCCCAGGTAGGGGTGTCCCATGCACAAGGAGTGTGCCCCGCAAGGAGAGCTGCCCTGTGCAAAAAGGGCAGACCACCCAGGAGAGGCGCCACACACACGAAGAGCTGACACAGCAAGATGATGCAACAAAAAGAGACACAGATTCCCCATGCTGCCTGATGAGAACGCAAGGGAACACAGAAGAACACACAGCGAATGGACACAGAGAGCAGACAATGAGAGGCAGGGAGGGGAGAGAAATGAAATAAATCTTAAAAAAAAAATTCAATGGCATGGTCATGACTGATGTGTCTAAGAGGCACATACTTTTAGACATATTTTCTACATCAGTAGTTCTCAAAACGTGGTCCTTGGCCCAAGAGGCAAAGCATCACCTGGAGGCTTAGTTTGCTAAACGTTGCCCATGCAAAATTACCAGAAATGGGTGGGCTTTTAATAGGGATTATTGGGGTAAAATCTTAGAGCTCCACGGCTCTGAAACTGGCTATCTCAAGGCATCATCAGAGACGCTGTTTCACCCAAGGTTGGCTGTTGGCAGATCCTGGAGATGTGCCACATGGCAAGGTAAACGGTCGCTCTGTCGGGGTCTCTGCTTCTCCAGGCCGCTGTCTCTTCCAGCTCAGCTGAGGGTGATGGAGCACAGGCAGGCCTCTTCTCCTCAGCCGTGAGCTGCTCCTCCTGTGCCCCTGTGCCCTGTGATTTCAGCCTCTGGCCTCTCTCAGCTGGAGCTGGTCCTGCCGTCCTCTTCCACACGGCAGGGTAAATGTGGTGACTCTCTTTGCTCTTTTTGCTTTCAGTTCTCAGTTTATGTAAGACTCCAGCCAGAGGGCCGAGGCCTCACCTGTGACATGCCTGACTGCCAGGGTCCAGGCAAAGGTTTCCACACCCACAGGACTGGATTAGCTCCAAGAACAAGATTTCCTGGGATTCCCAAAGGAGCTTCAAGCTGTCACACCTGGGAACTTGTAAGAACTACAAATTCTTGAGTCCTACCCCAGAACTACGGAGTCAGAAACTCTGGGGATGGGGCCAGGTAATTTCTATTTTAAAATCCTCCAGGTGATTCTAATGCATGACAGAGTTTAAGAAATTAATCACGGTATAATCAGAAGCTCTTTGTGATCAACGATGACCCTTTTTTCCAGGGCTGTGCTGATGGTGGGACCAATCAGTGTGTGACTGACAGTTATAGATGAGTGCTCTTTGGAGGCGCTTGTTCAGGCTTGGAGATTAAAATAACCTACCCAAAGGCAATGGTGCATAGAGAAGACCTTTAACTTTTCTTTTGGAAATATAGTCCAAATATTTAGTAAAATGAGAACAATAATATTATTCCATAAAGGAATAATATTTAGGTGTTTTAATAAGTCATAATCTTAGGAAAATGAAATGTAAGTAATCATTTCATTAATAAATGAGTTCGTTTGAAAACACTTTTAGAGGTGCTTTCTATGACTTTATTTTTGACTCATAGAATATTGAAATTCAAATATATGTCCAGGAGGTATCTCTCAAATACAAAACCATAATATACACTTTATGTTTTTAGGTGCAAGAAAATTCAAAATAATTTTTAGTGATGAAGAATTAGATACTCTATGAGTTCATAGTACTTCAATATATTTTTATTTTTCTTAAAACATGCACAAGAGCAATTTAATATAAGGCAGCTAAAGTCACGGAGATGGATGGTACCCTATATCACCTTACCCTTTAAATAAAGAATGCAGGTTGATGCAGATTCATTTTAATAAATGCTTTCAGGGATATATATCCCTCAAAGAAGTCACACCAATGGAATATTGTAAATGGTTTCTTAAGATCAAATCCTTTAAATCCTCCAAAAGCATATAACCATTTTAATATTAACAAATGATGCTAGTTCAGCGTATTTCACTATCAGAACAGGGAATGAAATATTTGGGGCGCAACTAATAATATTCAGATCTTGCTCACATTGCTTCATGACAGTTTACCTTTATGACGCGAGTCCTATCTCTATGAATAATTTGTTCCGTAACCAACTCATTCTGTTGGTTAAAAAATTGGGTAGTATTGCATAATCTTGTTGAGAAAAATAGAGTAACATCTTGAACAGCCAAGTAGCTCTTTTATTTATTTTCAATAATGATGTAAAAATGGGACCACAAGTTGATTTATGCATGTGGCACTATTTGAAATAAGAATGAAGAAATCTTCTTTTACAGGGTCCAATTCTGCAAGGAACTGCAGCAACATTCTTCTGTGTTCTGCTAATGTTTCATTGAGTTTTAACCATTTCATTGCTTTTCTAAAACTTCCAATGGGATTTGTATGATTTGAAAAAGTTATACTAATGTAACATATGTTTTACCCTGAAGGAATATACGAAGGACAAAGAAAAAAACATATTAATTTGAATAAACCAAATTGCCTTACTGGCTAAAATGAATCAAGGATACTGCTAAATTTCATCTCAGAGTGCCTATTTTGACCACTCCTGCCTTTTTGAGAGTGGATTGTTTCAGAAACTTCCTGTTCCTTTTGAATCTTTAAACTCTATTTGCCCCCTTTACTTTTGCAAGAAATACACTCAGTTTCACTCTATTCTAGATAAAAACCCTCTCCATTCTATGTGCCTGTCTAGCTATTACCCTATTGTTCTCTTCCTCTTTACCACCAAACCATGAAGGAGTATTCCAGAACCACAGCCTCCATTTTCCCCACCTGCTTACATAACTCTCCAAAATGTGGGTTGTAAGCACAGTATTCTGGATAATCTCTACCTCTTTTGGGAAAGGAACGAAGTTGTTATTAGAAGGAGTACCCAGAAGATTTCGACTATACTGATAGTGTTCTATTTATTTTAATCATTTCATACGTATGAAACTTTTCATGATAATTTTTAAAGTGGTGTCCATCATCACAATTTTACTACAAATGATGTCAATGATCATCTAGTTGCCAAGACCAACAGCCTCCCTCCTTCAACTTTCTACCTTATTCTATCGCTATTGAACAAACTTCCTTTGCTTAACAATTGTTTTCTGACTATAAAGGATTACATATTATATAAAAATGTAGACAATTCAGAGAAATATAAAGGAAAAAAATGTACATCCTCTTTACCCAGAGATATCTACTATGAACTTTTTTCCTGGAAGTGTTTGTGTCTGTATATTTCTACATTAGCAGAGTTGCCATTTTATATTCTGCTTTTCCCTTTTAAACTAAAGGTATTTTCTCAAGTCATTTAATTATTATTCTAAAACGTGACATTAAATAACTGCATAATATCTAATCCTATAATATACCCCCTTACTGTTGACAATTATTTAGCTTTCCCGCTCATTAGAACCCTCGTTCTATTTGTCCTCCTGGATGTGGGGGCTAATGTTCATAAAGTACTTAACTAGTTCCCAGGCAGGTTAGAGTGCTTGGCATTCCCTCATAGTGACCCTATGAGTTAGGAACAATTGCTATTACCCATTTACAGATAGAAGAGACCAAGAAGAAAAGCAAGCAGATGGCGGGTTCTATTTTCCAAAGCCGTCCTGGTCTTTTGCCCTATTCTTTATTTCCCTCCTTCCTACACTTGGTAAACCTCCTTGACTTCAACTGCTCCCTCTCTGGAGATGACTTCCAAATCTGTGTTCCCAACTTCCCTTCTGAACTCGAGGGTCTTCTACCCTCAGATGTTGCACGAGACATCTCCAACTCAAGACAGCCTAAACTGAAATGATCCCGTCGCCCACCAACCTGCTTTTCATTCTTTCCTCCCCAGGTTCACTAAGTGACTCTTCTTTTTAGCACCCTGTGTGAACATCCAAAGCGCCATCTTTCCTTCTGTCTAGTGAGTTGCTGAGGCATGTCCAGCCTACTTAATATTTTCCACAACTATGCTCATTCCCCCCATTTTCTCCATGACTTCCCAAGTGACTTATTCATTACCTCTCAACAGGACTCTTTTTAAAGATTTCAAAAGGCTTGTCCTGATTCTCTCTCATCTGGTGTTAATTCATCCTATCATTGCCTTGTTAATCCATCTTCACTCTGTTTATACCTTTCCACTGGTGCCTCATTCCCCCAGACAAAGCCTAAATCCCTAAACCTGACACTGACGACCTACTATCGTCTGGCAAAATCTACCATTCTAGCAAAAATGATGTTCACAAGACCCTGAGCTTTTCATCTTGTTCTTTCCTCTATTTGGAATGCTTGATCTACTCTTTCCCCCATCTTCCCATTTTCCAATCTTTGTTTTAAGGATGACCATCTGTCAATAGCCACTGCTAGCACAGTGTCTGGCATATGAAAAATTCTTAACAAATTCTTGCTAAACCTGGAAATAAACTTTGCCAACTAGCAAAACATATCCATATCATTAACTCTATTTCTTTCTTTTTCTTTAACTATAACTTTGCCCTGCATTATAACATTTCTTATTTACTTATTTATAATTAGAGAAGTTGTAAGTTCACAGAAAAATCATGTAAAAATTATAGTGTTCCCGTATATCCCTTATTGTTGATACTTTGCATTAGATTGCTAACTTTGTTACAATTGATGAACAATTATTAAAATTGTACTGTTAACTACAGTCCATAGCTTACATTACATTAAGAGTATTTCCCCCCATATATGACCCTATTATTAACACATTGCATTAGTGTGCTACTTTTGTTATAATTCATGGAAGAATATTTTTACACTTGTACTGTTAACTATAGCTCGTAGTTTACAATAGGGTTTACTTTGTTATACAGTCATATGTTTTATCTTTTATTTTTAATTCTAGTAACATATATATGACCTAAAATTTCCTCTTTAAATCATATTCATATATATGACTTAGTGCTGTTAATTACATTTACAATAAAGTGCTACAATTGTCACCATCCATTCCAAAACTTTACAATCAAACTAAATAGAAATTCTATACAAATTAGGCATCATCGGTTGATGGACACTTGGTTTACTTGCATTTTTGGCAATTGTGAATAGGATTCTGTGAACATCATTGTACAAATATCTGTTCAAGTCCCAGCTTTCACTTCTTTTGGGTATATACCTGGTAGAGGGATTGCCGGGTCATACAATATATCTATACTTAGCTTCCTAAGGAGTTGCTAAACTGTCTTCCACAGTGGCTGCACCATTTTACATTGCTACCAGCAATGAATGAGTGTTCCTATTTCTTTGAATCCTCTCCAACACTTGCAGTTTTCCATTTTAAAAACTTTAGCCATTCTAGTGTGTGTAAAATGGTATCTTGTTGTGCTTTTGATTTGGATTTTTTCTAACAGCTAGTGATATTAATCATCTTTTTTCCTGTGCTTTTTAGCCATTTGGAATTCCTCTTGGATAAATGCCTATTCAAATCTTTTGGCCATTTAAAAATTGTGTTGTTTGTCTTTTTATTGTTGAGTTATAGGATTTCAGTGTATATTCTGGATATTAAACCCTTATTGGATATGTGGTTTCTGAATATTTTCTCCCATTGAGTAGGTTGTCTTCACTTTTGTGATAAAGTCCTTTGATGCAAATAAGTTTTTAATTTTGAGGAGTCTCATTTGTCTATTTTTTCTTTTGTTGCTTGTGCTTTGGGTATAAAGTCTAAGAAACCACTACCTAACACATGGTCCTGAAAATGCTTCCCTATGTTTTCTTGTAGGAGTTTTATAGTCCTGGTACTTCAGGTTTTTTATCCATTTTGAGTTAACTTTTGTATATAGTATGAGATAGGGGTCCCTTTCACTATTTTTCTTATGGATATCCTGTTCTCCCAGAACAATCTGTTGAAGAGACTATTCTTTTGTCAATTGAGTGTACTTAACAGCCTTGTAGAAATCAATTGGCCCTAGATGTGAGGGTCTATTTCTGAACTCTCAATTCCATTCCATTGGTTGATATATTTATTCTTGTGCCAGTACTATGCTGCTTTGACTACTGTAGCTTTGTAATAAGCTTTAAAGTCAGGAAGTGTGAGTCCTCCAGCTTCCTTTTTTCTTTTTTGAGGTGTTTCTAGTTATTCATAGACCATTACCCTTTCAAATAAATTTGATAATTTACTTTTCCATTTCTGCAAACTAGGCTGTTGGGATTTTGATTGGGATTGTGTTGAATCTGTAACTCATTTTGGGTAGAATTGACATCATGACAACATTTAGTCTTCCAATCCATGACATTGAAATATCCTTTCATTTTTTTAGGTCTTCCTTGATTTCTTTTAGCAATATTTTATAGTTTTCTGTGTACAAGTCCTTTGAATCCTTGGGTAAATTTATTCCTAGATATTTGATTCTTTTACTTACTATAGAAAATGGAAATTTTTAAATTGATTCCCTCCTAAGATTGCAAATTAATAATGTATAGAAACACTACTTGGGAAAGGGACTTTGGCGCAGTGGTTAGGGCGTCCGTCTACCATATGGGAGGTCCGCGGTTCAAACCCCGGGCCTCCTCAACCCGTGTGGAGCTGGCCATGCGCAGTGCTGATGCGCGCAAGGAGTGCCGTGCCACGCAAGGGTGTCCCCCGCGTGGGGGAGCCCCCACGCGCAAGGAGTGTGCCCGTGAGGAAAGCCGCCCAGCGTGAAAAGAAAGAGCAGCCTGCCCAGGAATGGCGCTGCCCACACTTCCCGTGCCGCTGACAACAACAGAAGCGGGCAAAGAAACAAGACGCAGCAAATAGACACCAAGAAAAGACAACCAGGGGAGGGGGGGAAATTAAAAATAAATAAAATAAATCTTTAAAAAAAAAAAAAAAAGAAACACTACTGACTTTTGCATAATGTTCTTATACCCCACCATATTGCTGAAATAATTTGTTAGTTCTAGTAGCTTTGTTGAAGATGTTTCAGGATTTTCTGCATACAGAATCATGTCATCTGCAAATAGAGAAACTTTTACTTCTTCCTTTCCAGTTTGGATGCCATTTATTTCTTTTTCTTGCCTAAGTTCTCTGGCAAGGATATCAAGTACAATGCTGAATACAAGTGATGACAGTGGGCATCCTTGTCTTGTTCCTGATCTTATAGGGAAAGCTTTCCGTCTTACATCATTGAATATGATAATAGCTGTGGGTTTTTCATAGATGCCCTTTATCATGTAGAGGAAGTTTCCTCCCATTCCTATTTTTTTTGAGTTTTCTTTCTTTTTTTTAATCAAGAAAGGATTTTGGATGTTGTCAAATGCCTTTCTGCATCAGTTGAGATGATCATGTGTTTCTTCCCCTTCACTTTGCTGATGTGGTGTATTACATTAACTGATTTTCTTATTTTGAACTATCTTTGCATACCTAGGATAAAACCCATGTGATCATGGTGTATAATTCTTTTAATGTGCTGTTGGATTTGATTTCTAAGTTTTTGTTGAGGAATTTTGCATCTATATTCATAAGAGAAACTGGTCTGTAGTGTTCTTTTCTTGTAGTATCTTTATCTGGACTTGATAATAAGGTAATATTAGCCATAATGAAAGAGTTATGTAGTGTTTCTCCTCGAATTTTTGAAGAATTTGAGCAGTATTGATATCAGTTCTTCATGAAGTGAATGGTAGAATTCCCTTGTGAAGCCATCTGGTCCTAGGCTTTTCTTTTTTGGGAGGATTTTAATTACTGATTCAATCTTTTTACTTGTAGTTGGTCTGTTGGTATCTTCTATTTCTTCTAGAGTCAGTGTAGGTTGTTCCTGTGTTTCTAAGAATCTGTCCATTTCATCTAGGTTGTTTAATTTGTTGGCATATAGTTGTTTATAGTATCCTATTATCTTTTTTTATTTCTGTGGGATCAGTAGTAATGTCCATTCCCTGATTTCTGATTTTATTTATTTGTGTCTTCTCTCTTTTTTTCTTTGTCAGTCTAGCAGAGGTTTGTCCATTTTATTGATCTTTTCAAAGAAGCAACATTTTGTTTTTGTTGCTTCACACTATTGTTTTTTAAAAAAGATTTATTTTTATTTTATTTACCCACCCCTTGCAGCTTCCTTGCTGTCTCCTCTCTGTGTCCATTCACTGCGCGTTCTTCTGTGTCTGCTTGTCTCCCTTTGTTGCGTCATCTTGCTGCGCCAGCTCTCCATAGCTGTCAGCTCCCCATGAGCACGGGCTGTCAGCTCTTCATGGTTGCCGGCCTGCCAGCTTGCCCTCAAAAGGAGGCCCCGGGACACAAACCCAGGGCCTCCCACATGGTCGACAGGAGCCCAATTGATTGAGCCACAGCTGCTTCCCCACACTATTGTTTTTTATTGTCAATTTTATTTATTTCTGTTCCAATTTTGTATTTCCTTCCTTCTGCTTGCTTTGAGTTTAGTTTGCTGTTCTTTTCCTAGTTCTTCCAGGTATGTGGTTTGGATTTTGATTTTAGTTCTTTCTTCTTTTTTAATGTGAGCATTTAGGGCTATAAATTTCCCTCCCAACATCCCCTCACTGCATCCCATAAAATTTAATATGTTGAGTTCTCATTTTCATTTGTCCAAAATATTTATTGATTTCTCTTGCAATTTCTTTTTTGACCCACTGATTGCTTAAAAGTGAATTACTTAACTCATATGTATTTTTGAATTTTCCAGTTCTTTGCCTGTTATTGATTTCAGGTTCACTCTACTATGGTCAGAGAAGATGCTTTGTATAATTTCAATCTTTTTAAATTTATTGAGACTTGTTTTGTGACTCAACATAGATGTCCTGCTGTTTTGAAGTACAATGTACTGTATATGTCTGTTTAGGCCTACTTCATTTATCATATTATTTAAGTTCTCTGTTTCCACATTTTTCTTCTGTCTAGATGTTCTATTGATGAGAATGGTGTATTCAAATCTCCAAATAGTATTCTAGAGGTGTCTATTTTTCCCTTCAGTTTTGACAGTGTTTGCCTAAATATTTTGGGCACCATGGTTAGGTGCATAAATATTTATGATTATTTCTTCTTGGTGGATTCTCTCTTTTACTAATATATAGTGGCCCTCTTTTTCTCTTATAACAGCTTTTGACTTTAAGTCTATTTTGTCCTATGTTAGTATGCCTACCCCAATTCTTTTTTCCCATTCTTTGTTTTTAACCTATTTATTTCTTTGGGTCTAAGGTGGGTCTCTGCTAAACCACATGTAGTTGGGTCATGCTTTTTAAATCCATTCTCCCATTTTGTGTCTTTTGACTGGGGAGTTTTAAAAAATTAACATTTAGCATTTGTGAAGAGAGTACTTACTTTAGCCATTTTATTCTTTGGTTTTTATATGTAATATCTTCTTTTTGTCTCTCTTTTCTTCTACAGAAATCTCTTTTTCTGTATGGGTGATCTTTTTTGATGTATCTGACTGATTCCTTCCTCATATCTGTTTCCACATATTTTTAAAATACATTCTTAGTCATTACCCAGCGGCTAAAATTATACAACCTACATCTATAACCTACTAATTTGGAAAGATACCAACTTAGCTTCAAAGGCATATATTCTTTGTGCTCCCACAGCTCTCTGTTCCCCCAGTTTATGTTGTTTTTGTCACACTTTGATTTTGCATGTCTGTTACCAGGAAATACAACCTTTTCTTTTTCAATTGTCTTCCGACTCTTTGAGGAATTAAATTGTAATGTATATTGAGGATAAAGTACTATTGGATTTTGCATTTACCCTTCTGATTACTCTTACTGATAATCTTCATTTCTTCACTCTACTTCAAGTCACTCTCTCCTGTCTTTTCCTTTCAAACTGCAGACTCTTTTAGTAATTCCTGTAGGTCAGGTCTCTTGTTGACAAACTCTCTCAATTTCTGTTTATTTGTGACTATTTTAAACTCTCCCTAATTTTAAAAGGATATTTTTGAGGGGTAAAGAATTTTTGTCTGTCAGTTTTTCTCTACTTTCAGTACCTTAAATATATCTTACCACTGCCTTCTCATCTCCATGGTTTCTGATGAGAAATCACTAATTAGCCTTATTGCTGTTCCTTTATATGTATTGAATTGCTTTTCCCTTGCTGTTTTCAGAATTCTCTCTTTATCCTTTTTAATTTGACATTCTACTTAGCATGTGTTTCAGAGTAATTCTCTCAGGATTTATTCAGTTTGGAGTACATTGCACTCCTTGGACATATATATTTATGTCTTTCATTAGAGTTGGGAAGTTTTTGACCATTATTGTCTCATATATTTTTTCTGTTTCTTTTTCTTTGTCTTCTCCTTCTGGACACACATGATGTGTATGTTTGTGTGCTTGGTGCTGGCACTCAGATTCCTGAGACACTGCTCAATTCTTTCTATTCTTTTCTCTCTCTGTTCCTTTGAACATATGATTTTGATTGTCTTGTTCTCTAGATCACTGATTCTTTCTTCTGCCTTACATCTGCTGTTTTAAGCCTCTAGTGTGTTTTTAATCTCTATTATTGCAACTTTCTTCCCCATAATTTCTGTTATGTTCCTTTTTATACTTTCAACTTCATCTTGATATCATCATATTGTCTTCTTAATATGCTTAAGCTCTTTATTCATGTTTTCTTCCATCTACTTGAATTGATATAGGAGATTTGAATGAATTTCTTCTATTAGTTGTCCCAAATTCTGTGTCTCTTCTGGAGTTTTAATCTGTTCCCTTGACTGAACTATATCTTCCTGTTTCTTAGGTTGGCTTATAATTTTTTATTGCTTCCTGGATATCTGATTATCTTGATGAATTAACTCTTAAGGTCAGGTTCTCCCTCTTTCTAGGGTTTTATTGTTGCCTGTCTTTGTATTAAGGTTCTTCTTTGACACTTGGATCAACTTATTCTAGATCTTTAGGATAGTCTGTTTTAAACTGTTCTCAGCTTATCTTCATCTGATTCTTGCCCTGGATATGTTTTACAATTTTTTTTTTAACAAATCAATTTTATTGATACATATTAATAAAACATACAGTTCATCCAAAGTGTACAATAATGGTATTTTGTATAATTACATAGTTGTGCATTCATCATTTCAATCATTAGAGCATTGTCATTATTTCAATAGCAACAATATTAATAATAATAAACAAAAACAGATATAGGAAAAACAAGCAAGAAAATTCTTCACCTCTCAATATCTCTATGCTTTTCCTGCCATACGTAGCTGCTATTTCTGGCTATTCTTACACATTTATTTATTTATTTTTAAGCAGTATTATTGAGATATATTCACATACCATATGATCTATTCAAAGTGTATAATCAGTGGCTTTTAGTAGAATAGCATTGTTGTGCATTCATCACCACAAAAAGATTTTAGAACAATTTCATTACTCCAAAAAGAAAAAACTCACATCCCTTAGCAGTTACCGCTCACTCCCTCTATCCTTCCCCAGCCTTACATAACCACTAATCTAATTTCATCTTTATAAACTGATTTATATTTACATTTTATATAAATGGAATCATACAATATGTAGTACTTTGTGTCTGGTTTCTTTTACTTAGCATAATTTCTTTTTGTCTGATATTAACATCTTGTAGTATTAACATACGTTTGTTGCGCTTCAAAGAAAAATGATCTTACATATGTGATTTTACGTTATATTTCACTTGTGGTATTACTATCCTATACAGTCCCATGTTACATTTTTTAGCTTTCCTTTTAGTAACACTCATGATCTTAGACTTTCCCTTTAAACCACTATCATACTCATATAATAATGCTAGTTACAAACATTATGTTGTGCTTTCACCTTTTTTTATTCATTTCCAAAGATTAACACATATTCTTTTTACCAATTCTGCACAAGTTTACACTCAGCTTTCCATTCTCTAACCTCATTCTATTTTCTGGTAGTACAATTGTTAAGGTTGCAATTTTTGGGCAATTGTTTTGCCTCTAGGAGAAAACTTCCTTTCCTCTGTTCCTTCTCTGGGGATCTTGACATTTTCTATTTGTTTTTGTGCAGAATTTTCTTCCTAGAATTGCCCTTTTTTCTTTATAGTTTTCAGTGCTGGGACCCTCCTGTCTTATAGCAGTTCAGTTTAACCCTTCTTCTTTTTCTGTGAGGATTTTCTGCCTCTAGCTTCTTCCCCATTAAGGTATCCTACTCCGGGGTGGTATATGGTATCAATCTAGAAAAGGGGAATCATTCCAGAAAAGTCTATTTTGCATTTCAGTGGTCCAGCCAACAAAAACTGGATTTAGGAAGCATATGTCTTGCCAACATATCATCACATTGCTTTAGTCTTTCTTCCCAACCCTATGGGGAGCCCTTTTGTATGCAGCATGACTTACTGACTTGTGTTCTGCTCAGGTTTCTGCAGACTTGGGTCCCTGTGTCTGGATATGCCTGGAGTTCTAACTTGCTGCTGTGAGTGGCTGTATTGTTTGTGTCCACAGCAGGAAGGTCCCGGGTCATTCTGTCTCTGTGTGACTCCCAAGGTGTGTGCGACCAAGTGACAGGGAGGGGTATGGACTGGCAGGTCAGGGATGGAAAATTCCTATTTGCTCTTGTAGCTCCTTCTTCTTTTTCTTCAGTTCAGTATTGGTGAGTATTTGTGGAGTACTTCTCCAGTCTCTATTATCCTCCATAGTTCTAAGCAAGAGGGATTTGTCCTTTTATTATCTGATTCTGAGGGAAGACTTTTCCAGGGGTGTCTTACATCATCATGTTGATGATGTCACTCAAGTTTTTAAATTTCTGCTTCACCTTCTGTGCCTTACAAATAACCCAACCCAGACCTCTCCTGGAGCTCCATTTTCAGTAGTGTTTCATCCCTTTGTAATAGATTCCAAATTCCTACTTGCCCACTTATTTCCTTTCCCAAGAAGTCAGTTCCAGTCTAATTCAGAGAGATACATCTTTCTATTTTCTCTCCCTCTCCCTTTCTTTATATCTACCTACCTACCTACTTATCAATCCATTTCCTGAACACACCTGAGTGTAATTTTTATACACCTTTTCCCTTGAATACTTAATACTGCCATGCATATTTCCTAAGAACAAGGATATTCATTTATGCAACCTCTGTAAGTACAGCTATCATGTCAAACAATTTAACATTTATATAAAACTTAAAGTCTATATTCCAGTTCCAACATATGGCCCCATAATGTTTCTTTGAGCCTTTCTTCCAGCTTGGTAGATCCTATCCAAATCATATGTTGTATTTAATTGTCATTGTCTCTTTAGTTGCTCTTTATTTCCTCCCTCCCTCCCTCCCTTTTTCTTCCTCCCTCCCTCCCCCCTCCCTCCTTTCCTTCCTTCCTTCTTTCCTTCCTTCCTTCCTTCCTTCCTTCCTTCCTTCCTTCCTTCCTTCCTTCCTTCCTTCCTTCCTTCCTTCCTTCCTCCCTCCCTCCCTCCCTCCCTCCCTTCCTTCCTTCCTTCCTTCCACATTCACAATATTGTGGTATCCTTACCACCTTCCATTACTAAACATTCCCATCTAGCCAAAGAAACCCACTACACTATGCGTTAACTGGCTATCCCCCCTTCCCCCTGGCCCTGACAACCTATACTCTAATTTTTATCTCTATGAGCTTGCATAATCTCTGATATTTTCTCTGTAGGTACAATGAGGCTTAAATTTCATATCCTAAATCCAAAGCAATCTCATTTGTTTTGTTACCAGCTTAAATTTAACAGTATACACAAAACTATGTTCCTATACCCTTCAGTCCCCCCACCTTTATGTAAATCTGGTCACAAATAACATGTTTATACATTGTGAGCCCCAAACCACTGATTTATCATTACATTTTATGCATTTGTCCTTTAGATCCTATATGAAGTAAAAAAGTGAAGTTACAAACCAGAAATACACTAGTACTGGCATTTATATTTACCCATGCCATTACCCTTATTGAAGGTCTTTATTTCTTCAAGTGGCTTTGATCTATTGTCTATTGTCCTTCTCTTTCAATGTGCAGAACTCTCCTTAGCACCTCTTTCAGAGCTGGCTTAGTGGTGATGAACTGCCTCAACTTTTATTTGTCTGGGAATGTCCTAATTTCTCCCTTGTTTTAAAAAAAGTTTTTCTGGATATAGAGTTCTTGGTTGGCAGTTTTTCGCTTTCATCACTTTAAATATGTCATCCCACTGCCTTCTTTTCTCCATGGTTTTCAGTAAGAAACTGATAGAATCTTATTGAAGCTCTCTTACATGTGATACATTGCTTCTCTCTTGCAGTTTCCATAATTCTATCTTAATCTTTGGCATTCGACAGTTTGATTATAACATGGTGCAGTATGGGTCTATTTGAGTTGACTCTGTTTGGAGTTCACTGAGTGTCTTAACATGTGTATATCTGTCTTTTCATAAATTTAAGAAGGTTTCTACCATTATTTCTTTGAATATTCTCTCTGATCCTTTCCTTCTTCTCCTAAGACGCCTGCAATGTGTACATTGGTATTGCTTTTGATGTCCCATAGTTTCCTCAGACTCTGTTTACTTTTCTTCATTCTTTCTTCTTTTTGTTTATCAGACTGCATGATTTAAGTTGTCTTAGCTTCAAATTCTCTCATTCTTTTGCAAGCTCCAGTCCCCTCTTAAACCTTCCAGGGATTTTAAAACTTATTACAGTGATCTTCAGCTCTATTTCATTCCTTTTCATAATCTCCAATTCTCTATTGGTATTTTCTTTGTGTTCATCTATTGCTTTGCTTTTTTCCTTTAGTTTTTTTGTCCATGTTTTCCTTTAGTTATTTGTGCATACGTAGGACCATTTTTAAAAAGTCCTTGTTTGATATGTCCCATGCCCAGTGATCCTCATTGATGGTTCCTGATTCTTTAACCTACTCCTTTGCCTAGGCCATTCTTCCTGTTTCTTTGTATGTTTTGTAGCCTTTTGTTGAAATCATGACATTTTGATATTTTAATGTTTTATCCCTGGAATTTAGACTCTAAGACATCTGTTCCTTAAGGTTGTACTTGGCTAGTATTACAGCAGAACTTTCTTTGAATGACAGTGACTAATGAAGAAGAAGGTGGTGAAAAGAAAACACCTTTCCTAGTCTGTGCCTTGTTGAGTGGCCTGGGGAATGCTCTTCTTCAAGCCTATCCATACAATGAGTTTCAAGAATAGCTCTAGGGCAAAGCATAAGGCCCTCGCTGGTTCTTTCTGTGCATGCAGCTTACCTTAGTCTTGGGTATGTACTTTGGCCCTAGGAATTCTCCCATTTTCATAGATGCAAATGTCCCCTCTTCCCCAGAAAAGAGTTTCCTCACAGTCCTGGCATTGCACTGTGTGTCCTATGGCCAGCAGTCCCTTGCCCCAGGCAGCACAACCTGGCTGCTCTCCCACTGCATTCTGCAGGAGAACTCTGTGTGCTACCTTCTACATGCAGGGAAAACTGTGGAATGGCAAGGTCCTCAGGCCACCAGCAGACAGATGGGGCCAGACCTACAACCTTCCAGTATGTGCATGGGGGTTACTCTATTCCTTTTGGTTCCTGGACCAGGTGTCTACACTGGGAGTATGGCCAGCTCTGTGCTGAGCCAAGATGGGAATGGGGGAGAGGACAGCCAGAGTGCCATAAATCATGCCACTTGTAAGTGGACTTTTTCTTGATTCAGTGCTTACCCCATTAAGTGTTTCTGGAGATTTGAGAAAGATGTTTCTGCCGTATCTTGCTCGTTCAAAGCTTCTGTGGAGTGACAGAGTCCTGAAGCATCTCACTCCACCGTCTTGATCCCATGGCATAGCAACACTCTTCACAAGAGCCCAGGGGTAGAGGCAACCCAAGGAAACAATATGTGTCATACACGTCCAATGGACTCTTATTCAGCCATAGACGGGTAGAAAGTTCTGATTCATGCCACAACATAAATGAACCTTAAAAACATTATGCAAAGTGAAGTAAGTCCTACACAGAAGGACAGATACTGTATGGCTCCACTTACATAAGCTATCTAGAATAGGCAAGTTCATGGAGACAGAAAGTTCCATTAACTGGGGAGAGCAGGGAATGGGGAGTTATTGCTTAAAGGGTGCAAAGTCTGTTTGGAGTAATGAAAAAATCTGGAACTAGAGAGTGATGATGGTTGAACAATATTATGAGTGTGATTAATGCTACTGAATTGTCCACTTTAAAGTGGTTAAAATAGCAAATTTTATGTATTTAGGTTTTACCACAATTTTTAAAAAAGTAGCATTGAATACCATATCATTGAAATGTTTCACCAGAAAATGTGGGGGCCCAGTTTTAGATTTCCCTCAATTTGGGGTAGGTAGACTATTTCATCTTTTAAAACTTTTTCTATTAACTTACAATTTCAATTTCTATTCCTCAAACTTTCTAAATCTACACCACACTTACCAGGTTGTCAGATTTATCTACTCTCATCTTATGCTGTAAAAATATTTATCTCTTTCCTCATTATCCCATCTTGTTTTGTATAAATTGCTGCTATATTGAGCTTTCTCTTTCCCTTTTATTAAGTCAGTTATCCCTTTACCAGTTTTATCTGAGTTATCATAGAAAATTTATTTTCCCTATAAAAATAATTGGCTTTCTTAACTGCAGTGTTATTCAGTAGTGCTTAAGTTCATAACAGTTCTTCATAAGGTTTTTACTATAGGAAATTTACAGTCTCTTTATTCAAAATCTTTTTGGTAAAGTCCAATTTTCTGTATGTTTGGCATTTCCAGATTCTAAGTAAATGACCAGTAATCCATCTGTTACTAGATGCTTTGGAAGCCTCCCATAAGGTATGATGTGATGCAATGCTATGCTAAATTAAAATTTATATATTCTTTGATTGTCCTTTTAATGGCTGTTAGAAAACTTTTATCTTTGAGTAATGGATTATTGAATATCCAACATGATGTCTTTTTATCTTTCTCTGTTCATATTATCTGTATTAATCCACTTCTACATGATCCGATGAAAGGAATTTCTGCATCTGAATTTCTAATGGGATCCTAAATACATTGTTTTTGCACAGTCAAATATATATTCAGCATAAAGAAAGACTGGTGACTCAAAAAAATGATACCTGCGTTCCCATGATTCGAGATTTTACTGGAATCTATTGGCAGTATCTAAATAATCTGTATTACGATGATTGGGTTTGTAACATGGAAACAACAGAGTCAGAATTTACATGTTTTTTTCCCCTTTAAAACACCAGTTCAGAATAATGATAAGTTAAATTGATTTTCTTACTCAAAGACCACATTACCTTCTGTATTTATTTTCTTTTAAAAACTGATCCCAACTACAATAAATCCACACATACTAGGATTTTTTTAAAAGGAAGCATTTAAATCAGAAGGAAGAGGAAATCTGTCTTTCTAGAGTCAGAGTATGTATGTTTCATAGCACATTTCCTTCTAGGTCAGTGGTCTGTACGTCCTGGCTCATCGAAGAAAATGTGCTGAAAAATAAATAAATAAATAAAAACCAAAAAAAAAAAGAAGAAAATGTGGCATTGGTGTGGAGAAAGTGGCCATGGTGGCTGCTGGGGGTAGGGAGTGGGAGGAAGAGATGAGATGTAGGGGCATTTTTGGGACTTGGAGTTGTCCTGGGTGGTGCTGCAGGGACAGTTGCCAGACATAGTAGGTTCTCCCATGGCCCACTGGGTGGACTGTGGGAGAGTGTGGGCTATGGTGTGGACCATTGACCATGAGGTGCAGCGGTGTTCAGAGATGTATTCACCAAATGCAATGAATGTCTCATAAAGATGGAGGAGATTGTTGTTATGGGGGGAGGAGTGGGGTGGGGGGTATATGGGGACCTCATAATTTTTGAATGTAATATTAAAAAATAAATAAAGACAAAAAAAAAAAAAAAAGAATTCAGGAGGTGTCCTGAGCGTCCTCTGATCTAAAGCCCGGTGGTGGTAATATGACACTAGGATGACATCTGCATTTGTGTTCTAGCCCTCAGTTATCAGTAATTTACTCTTTGCTTTCACTAAAAGGAACTCCACATGTTTATATGGCCATGGAAATAGTAGATAATATAGTTGGTTTCATGGATTGTTTTTAAAGCAAGTAGTCAATTTTAGAAGTACTTTTGAAAACCATTTCTATAATCAGATAAATATCTCCAAAATATACAACCTTTAAAACACAAACATCGAATTGGCTTATGCATCCCATCTATAAACTATAACTTTACTCTTTTAAATATGAACTGATGGAGCCACTTGCCTCTGATTTTTCTGCTTTTTTTACTTCTTTTTTATCTCCATGGGTTCTTTTTTGAACCATACTACATTCATTGACTATCTTCAAAGGCAAATAAGGAAACTCTCTCCAAACTATTTCCCCAGCGGGAGATCTTTTAAGTACAACGGGGATTAAAGGAGGAAGAGGAGGAGGAGGAGAAGGAGGACGAGGAGGAAGAGAAGGAGAAAGAAAAAGAAGAAGAAGAACAACAACAACAACAGCACTCACCCGTCTCAGAGCCTCCCATTGCTTACGAATCTTTAAGATGAGAAGAGCAGCCTAGGAAGGAGGACATCATGAATAAGCTCTTTATTTAAAGGGTAGAGTGCAGGGGAGAAGGGCACGTCTTATACAAGCTGCTTGGCTGGGATGGTTTGAGGGAGTGCCTATTCCCCGTGCCCTAAATGTCTTCCTTTGGTTTGTCAAGAAACTGAACATTAGACACAGTTTGACATTTTTCTGTAAAAATATTGTGATGACATTTTTCTGTAAAAATATTGTGATGACTCTCGGTAGAGATAAATATTTAAAAACATGTTCTTATGTAGTTACAACAAATTAAATCATTGTACGGAGTCACTCTAAAAATTTTTGTCTACCTTTTGTGAAACCAGTTGATAGGCACAAAAACTGGCAGTGGAGGAAAAATGTTCGTATGGGGTGGGGAGAGTGGGTTTTGCACCCCCAACTCTTTAGCCACCCCAACTCCATTTAACATTCCTCTCAATCAAACCACTGTGTTAGGACCATCCTGGTTTTAAATATTTGATTCATACTGTATCAATAGCACAGCTGAGACAGGGCAGGGTTGTCCTATAGAAAGCTTATTACCATAGTGGTCTTGATCCAATCAGTGTATGAATATATGTTGATCAAATCTATATATCTATATATAAAATAGATTCACAGATTTTATATATATATGCTGATTACATATACTGATTTTATATATACACCTGTGTGTGTGCATATCTGTACTTAACAGCTGTACTTGTACCTGCTCCTGTTCCTAGACTATATTAGTCAGTCTTAGGGGCGCTGATGCAAAATACCAGAAATTGGTTGGTTTTTCTAAGGGGTGTTTATTTGGGGTAGGAGCTAACAGATACCAGGCCATACAGCATAACTTACTTCCCTCACCAAAGACTATTTTCACATGTTGGAGCAAGATGGCTGCTGACGTCTGCCAGGGTTCAGGCTTCCTGGGTTCCGCTCTTCCCAGGTCTTCTTCTCTCTGGGCTTAGGGTTCCTTTCTTCCCAGGGCTCCAGCTTCAGCATCAAACTCCAACATCAAAACTCCAACATTAAGAAAACCCTCCAGGCGGTGGACTTGGCCCAGTGGTTAGGGCGTCCATCTACCACATGGGAGGTCCGCGGTTCAAACCCCGGACCTCCTTGACCCGTGTGGAGCTGGCCCATGCACACTGCTGATGTGCGCAAGGAGTGCCCTGCCATGCAGGGGTGTCCCCTGTGTGGGGGAGCCCCACGTGCAGGGAGTGCACCCGGTAAGGAGAGCCGCACAGTGCAAAGGAAAGTGCGGCCTGCCCAGGAATGGTGCCACACGCGGAGAGCTGACTCAGCAAGATGACGAAACAGATTCCCGTGCTGCAGAGGACAAAGAAGACGCAGCGGATGGACACAGAGAACAGACAACTGGGGTGGGCGGGAAGGGGAGAAAAATTAATAAATAAATAAATCTTAAAAAAAACAACAACAAAAAACCCTCCAACTCTGTCCTTTGCCATGCCTTTTATCTGTGAGTCCCCACCCACCAAGGGGTGGAGACTCAATGCCTAACGAGTCCCAATCAAATCCTTAATCATAACTTAATCATGCCCAGGTTCAGACCAGATTACAAACATAATCCAATATCTATTTTTGGAAATCATAACTATGTCAAACTGCTACATATACCTATTCCTATTCCTACACCTACACTTACACCTACATCTATATCTATACCTGTTCTTGTACCTGTACCTATTCCTATACCCATACTTTTGCCTTTATACCTATATTTATACTTATAGCTATACCATCTATACCTATTCCTGTACCTGTTCCTGTACCCATACCTGTACCTATTCCTATACCTATGGCTATGCCTGTACTTGTCCTATGCCTATACCTGTTCCTGTACCTGTACTTGTTATCTCTACCTGTACATAGAGCTTTACCTATACCAATACATTCTGATGATAACTAGCCAGCTAGTTGGATATGGATATATAGTGAATATACCATGCCTGCGTCCCACTCCTGGAGATTCTGATTAAATTCATCTTGGTAAGCTCAGGCACAGATATATTTTAAAAGCTCCCCAGGTGATTCTAATGTGCCACCTGGCTTGAAAACCATTGTGCAAGCTAAAAGATAACAAATGAGGAACAAAAAGTAATATCAAATACTAAGAGTACTGAAGCCAGATACCTGGTTTCTAAAACATGGTCTGCTCTTTGAAATGTGCAGATCTCTCTAAAGCAGGCTGCCTCTAAGCTCATCTCCAGCGGCAGGAATCATTTTAGCATCATCGCTCTGGAGCTCATGCCTAGGTACTCTCCCTCCTCGAGGTCTGGCTGCAGAAAAGCTACACCTACCTCCAGACTTCCACTTTCCTGTCCTTTCCCTGATGATTGACATTGGAATGTTTGCAGCCTTCAGAGGTGAGCTCGCCCTCTACCCATCACAGAATAATTATTATCTGGAGGCTGGCATTTTACCTTCCCCAGCTGTATTTAGCAGGTTCAGAAGGCCTTCAACCTACAGCCTCAAGGGGATCTATATCTAAACCCAACCTCCTCAAGCTTGGTGATGTATCTGGAAGGCCGTATTGACCGGTGGGTAAGGCTTGGAGTGAGTGTTCTTGACATTGGTCCACAGCTGCATCTTGGCATGTCAGTCTGCACCCTCTGAACACCACATCAGCCCAGACTGCCTTTGGGGTTCCAGCTGGTGTTCATCCTCCCTGAAGTCCCAGTCCTGGAGTTGGTTGGTTACCCCCAGTGCTGGCCTAATGTGGTCATGATGTGATCACCTCCTTGATGCACCCCCACCCCCGCTACACCTCCTTCCTCTAGTCCCCCAGATCTTTGCCCAAAGTTGAGGTCCCAGGATGCTACCTCACTGAGCCTGCTGGACCATTTCAATTCTCCATGCCTTGGTCCAAATAATTTCACCAGCCATCTTAGTAAGGCGTTAGAGTTCCTGCCCCATTCACAATAAACCCACAGGACTGAACCCTGAACAAGAACGAATCTCCCTGCACCAGTTGGGGAGGACAGCGGGGGAGTAATGGGATTCCCTTGATCTGAGAGACAGAGGCTCAGATATAGTGTGCTTGGAGGTACTGCTGTAAGGACAGGGTGGTATAGTTAAACTAGTGACCACTGGATGTGCTAAATACGCACATGCCACATTTACCCTGAAGTGCACAGGAAGGGGCTGGAGCAACCCAAGGACACTGGGCATGAGGAGGGGCTTCCTAAAAGGGAAGTACCAGTCAGCACTCACATTGCCCTCTTACCTCTGCTGCTGCTGGAGGGTAGGGAGTGGGGTTGGCAGCGGAGGCAGTGGCTGCTGAGATCAACCTCGAGAATGCGTGTCTGTATTGAGAGACAAACCTGACTGGGAAGTGGGAGTTGGTTACATTTTCTATGCTTTTGGCCAGACCTGGTCAAGGTCTACTCCAACTATTTTGTCTGTATGACTCAGAGGGGAAAAGTCAAGCAAATAACGTATGTTTGCCATTCCATAAGGACTACATCAGCAGATGGTAGGTGGGCATGTATTTTCCTAACCATAGCTGCAACTTTCCATCAGGTGAGCTCATGTAGACACACCTCTTCTTTCACAATGAAGAGCATCCTTTAAAAAGATGGAGAAAACCCCACACATTAAAGCTGTGCATGTTGTCACATGAAAGGCCTTAAAGATGCAAGTTCTGTCCATCTCAATCAGAGCTGTGTGTCTTACTAAAGGTGGGCTCACACAGTCGTGGTTGCTGATGGGGCGATCAACGGAAACTGATGACCCAACCTCTGATATTGGGTCTGGAGTCACTATAGGTCAAGTAGATGGGAAGGAGAGATGATTGTGGACAAAAGCAAGGATAATCTGAAATCTCTCACCAATCCAACCTCGATATTGTGCATGACCTGCAGGGGACGCTGGTACCCTTTGCCACAGAGCTGAATATGCACTTGGCTGGGACTCAGAGGACCTGAAGAAAGACATGTGGTATAGCTGGAGGAGCTGTGAGTCAGATGCTGCCCCACGCCATCAAGGTGCATTAGCAGACCAGTGGCAGCGTACACGAGCCACCACCATACCTGCACCCCACACTGTCCTTTGGGAATAAAAAATATAGCCGCTGCTTCATTTCTGTCTTTCAAATTTCACTCTGAATGTCTTGTGGCCAGTGCTAGCCTGGAATGAGGCAGGGGAAGGAATGCTGGGAAATACAGTCCAGGCTAGCTAAGCTGACAAAGTAGTAAGATACCACAGCGCAGTTTCCTGAAGATCTCAGAACATTAACACCTTTGACCTTCTCGCTCATCACTTGTACTGGATTATCCATCCCTTCTGTTCATTCTTTTATAAGTTGCATTTCTGTAGGTCATGCCTGGACTGTTCCTTGGTTTTGATCTCTGCTCTCTTCTGTTCACACCCTGTGACTAAGTACCCACCCTGTACCTGGGTTTAGGTGCCTGTCCCCTTTGTTATTCCTCATTGCCTGAAGCCCTGCTTTGACAACCTCCTTCACCACTCAGAACGTGAAGACAGGCGCGCTGTGACTGTAGGACTTCCTGGGGACTTGTATGTTGTCTCTGAACCTCAGCCTCATGGCTGAGCCCATCTGAGCTGGTGATGGCCATTCCTGATTGGGATGCGTTTGCCTTAATGCAGTCTGGTTATTGCCAGGCTCTACTGCCCATAGGAGAGGCCCTCTGTTAGGCCTTTAATGTCTTGCTTGCACCAACACAGTTGCCTAACATCACATCTACCCAGGATCATGCTCTTGACCTCTTCCCATTTCCTGCTTATTGGGGATTGAATCACATCCCCCATAAAGTCGAGTTCAAGTCCTAACTCCTTGTCCTGTGGGCGTGAACTCATTTGCAAATAGGATCTTTGAAGATTTTCTTATTAGTTAAGATGTAGAATCATTTGTGAATAGGATCTTCAAAGATCTTATTTGGATGAGGTCCAGTTGAATTAGGGGAGGCCTTAATCTATATGGCTGAAGTTCTTACAAAGTTGGACACGGGAGTAGAAGTGAGAAGCAATAGAAGCCAAAAGCCTGTAGAAACCAGAGGAGGAGAGAGGATGAGGCAGATTGCCAAGTGATGGAGGGAGAAGTGCATCTCTAAGCCAAGGGACCCTGAGGATTGTAGCAAGCCAGCATGGAACTCTGTAGACTTTGGGAGAAAGCAAGTCCTGCTGATACCATGATGTTGGACTTCTAGACTCAAAAGCTGTGAGCAATAAATTCCTGCTGTTTAAGTCAACCAGCATGTGGTATTTGTTACCACAACCCTGGCAAACTGAAACACTGCAGTTGGTCTGCTGTCATTTCTTGGCGCGTGGAGTTTCCAGGCTTTTAGTACTTCACGGTGTGGCTCATGCGAATGTTGACTCAGTCCCCTGGCTCATGTGCTTCTACCATTCCGTGGTTTTCAGGAGAATACAATACTGCTGGATATCACCCCCCCCATCCTCTGCAACACTAGCCATCATAGTGAACTGTGCTGGCATCTATTCAGTTATTCAAACCCTGACTCAGAAGTCATCCTTGACACCGCTCTCTACCTCACATCCGATCCATTACCGAGTTTTGCCAATCATAGGAATAGATCTCAAATTTGTCAGCTTGGTATCTTCATCTCTGTGCTAGTTTATGCTGAGGTAACAAATAACCCCCTGTGGTGCTTTGGAACTATACATATCCCAGAAAAACATGTTCTTAATCTCAATCCATTCGTGTGGATGTGAACCCATTGTAAGTAGGACATTCTGATGAGGTTAAGGTGTGGCCCAGGATGGATCTTAATCCTATTACCGGAGTCTTTTATAAGCAGAATATTATTCAATCAGAGGAGAGAAAAACATGGGATGCATGAAGCTTTGCCCAGAGGCAAAGGGAGAGGCCAGCAGAGACCACCATGTTCATTGCCATGTGACAGCAGAGCCCAGGACCAAGGATTACTGATAGCCAGCCCCAGAATGCCAGTCTTGGGGAAAAAGCATTGCCTTCATCACACCTCGATTTGGACTTTTTCTTAGCCTCAAAACCATGAACCAATAAATTCCCATTCTTAGCCAAGCCATTGCATGGATTTGCTTGAGCAGCCATGGAAACAAAAATACCTCCCACGTCAGTAACTTAATTGACAAATGTTTATCTTGCTCACAGTACACGTCCACTGTGGGTTAGCTGCGGCTTTGCTGCAGGTTGTTTTCACTCTGAACCAGGCTCGTAGAGCAGCCTTTATCTATTGCTGGAGGAAGTAACGGAGAACATGGTGAACCTCTTGTCACTCCTGAATCTTCAGTTCTGAAACTCTTATGACATGTATCACCACCCCCCCTCTTCTCCCCTCATTTCTTTGGCCAAAGTAAGTCACAGTGTTGTTGCTGATTTCAACAAGGCAGGGGTGTACAGTCTTCCTGTGGGGAGGGGCATTGTGGGTAGGCACTCCAAATCAGCCTGAAGAGTAATACAATCTACCACATCTGCTACCATCACTCTACTCAAGATAACGCCATTTCTAGTCCAGGGTCCTGTAATAGTCTCTGAATCAGTCCAAGCAGAACCACTACCAGTGACATAGGATAGGGGATTTATTATAGAGGATCAGAACTTAGGCAATTGTTGGAGCTAGTGGAGCTAAGGTAGGCTGCTGTTGCTGGGTCTTGTCTTGGGACTTCAGGCTGGCAGTTGGGAAGGAAAGCTAGAGGTGGATGAAAACAAAGGGCAAACTGAGGATTAGCTGGATTTTCAGAGGCTAAATTAGTACTTATACCTGTCTTCCTTGCTCCATGTTCAACCTCAATGCTCTGGGTGATCTTAGCACTCTTCTCCATTGGAGCTGTATGCTCCCTGGACCCAGGAAATGGAGAAATGGACCTGGGAGATATGATAGGAGCTGGAGGAGCAGTGAATTCTGGTGTGGTCCCATATCAACAAGTGAACTGGCAGGTCAATGACAATGTGCACAAGCTGCTACAGTGCTCCTGACCTTCAGAACTTAAAACATATGACCGCTGCTCCACGTTTGCTTTCACATGCAAAATGTCTTCAACCACAACGATACAGGAAAGGGGCTTCTGGGAAATGTGGTTCGACTGGCTGTGTTGACACATAGAAAACCACTACAACTGCCCAACTGCTCTACAGACATAACTCTTTTTAAATTTACAAAAAATTTATTGAAGTAATACATAAACATACATAAACATACACAATCAATAAGTGTATAGTAAAACTTGTGAACTTACAAAACAAACAAATGCCATCATACAGGACTCTTCTACCTTACGTTGTTGTTAAACATTTTTAAGTAAAGATTAAAGAGTGTTGTCAAAATATTACAAAAGTATTTTCCCCCAACCCACCCTATTATCATTATTTTCTTTATATCATTTATCTATACACTCTTGCACCATTCTTTCTGTTCTCGCCAGCGAAGCATGAATGACATTTTCAGAATGTAAGTGATGATGTCACTCGCCTGCTTAAAACGTGTCAATTGATTCCTTTACTCTGAGCTGGAAGACGACCTCCCCACCTGGCCGGCCAGGCCCTTGGGTGCTCTGGCCTTCCTCTCCAGTCTCATCTTCTACCATGTTCTGCTCAGTCATACAACTGCAGCCACAGTGACGTTTTTCATTCCTTCAGATTACCCACATTCCCACAGAGCCTCTACATCTGATATTCTCTCTGCCTGAGAAATTCCTCTTTATCGGCTTCCTCGGCTTCCTCGGGTGAACTCCTCCTCATTCTTTAGGTTTTACCTCAGTTTTAATCTCCCGAAGAATTCTTCCCTTATCGCTCTGATTAGGTCAAATGCCTGTGTTATGTGCTCTCATAGTACCACTTTGTGGCCCTTATCAAAGGTGTGCCTCTAATTGATTTATGGGGTTGTTAACTAATATCTGTTTCCCTATGATGCTGTATGCTCCAGGATGGGGGTCAGCAGGTTTTTAGTGTAAAAATCCAGATAGTAAATATTTTAGACATTGTGCGCATAAGGTCTCTTTGCAACTACTCAACTCTGACATTGTTGTATAAAAGCAGCCATAGACAGTGCATAAACAAACAACTATTCCTGTGTTCAAATAAAACTTAATTTATAAAAAAAGGTGGTGTATTAGTTAGTCAAAGGGGTTCTGATGCAAAATACCAGAAATTGGTTGGTTTTTATAAAGGGTATTGATTTGGGTAGGAGCTTACAGATACCAGGCCATAAAGCATAAGTTACTTCCCTCCCAAAGTCTATTTTCACGTGTTGGAGCAAGATGGCTGCTGATGGCTGTGAGGGTTCAGGCTTCCTGGGTTCCTCCCTTCCAGGGTCTTGCTTCTCTCTGGGTTAAAGGTTCCTCTCTTCCCAGGGCTTGCTTCTTCCTGGGCTCAGGGATCCTCTCTTCTTACCGCTAGCTGCTCTTTCCTTTGTGAGCTTACTTCCCAGGGCTCCAGCTTAAGCCTTCAGCATCAAACTCCAACATGAAAACTCCAACATCAGAGCTGGCCCACGTGCAGTGCTAATGCGTGCAAGGAGTGCCTTGCCACGCAGGGGTGTCCCCGCGTAAGGGAGCCCCACGCACAAGGAGTGCGCCCCGTAAGGAGAGCCGCCCAGCGCAAAAGAAAGTGCAGCCTGCCCAGGAATGGCGCCGCCCACACGGAGAGCTGACACAGCAAGATGACACAACAAAAAGAAACACAGATTCCCATGCTGCTGGCAACAGAAGCAGACAAAGAAGGACACGCAGCAAAATGGACACAGAGAACAGACAACTGGGGCAGGTGGGGGGTAGGGGGAGAGGGGAGAGAAAAAAAAAATCTTAAAAACAAACAAACGAAACTCCAATATCAAAAATCCCTGAACTCTGTCCTTTGCCATGCCTTTTGTCTGTGAGTCCCCACCCACCAAAGGGCAGGGACTCAACACCCTACTGGCATAAGAGGTTTACTTGATTAAGTAATCAAGTAATCAATCCAATATAATCTCATATGCCCAGAGAAAAAGATAAGTTTACAAACATAAACCAGTATTTCTTTTTGGAATTCATCAATGATATCAAACTGCTACAGGTGGTAAGCCATATTTGGCTCTGTGATAGAATGAAAAACTTGACCGGGAGCAGGTGTAGCTCAGTGGTTGAGCATGTGCTACACATGTATGTGGCCCTGGGTTCAATCCCCAGTACCTCTAAAAAAGAATTAAACAAATAAATAAATAAACAATTTTTAAAAAACTTGGCTGGTTGTTGTCTTCATTTCTTAGAGAAGCAACCTCTGCTTCTCTGGACTTTCCTGTGATAGAAATGCCTTCTGTTCTTTGTGGTGAGTCGAGGACGATACCTGATAGTCATATGGTGATTAGACTGCAGGTGTGGCTGGTCCCACCAGGAAAGTCAACCGTGTGGTTAGTGGGGCGGGGCTTTGAGCCCTTCATATCAACCCACCTGCCTGACCTCTGGGAGGGGAAGGGGGATGCAGATTGAGCTCAACTACATGGACATTGATTCTCTTGATCATGCCTATGTCGTGAGACCCCATACACATTTGGGACACTCAAAGCCACGATGAGCCTCTTTGACTGAGAAAGTATATCACCCCTGTGCCAGGGGGTGACTTGTTCTTCCTTCATGTGGAGAAGCCACAGACGCTTGCATCTGACACCCATCCAAACCTTACCCTATGCCCTTTTTCTTTTGACTTCTTATTTGTATCCTTTTACTATAACAAAATTATACTCAAAATAAATACTCATATTTATAACACTTTTGGTGAGTTTGTGAGTCATTCTAGTGAATTACTGAACCCAAGGGATTGGTGGGAACCCTGAATTTATAGCCACTTGGTCAGAAGCACTGGAGGCGTGGGCCCCTGAACTTGCAACTGGTACCTAAGGACAACCTCCTGTTTATAAAGGACTCCAGTTGGGCCTGCCCTGGTGAAGTGAGCTAATCAAAAGGAAGGTTCCTTAACTGAATCCAATCAAAGGGTCCCATCTACAATACGTTTACATGCACAGGACTGGATTAACTTTAAGGACAGGATTTCCCCAGGTCCATAAAAGCTTTGAACTGCCACAGCTATTCTGTCTTCTTTGCCTATGTTCAAACCACTCATCCTACCAAGAATACCTTCTCTGCAATCTAAATTGCAATTCACTTTCTTGAGCTTGGGTCTAAGAAGTGAGGAAGGAAAAAAATAATGAGATCCAAAACCAACACAAAAAGTCAACAAATTATCCTGCTGCATCTATGCAAAAAGAATGCCCTACAGTGTAAGAGGAACTTACACTTACACTTACAGTGTAAGTGTTGCAGTAAGATGTGGGGCTCACAATGCAGAGGCCAAAGCCTGCTGTACCAAGGAGATGAAACCTGAAGCTACTTCTTTTTTAAAAAATTCACATAGTACTTATATTTGGTTCAAATAATACTAGGAATTTATTTTGATTCCTCCCCTCCCAACTTTTCATCATGAAAATTTTCAAACATAAAAGAAAGTTAAAAAAACCTCAAACCTCAAACCAGTTCTGTGAACACCCGAATACCTACCATTTAGATTTGACAATTGTTAACATTTTGCTGTATTTGCTTTATCTTCTATTTTTTCTGATTCATTTGGAAGTAAGTTTGAGACATCAAGCCACTCCATTTCAAACACCTCATGTGCCTCTCCTAAAAGTAAAGACATTCTTCTCTATAACCACAATCACAATACTGTTGGCAATTCTTCACTAATATCTAATATCCAGGCCATAGCCAAACTTCCCAATTAATGCCAGAACGTCTTCTATAGCTTTTTTTCCCTTAAGGCAGGAGTCCACTACTTGGCTGTTAAATGATTCTCATTCTTAAGAAGAAAAATAAGAATTCTTTAGAATAAAGTCGATAAAAATTCGCAGGAGAGAATAGCAGGTGCAAAACATGCAGGTGTGTTGGGGGAACAGCAGGGCAATGTCCTATGACCTGACAGTTAGTAGAATTGGTGGGAAATGACTTTGGAGGAATAAGAAGAACCACACCATGAGTGATCTTGAACAGTAGGTGAAGGAACTTTGAATTCATTCTCCAGTTGAGATGGATTTTACTATTCCAAGAATTTTGCCGATATCAGGACTGAATATTAGACTAAGGACAGTCTGCTTAGAATGATATTCATTAGCACGGCTCTCTTTTTTTACCTAACTTCTTTCATTATAGTACCTTATATTAACAGGTTTTTAAAGCATACCCTTCCAACAACTGGTTTATAAGTTGAGCATGTCCCGGTCTTTTCACAGAAAGTGGGTAGCAGTTTAAGATTATTTAAGGATCCTCCCCCCCGCCCAAAAGGATTGTTTGTGAATGAATCTATTCCTCTGGGTGTGATACCCTTTGAGTGCATTCCCTTCTGTTGATATGTCTTGATTAAATTACCTGTTAGGAATGGGGCTTTGATTCAGCTACGTGTGTAAGGCGTGACTCAGCGTTGAGTCCCCGTCCCCTTGGTGGGCTGATATAAATAGACACTCACTCCAGACAACACACAGTAGAGAGAGAGGAGTTCTGCAGATGCCAGAGGAGAGGAGGCTCAAGCAGCAAAACGCGGGGAGAGATGAGTCATTCGCCTGGTAGTTTGCAGCTGAAGACAACAGAGCCGTTGAGCAGCTGAGGAAGCCCTGCGAGACGAGGCCTCTGCAGCCTACAGCCGAAATCAGAAGAAGGCCACGGAGCCTGAAGAGGAAGAGGAAGGAGAGGCCACCCGCCATCTTGCTTCAGCACATGGCAACAGACTTTGGTGAGAAAGCAACCTTGAGTTGGACTCTTAAGGGTCTTGTACTGTAAGCTTTTACCCCAAATAATGCCTTTTATAAAAGCCAACAGATGTCTAGTACTTTGCATCAGCACCTTTTGGCTGACTAATACAAGGAGATTTAGCGTATGGTCAAAGGGACAGTTGAGTACCAGTCCCAGCAAGGGACTGGTTTGCCTCCTCAGAGATTTTCCTGACAGTTCCAGGCAGTGAAGGTCCATATGGGAGCTTCATTATGGCTCTTCCCCCTCTAGGGCTGGACCCTATGTTGTCTTGGTCGTTTGTAAGGATGACCACTTGATTTTTCTGATGTGAAAGTGGAAGTCTTTGAATTGGTTACAATTAGATTACCTTTGATGCAAAAATCAAATATAATTCAGCATTCTTCCTTCTCTATTCACAGTTGAGTGCTCAAAGGCCAAGAGAGGTTAAATTGCTTCTCTGGGGTCACAGAGCAAGGCAATGATGGCTAGCTACCGCTCCGTGGGCTTTGCTTCATGCCAGGCATGAGCTCCATGCTTTCGCTGTGGCTTTCCGGCGGGATTACCAGATGAACAGACACAGCATCAGAGGTGCAGGGAACTGGTAGCTGATTCTATTCTCCTGACTTGCTTTGACCTTTCTCACGGACCCCCACCCCTTGAAGAGCAGGGACGACTTCAAGTCGCCCCTTACTGTTTCAGTCTTTGCCAGTTGCGGCAGTCTCCTTTCAGCTTAGCCGTTCAGGGTGTTCAAAGCATCACTTCTGGTTGAGCCTCTCAGATGCCCTTCTCCTCCCCACCTCAAAGACAGTATCTGGGGTAAGTGTGTGTGGGGGGGAAGAGAGTAGAGTAAAGGGATTCTTTTATCCGTGAGGAGTTGGGGCTCCCAGGAGAACTTGGGATGGACATTCTTTAAAAAAGTGCCCCGAGGTAGTCCTGAGAGGGAGTATCAGGGCGCTCCCAGGATGCTGCTAAGGCAAAAGTCCTGAATCCTGGTTGACGAGCTTTTTACACTGGTATGCCCTTCGTGTGAAGATTCATGTCGATGTACACTTAGAATTTGTATGCTTTTATGGAGGTATATTTTTAAAAATTCTGTTTCTATTTTTCCTGGCTATTACTTTATTCAGAGTACACAGACATAGGAGCGACAACTTTTTTTTAAAATAGGTTTTGACAGATATTTAATGGCACGTATCTGTCATCGTGGTATCATACAGATCAATTCCAATGCCCTAAAATTGCCCCATGTTCCGTCAATGTGTCCTTCCCCTCCCCTCAGAAACTCTGGTAAACACTGTCTTAATGTCAATGGAGAAATGGATTTTTTAAACCCCTTGTTTTGGGCAACATCTTTTTAAAAATAGCTTTATTGAGATATAATTCACATATGATAAAATTCACTCTTTTAAAGTATACAATTCAGTGATTTTAAATATATTCAGTTGTGTAGCCATCACCATATCTAATTTCAGAACATTTTCATCACTCCAAAAAGAAAATCCCTACCTATTTGCAGTCACTCCCATTTCATATAAATGGAATAATACCATATATAGCCTTTAATAACTGTTTTTTTTTAGTTAGCATAAGGTTTTTAAGGCTCATCCATATTGAAGTAGCATGTATCAGTGTTTCATTCCTTTTTATTGCCAAATCATATTATATCGTTTGGATATACCACATTTTGTGTATCTGTTCATAAGCTGATAGACATCTAGGTTGTTTTCATTTTTTGGCTATTATGAATAACACTGCTATGAAGTTTTATGTGGATGTAAGTTTTCATAAAAATTTATATTTAAACAAAGAGAAACTGAAATGCTCGGAGGTTATAAAGCAGTCTTCTAATATACCTCTTAGACCAGAGAGAAAATGAAGGCTGTAATTATAGATTATTTGAAAGTGTGTAAGTATTTATGTTAAAACTCAGTGATACGTCAAAACTGCACTCAGAGGAAAATTCATAGGCTTACATGTTATTACACAGGAAAGAAAAATAAGTGACTTAAGCATTCATCTCAAGAAGCTCAAGGGAAGTGGACGTGGCTCAACTGACAGAGCATCTGCCTACCATATGGAGAGTCCAAGGTTCTATACCCAGGGCCTCCTGACTCGTGTGATGAGCTGGCCCATGGGCAGTGCTGATGCATGCAAGGAGTGCCTTGCAATGCAGGGGCACCCCTGCATAGGGGAACCCCCCACACAAGGAGTGAACCTTGCAAGGAGAGCTGCCCCATGTGAAAAAAGCACATCTCACCCAGGAGTGGTGCTGCACACATGGAGAGCTGACACAGCAGGATGACAACAAAAAAGAGACTCAATTTCCCAGTGCCACCTGATAATACAAGCGGACACAGACAAACACACAGGGAATGGACACAGAGAGCAGAAAATGGGGGGAGGGGAGGGAGAAAAATAAATCTTTAAAATAAATAAATAAATGAAAAACAAAAAAAGAAGCTCAAAAAGCACAAGAACAACAATAACCAACAAGAGACACTGGTAAGAGAATGGGGGAACCTGGGCAGGGGAGGGGGCAAGCCAAGCTATAGGGTGATTTCAGATTAAGCTAGCTTCAACCTGATCCTGCCCTGGACTGCTGTAACCTGAAACCAGTTCCCAGAGTAATCTCAACTGAGGCGAAGAGATTGGGCTTTTACAATATCTCCCCATCCCCATTCAGCCATTGGGGAAGGCCACTCCCATGCCACTTGAGCTCTAGGTGGCAGGAGATAGAGCTGCTCCAGTAGCCTGAGGAAGACTCAAGGAAGACTCTCAGGTGCAGGTGTGTTGGAGGCAGGGGAGAGGTGGTGCACAGAGCCTGTAGAAGGGGTCCAAGGGGATCTTGCTGGAGTGCCGGCTGTGTCCTCACAGTGTCTTCTGGCTCTCCTGGGCTTTGTAGGGTTTACCTTGTCCACATGGTCCCATCTTCCCATGCGGGCCAAGAGAGAAAAGACTGCATGCACAAGTTGTTGACGGTGGCAGCTTGTCTAGCTGAGAGCCCCATCTTTCGTGCTTGGTCAGGACCTGGTGTGTCTCCCACCTGTGGCTGTGCACTGTATACCTGTGTACCGGTATGCAAACCTGTGTACTTGGCCTTACCATGGTCTACAGTGGCCCTGTACCTCCTCTCCAAGTCTACTATGGCCACCACTGGCCATGGCTTGGGCAGTCCGCTATGTGCCGTTGTGCCTTGCCACAGTGGGCTCCAGAAAGCCCTCTAACACCCAGCTCAGGTTTTGCATTTCTTCTTGGGAGCATGGACGAACTTTTAGATTCTGTCTACCTTTTGACTCAGAAGAGCTAGCCTCTGGCTCTTCCTCTGCCTCTATTTCTCATTTGAATTTTTTTTTGGTACTGGGGAATGGGGATTGAACCCGGGGCCTTGTATGTGGGAAGCCGGCGCTCAAGCACCGAGCCACATCGGCTCCCCGGAGTTGGCTTTTTCGTTTGTTTTACTTGTTTTTTTATTGTTTTGTTTTGTTTTAGGAAGCACCGGGAACCAAACCTGGTACCTTCCATGTGGGAAGCAAGTGCTCAGCCGCTTGAGCCACATCCACTCCCCTCATTCGATTTTAATGGCGGTACCCCTGAATTTGGAGCCAGGGCGGGCTGTCAGGCAATGTCTTCTAGTGCTTGAGAGTTGAATTCAAGAAACTCTACTTGTCCTTCCCCTCACCACCCTAACACGCCGCCGTCAGAGAGGAGCCCATTTCTCTGGCTTCCATTTCTAGGTATCAGGAGGAGCAGGTATTGGACTTCTCATTTCCTGTGTATCGTATCCTTCTTTACCGAAGGTAGCAAGCCTCCTGGCCTTGGCCAAAGGTGAATGGGGCAATTTATTTTCCATGATCTGAGTCACCTCTTCCCTCTTGATAAGTCAAGGGGGAGATAAAGGAATTTAGAAAATGCTTTTGACAAAGCCTGGCTTTTCAGTCTGTAGTTGCTACATTTTCCACAATCCTGTCTTCCAAGACAGAAGTCATTTTACAGCTTTCTTTCTCCATGGATTCGGCTATAACATCCTAATTCCCCCACGGCAGGTGTGACTGCCCCAGGCTCCTTAGAGAGAACCGTCCAGCAGAAAGTGTAGCGAGAGACACGTTCATGTTACTATTAGAGCAGTACAATTCTGACCCAATACTCGGACTTACTACTTTAAGGCTGGCATCGAGTTTTAGGTTCCATATAAAAATCCTAATTGGTTCAGAAAGAAAGTGCTTGAGGCCAATAGATCTGTCCCATTGCAAGGCAGGAATGGGTGTGTAATTTATCTCCTAGATATTCCCCTCAAGATGTGGCACCTGAAATTGCAAAAAGAAGCAAGTGAACCGAAAGGTTATCGTTCCTTGCACGAGAATGTTATTTTACTTTTTCACAGTTGGCTGTAATTTTAGCATATGTGCCTTCCTGGTTAGTGGGCTCTTCTGGTCTCCAACCCAAACAACCTTGTACTGATTTTTCCTGTTGTCGCAGGCTACTATAAGGCTCTGCATGGAATTGTTACTGATCCTATTTTTATGTACATTTTCTTCATCATGGATATTTTCGCAATGATTTTTATTTTCAAAATATTTCATTAAAATATTATCTTGATTATGGAGGATTTTTTGCCCCTTAACTTTTGCACCTGCCTTGTAGCCTCAGGATATAGCCCCACAAAATCTTCTCTCGTGTTACCAACTGGAGCCAATATTTTGTTTTGTCTTTACCATTGTCATGGCTCTTACTCCTAGAACCATCTACGTTCATGTCTTATTAGCCATCCTACCTCCTTAAGTTAAAAGCCACTTGAAGTTGGAGCTCTCTTTTGATTTACCTCTGCGTCCTTTTAACGTCTGTGAAAGCACCTTGTACAATAGAGATTTATGTAAGGACTGTGATACTCTTTGTTTCATAAGGAAGGAAAATGTAAACTACATTTGAGAAAGATTTACACCAAAACGATTACGGTCTTTGGAAAGCAAGAGTATTTGGGTAACTTTCAGGCTAGCCTAGAAATTTATTTATATTGGACACCTTGTACTTGTATTGCAAAATAAGTGAATTATTACAGTATTTCCCTGATTTTCTGTCCCCTTAGCAAATTGTGGCTGAAAAAATACAAAGAGGTGGTAAAGAAATCCACTGGGCAGAAGAGGAACAAAAACGTGGAATTAAACGTTTGCCCCTGGATAATCTACAAAAACAAAAGGAGAATCCACATGCAGAGGCCCAGGGGCTGATTGTACCATTTATCTTGAAGCAATTTGATCCAGTGTTGCCACAGGACATGACACAGTAATTTATTTCCAAAATGTTAGATTCTGTCAGTATTTTCAGATCAAACTTTGTTTTCTTCTTGACATAATTGATTACTGCTTTCATTGGGGTTTATTTTAAAGTAATTCTGTACCGAAAAACTGCAAGGAAAGTAGAAACTGCACATTTCTCTATTAGGGCAGCTGTGTCTAGAACAGCACAGCAGAATTCTTTATTTTGCTGTTTGATTTCTCTATCTCTTTATTGCTCTATTCATTGTAGAAAGGACTCCAGGTCACACATCAGCCTTTTGAAGGAGAGATGACTTGAATACTCAGATTAAAAACATCCCACCATCAGCAGTAGTGATTTAGAGTATGAAACAGAAATCTGAGGGTACTAGGAATGAATTACGCTTTTTTTTAGGAGACTTTACTTCCACTGCCAGCCAAGTCCTTTGCTGCATTCTCCTGAATCTATCAGTTAGCTTTTCTTCATGGCCACCCCCTGGGTTTAGCAGCTTAAACAGCAATTATATATTATTTATTGTGTGTCTATGGATGGATGGAGGGCTTCTGTTCATCTGGAACAGGCTTAGCTGATCTATAGTGGACCCACTCCTGGCTCTGTTGGATCACCTGGGTGCTGATTGGTCGAGGATTGGTCCAGGTGGGAGCTTGGCATGGCATGTCATCTTGCAGCAGGTAAGCCTGGCTTGTTACCGTGGTAGCGATGTGGTTCTGAGAGCGTTGAAAGATACACGAGTTCTTCAGCCTTAGAACTTCAGATACAGAACAACGTCCCTTTGGCTGAATTCTCTTGGTCAACCAAGACATCATTCTCTGGGATGAACCGCAAAATCACATTGCATGGGGAATGGATGCAGGGAAGGGAATAGTGAGGCGGGCAATTTTTGGAATTAGTGCATACTTTTCCCTCAATTTTCTGTGAAAATATTCTCCAAGATATTTGAGATAGAATTTTAGAATATAAACACTCAGGTGAAAAAATATTTTTTACCTAATAAGTAAAAATGTATGATTAGGTGTGGTAGGCAGAATTCTAAGATGGCTCCCAAGGTTCTTGCCAACTGGTGCACATGCCCGGTATACCTCCCTCCCTTTAAATATCTCGAGGGGCTTGTGGATACCATGTGATGGTGATGTGAGTAGGTTATGATATAATATATGGCATAAGGGTGGGACGGTCACTTCCACGATTACTTTATATTGTGTATGACTCCGTCTTGGCAGCCTGGAGAGAGGACACCTTCGGCTGGCTTTGAAAATGTGGCTGCCATGTTGGGAGGGGGCCATGTGGCAAGGACCCGCGGGGGCCTCCAGGGGCTGAGGGTGGCCCCTGCCTAACAGCCAGTGAGAAAAGGAGAACCTCCGTCCTATAACCGCAGGAAATGAATTCTGCTCACAACCATGTGACCACTCCAGAAACGAATGCAGTCCAGCTGCCCCTCCACGGGTCTTTGTGAGACCCTGAGCAGCAGCCACCTGAGCTGGGCCTCGGCTCCTGACCCCACGTGGCGTGACGGATAAATGTGTGCTGTTGGAAGCTGCTACACCTGTGGTATAGAAATTACCAGTGACCCGGCAATCCCACTTCTAGGTAAATAATTCAGAGAGAGTGAAAACAGGGTTGCAAACAGATACCCAGACACCAAGGTTTGTAGCATCATTGTTAGCTATTGAAGCTGGAACCACCCAAGTGTCCATCAACAAATGAGTGGATAAACACAAGGTGGTATGCGCCCACGGTGGAATACTATTCAGCCATTAAAAAAATATAGTTATCATACATGCTGCAACAAGGAGGAAACTTGAAAACGTTATGCTCAGTGAGATAAGCAAGACATGTAAGGACAAAAACTGTATGATATCACTTATAAGAAATGACAAGAAATAGCAAATTTGCAGAGATAGAAAGCAGATTAGAGTTTACAAGGGGAGAGGGGTTGGAGAGAGGAGCAAGAGGAAGTGTTCGTAAAATTTAAAAAATTCTTTTAAATATAAAATAAAATAAAACATGTTGAGTTGGAGAGTAAGTAAAATGAAGTAGATAATGATTGAGAAGTTTCCAATGGATGTGTCACTTATGGGATGATTAAAGAAATTTAGTAATTAGCCCTCTAAAGAAAAGGGGAGAAATTTTTCCCTGAAATGGGTGAGTGAAGGAAGCAGTGAAGGCTACTTTTCTAGGCCGAGGAAAAGCTTAGGAAAAGGAATTTAATTCCCACCTGATGGTTTCCACTTTATCTATCCAGCAGAAGTAGAGAAGCACTGAGAGGACATTTCCTTGGGCTACCACTGGGAAATTCAGAGGCGAGAAACCATTCGGAGGAGAACAATTTCTGATCGCTGGTAAGGACCAACAACTGTGGTTGTGGAATATGATATTTTTTCATAATTCCTCATCCGTCATTCATTGAGCCTTCCAAAGACATTAGCTCCTTCATACTTCCAACTTGTCCCACATGCTCTGCCTGAACCTGTTCCCGAGGCCAGAAAAAGTCACCAGGAAGAGAGCTGCAGGTATTTGCCATAAGCTAGATTGGGGGATGGAGGTGAATGCTGAGGAGGTATGGGTGGGGCCCTGACAAGGTGTGCTGTGGCCATGTGGAGAGGAAAATATCCAAATCTAGGGACAGAAAGGAAAGTGAAATTCTGGCAGAAGAGTGGTTGATGTGATGGAATATGAGATCTAGTCTAGATAAGGAGAAAAAATTGGGAAGGGGCTGATAGATTGGGGGGGAAAGGAAGGCTGTTTAGAAGGGGAATAACTAAATGAGAAAAAATCATCATTATGGTAAAAAAGTTGTATATTGTAGTTAAAGTTTTCCCAGATGGCCCAGTTAAAGGTGGTGACAGGACCACGGCATGATCACGGTGTGGGCTGCTGAACGAGAAGTGCAAGGCCATGGGAACTGATGAGGCCAAGGAGCCGTGAGGTAGGGACACTGGATGAGCTTTCCCCATGGGTATTTGTTGGGCAGTGCAAGGTCTGGGCTGGGGCAGTAGGCTGTGATCACGTGGCGTTATTGTGATGAATAAGGCACAGGTGGTTTATTTCGCGTCATGAGGGCAGGGTATCACCTCTCATCTTCACCTCTATATCCATGGGCTTAACATAACAAATGACCTCGTAACTTAATGGCTTAAAAAGCAATAAACGTGTATTAGCCTACAGCTTCTGTGGGGTGGGGACTTAGGAGCAGCTTAGCTGGGTGCTTCTGGTTTAGGGTCTCTCCTGAGGCTGGTCCTGTGCCACCTGCAATCTTGACTGGCACTGGAGGACCCACTTCCAAGATGGCGCCCTCATCTGGTTGGCGAGTTGGTGTTGGTTCCTTGCTCTGTGGCCCCTCACAGGGCTTCTTAAGTAAGTATCACCATGACGTGGCAGCTGCGTTTCCCCAGTGAGTGATCTGAGAGCAGAGTGGAAGTCACAGCGTCTTTTACGACTCAGCCTGAGAACCATACACTGTCATTTCCCCAATGTCTTACTAGTTACCCAGGCCAGCCCTACTCAGTGCGGGAGGAGACTACACAAGGTTTTGGATACGAGGAGGCAAGGAAAGTCGGGGATCATCTTAGAGGCTGGGTACCACAGTCCTATATATATATATATATATATATATATATAACTTTTTATCTATCTATCTATCTATTTATCTATATCTATCTATCTATCTATCTATCTATCTATCTATCTATCTATCTATCTATCTATCTATCTATCTATCTGTCTATCTGTCTGTCTGTCTGTCTGTCTTTCCCCCTTGTAGCTTGTTTTTGCTGTCTGCTTTCTGCATTCATTCGCTATGCATTCTTCTGTGTCTGCTTGTCTCCTTTTTGTTGCGTCATCTTGCTGCACCAGCTCTCCGCAGGCTATCAGTTCTCCATGGGCACGAGCTAGCCTGCTTTCACAAGGAGGCCCCAGGACGTGAACCCAGGGCCTCCCATATGGTAGATGGAAGCCCAATTGATTGAGCCACAGTTGCTTCCCTCAATAGATTCTTTATTTTATTGTTTTTTAAAGATTTATTTTTATTTATTCATCTTCCCCCTCATTGTTTGTAGTCACTGTCTGCTGTGTCCATTTGCTATGTGCTCTCTGTGTCTGCTCATCTTCTCTTTAGGAGGCACCAGGAACTGAACCTGGGACCTCCCATATGGAAGAGAAGCACTTGTGGCACCTCATTCCCTGGTTTGTTGTGCCTCTCATTGTCTTTCCTCTTTGTGTTTCTTTGTTGCATCATGTTGCATCAGCTCGCTGTGCCCGCCCACCACTCCAGCTCACTGTTCTCCTCATCTTCTCCAGGAGGCAGCAGGAACTGAACCCAGGACCTCCCATGTGGTAGGGGGAGCTCAATTGCTTGAGCCACATCTGCTTCCCCCTATATATATATATTTTTTAAAAATTTTATTTATTTCTCTCTCCTCTCTTTGCCTCCCCCCCAAGTTGTCTGCTCTCTGTGTCCATTCGCTGTGTGTTCTTCTGTGACCCCTTCTATCCTTACCAGTGGCACGGGAATCTGTGTTTCTTTTTGTTGTGTCATCTTGCTGTGTCAGCTCTCTGTGTATGCAGCACCATTCCTGGGCAGGCTGCACTTTCTTTTGCGCTGGGCGGCTCTCCTTACAGGGCGCACTCCTTGTGCGTGGGGCTTCTCTACATGGGGGACACCCTGTATGGCAGGGCACTCCCTGCGCGCATCAGCACTGCGCATGGGTCAGCTCCACACGGGTCAAGGAGGCCCGGGGTTTGAACTGTGGACCTCCCATGTGGTAGGCGGATGCTCTATCCATTGGGCCAAGTCTGCCTCCCCCCCCAATATATTTTTTAACTGAATCAATGAATAGATGAATGTGAATAAAATAGGTATGGATAACACAATAATGCAATTTTATTGAGTGCTTGTTTTGTGCCAGTTATTATGTGAGAAACTGGGGATTCAATGTGACCAAGGTCGACCTAGTTCCTTCCCTGTGGATCTTCCACTTGAATGGGAATGCACACAAGTGTAATCTGAATAAACCATGGGCCCAAGTTCCAGTTTAGGTATCATGTGACATTTAAAGAAACATGATGCATTAGCCAAAAATAAAGGAAATTAATTTTAATATTTAATCTTCTTGAAAAAAAATTCACAGGAGATCCATTCGTAATCCATAGTACCATATATTAAAATCTTCTTCATCCCTTTCCTCTGACTGATTCTTTCATATCTCACAGCTTTCCTAAACTTTCTCAAATTTGGCCTCACTCTACGTTCTTTCTGATACCTCTGCCAGCAGTAGCTCTTTTATTTCCTTCCTTTCCTCCTTTTTACATTCTACTTCTCTCACTTGAGTAGATGTTGGCTCTTTTGGATGCAGGTGCTCCATGTCTATTTTGTTAGCTCTTCCCAACTTGTTTTGCCAAATATGGCAGGGAGCTGGGCCCGGGAGTGGAAAACACGTAGCGGGAATTGCCAGGGTTTTCTTTAGTTTGGTGTGTGGGTGTGGTTGGTTGACATTCAGCATCTTTTCCTATTCTTTGTACCTTCCTGTATCATAAGGGCTGAAAAGCTAAAAAGCTACTTTTCAAGTTCAGGTTCTGGGAACAAATTAGGTCCACTGATGAAATGTACACATGGAAGGATTTTAAGAAAGAGAGATGGAGGTTTCTTTCTTTTTAAAATTATTTTTATTGTGTAAAGTATCTATAACATAAAATTGACATTTTAACCATTTTAAGTGTACAATTCAGTAGCATTAATTAACATCCAGAATGTTGTACAACAATCACCTCTATATTTATTTCCAAAAACTTTCATCACCCCAACAGAAATTCTGTACCAATTGTGCATTAACTCCCCATTTTCCTCTGCCTGTAGTTTCTAATCTATTTTCAGTCTCTTATGTAATTGTTTATTCTAGATATTTCATATAAGTGGAATCATATGGTATTCCGTTCTTTTGTGTCTGGCTTATTTCAGTTAGCATGATGTTTTCAAGGATCATCCATGTTGTAGCATGTTTCGGAACCTCGTTTCTTTTTATGGATGAATAAATATTCCATTGTATAATATACAACACTTCATTCATCTATTTATCTATCGATGAAAGGAAGCCTTTTTTTAAAGTTTGAGATCCATTTATTTACTTTATTTTTTATTTATCTCCCCCACTCTCCCAGATGGTTCTCTCATCTGTCTGCTCCCACGTGACAGGTGAGTGCCCAATGACCTGAGCCACATCCACTTCCTGCAGGCTGTGACATCTGCTGGCTTGTGGCATCTACTCGCTGTGGAAGGGGTGGCATTTGGCTCAACTTCTTTTAGGAGGCCCTGGAACTCAAACCTGGGACCCCTCCTGTGGTAGGCAGGTGCCCAGCTAGTTGAGCCACATCCACTTCCCGTGGAGGCTTCTTCTTCCTTTTGGTGCTTTGGGCAAGCAAGTCTAAAATATGAGTATTTATGGCAGGATTCAGAATTCAAATATCTAGTAGCTAGCTTTGAGAGTACCTGGAGGAAGTTGGGCATCGTGGTGGCTGAATGCCATGTTCTGGTGTCTAAATGCCAACTCTGGGGCATGGAGACAGGTGTATTAGTTTGTTCTGATCTCTGGCTGACACTTTAGTGGTATACCCATGAAATCAGTGACCCAGTGGTGGTGCCTCAGATTCTGCTCCTCCAACCAGTCCAATGATTGTGCAAGCATCCAATTCCTTGTCTTAAATTACTTGCTTCTAGAAATGCCTGGAGATTTCATTTTTCCCCCAATTAATTCTGATGGATATCAAGGAAGGAGGTGGTAGTGATTATTAGTTTTTTTTTTTTCTTTTCATGCACGATGTTATATTCCTGAGGTTGTTCTGGATTGAATGACAGCCCCTCAAAAGAGATGTTCAAGTCCTAGCTTTCAGTCCTGTGAATGTAAACTGACTTGTAAATAAGAGTTTTGAAGATGTTACTAGTCAAGATGAGGCCAGACTGGATCAGGGTGGCTTCTAATCCTCTAACACTGGTGTCCTTATAGGGAGAGGCAATTTGGACACAGAAAGAGAGAGCCAGCCATGTGACAGAGGTAGAGACTGAGTTATGCTGCCAGCGAGGAAGGCTGCGGGTTGCCAGCCACCCTCTAGAAGCCAGGAGAGAGGCACGGAACGGAGTATGCCCTCTAAGAGGAACCATGGGCCAGCCGACACCTGGATTCTGGACTTCTAGCCTCCAGAACTGTGCGATAATACATTTGTTGTTTAAGTCCACTAGTCTGTGGCCCGACAAGCTGAGACAGGGGTGAAGGGCAGAAGTTGTCCAACACTAGAAGGAGCGCCCAACGTGGCTAGCATCATCGTGAGGCAGTCAGGGAAGGCTTCTTGGAGGAGGAAGTGACCTCTAATTTGAAGGAAGAAACAGCATGTGCAAAGGCTTTGGTGGAGAGGAAGCATGGCTTTAGAAATAGAGAGAAATGCACAATTTCAGGGATGGACTGTATGGAGGTGAGGAGATGAATAACAAATGTAGTGTAGAGGTAAGCAGAGGCCAGATCGTGCAGGGCTGTATAGGTCTCTTTAAGATGAATGGGGGATTATCAAGAGCTCCAAACATGAGAGAAGCATGATCAGAGTTGCATTGTACAGTGATAATTCTGTCTGCAGTGTGGAACATGGATTTGAGAGAGGCAAGACTGGAGATTGGAAACTATTGCAATATTTAAAAGAGAAAATAGTTGTTTGAATTAAAATATTAGAAGTGGAGGTAGAGTTCAGTGAACAGATTTGTTTAACAGGTAGAGTTGCCAGGAGTTGGTATCTGTATTAGTCAGCCAAAGGGGTGCTGATGCAAAATACAAGAAATCTGCTGATCATTATAAAGAATATTTATTTGGGGTAGGAGCTTACAGATACCAGGCCGTAAAGCATAAGTTACTTCATTCACCGAAGTTTATTTGGAGCAAGATGGCTGCCCACGTCTGCGAGGGCTCAGGCTTCCTGGGTTCCTACGTTCCTGGGGCTGGCTTTTCTCTGGCTTCAAGGTTCCTTCTTTCCTGGGGCTGGCTCCTCTTTCCTTTGTGTGCTGACTTCCCAGGGCTCCAGCTTAAGTCTTCAGCATCAAACTCCAAAATCAAAACTCCAACATTAAAAGCCCTCAGCTCTGTTCTTTGCCATGCCTTTCATCTGTGAGTCCCCACCCACCAAGGAGTGGGGCCTGGGTGGGGACGCAACACCCTAATCATAACTCAATCATGCCCAGGTACAGATCAGATTACAAGCATAATCCAATATTTCTTTTTGGGATTCATCAATTATATCAAACTGCTATAGTATCTTTCTGGATATAATAGAGAAGGAAGTGTCGAGGTTATATGAGATCTCTTTCTTGAGCATATGGGTGGCCATGTATTGAAATACATTACGCTTCCTAATATGAGAATGGAGGAATCACTCTGGAGCATTTCATTTTTAGTCATCTAAAAGGACAACATTAGGGATATTTCCAAAGGCAGTTAGATAGACAAATCTGGAGGTGAAAGGAAAAGCTGGGATGGACTAAATATTTGGTAGTTATTAATACATAGAAATTGAAACCATGGAATAAATGAGAAACTGAATGGGAAAGCCTCAGAAGTGAAAATTTTGGTTCACATGGAAGAGGCAGAAGAGAAGTTGGGATCATGGATGCATCCAGAGCATGAATCTGGGAAGGTTGTCAGGGAGACACTGCTCTTGAGAATGGGTCATATTTGAGTCATGCAAAGACATCCACCAAGCACAGAGCAATGAGGAGACTAGACAAGTTGGGCATAAGCAGATCAGAGCAGCAGAGGCATAATAGGGCATGAGAGGATTCTGAGAGTGATGGCGATGAGGGCCATGGGCAGAAAGAGCCAAAGGCTCTTAGTTTTTTCTGAGTTGCTTCTTACTGAGATGACGAAACTGGCCTGTTGCAGGACCTGGCCCTGTGGTGTCCAAGATTTGAAAATGTGGCTATCCTGGATTTTTAGGACTTGGGTCTGAGCAAACTGAAAGAAGAAGAAACTGAAGTCAAAGATTGGTTTTCAAGATGTTTGAGTGACAGGTAATGACAATGTCTGGAGCTGTTTGTGTCTAGGCTTAGGAGAGGTGTCTACTCCTTATCAGATCCTTATCTGCTCCCAGGGCCCACACTTGAAGCTACGGAAACTGCAGAAGAAGCCACAATAAAACCTGAACCTGGACTCAGGGAAATCTTCCAACTTTGCTTTATTTTTATCATCACTGCGGCTCATCACACATGAGCTGACTCTGGTCACCAACTTGCACGGCTCAACATTTTGGTTTCCAGGCCTCATTTGCCTTGAAAATCTTTTTCCAGAAGGTTGGGACAAGGACACTCCTCTAAAGAATCTCAAAACTTGATGGAATTTGCAACCTTGGTAGTTTGGAGGCTTGAGTTATCTCTTGGTGAAACTCTCAACTGGATCCCTTGGAGCTAGAACAGGGGTGGAAAGATGTTCATCAGATGATATAGGATGGGGAAACCAAGCACAAAAGCCAAATTCAGAGGATTGGAAGCCAGATGGAAACCAAGGTCCAGACTCATGAACTTGGTTTTATAGATACCAGATTACAGTGAGAACAGACCAGGAACAAGAAATAATCATCATAATCAACATTTATCAAGAGTGTACTATGTACTAGTTAATATGGTAAGTTGCACTATTTGTCTCATTTAATTTTCACAAGAACATTATGAAGTAGGTCCTATTGTCATCCCCACTTTGTAGATGAGGAGACTGAGGCTTGGAGAAGTTAAGTAATTGGCTCATGATTACCGAGCTACCAAATAGCAGTGCCATATTCAAACTCATGCATTCTGACTCAGAGCCTACATTCCCATCCATTATGCTATTCCTGAGCCATGGCTGAAAATACTGCTGGTGTTTAGGGGTCAACTTCATGGAGTAGTAGCTTTGGTGCAGATCCTGGCTGAGGCTCTAGGTGGCTCTGGGAGGATAAATTTGTCAGGAAGATATTAGTAGAAACTCAACTTTAACTCACGTTTTAGTTTAAGGATCAGAGGATTTCATGGAACCCAAGGATAAAAGCATGAGCCCATGTGACCGAGGGTTAATCATTAACAAATATTTATGATGACAAAATCATTATACAGGTGCCTTTATATTATAAAATAGCGAAAGGTTTCTATCTGAAATTGCTGAAACTGGCTGGATTTAACCGAGACCAGTTATTGTGATGGTCTTTCTGAACAAGTCTCACCCCTCTTTATGGTTGCTCTAGACTTAGGCTCACCCTTGCGTATGCTCACAGTTGTGACGGTAACTACTTCACCCTTCTGTTTAATATCCATATGGAAAACCTTGTGACTGACTTTCACTCTTTACTTTCCTATCTCAGAATCTTGATCTCTGATAAAAAGTGTAACTTCGTGACTCACCTTGACTTGGTGCCCACCCCTCATCCCGTTCAGTCCCTTAATGTTTATTCACAGAGGAACCTGTGTCCACCTCCACCTGAATGATTCATTAGCACCCTGATGTTATAAATCAGAATTTCTGCACATCTAGGAGGCAGTTTTCGAGCTAAGGCAACTGACCTCCTTTGTTTGCGTAAACACACTTTCTCTCTTTGAAACCCTGGTGTCTCAGAAATTGGCTTTAAAGGAGCACTGGAAGGAAAGAATCCACTTTTGCTCCATATCACTGGGATTCAGGAACTTCTGGAAGCAGACCTTCCAGAACAGTCTCCTTGAATTTCACCTCTGCATATCAGCTTCAGTTGCTCCCATCCCCTCTTTCTCTCCAGAAATCTCTTCTCCTCTTCCCTGGTCCTATGATAGGACCACAGCCTTGAGCTTGACTGCTCTGGAACTTTACATCAGTGGTTCTCAAAGTGTGGTCCCTGGACCAGCCGCCTGCAGCCTCACCTGGGAACTTATCTGAAATGTAAATTTTTAGGCCCCATCCCAGATTTTCTGATTCAGTAGGTCTGGGGGCCCAGCCATCAGTGTTAAACAAGCCCTCCTGGTGAGTCTGATGCATGCTATGTTGGAGACCCACTGGTTTCTATTTTATAGCTTCAGGACAGAGACCAATCAATTTCCAATCCCAAGGTAAAAAATTTCAGCAAAGGTTTTATGGCCATGGTTTGACTCTAGGCCCCACCTCTGTATTGACTGGCTGTTGCCTGAGCCCTGGGCCATCCAGGAACCTCACTCATACTGAGGCAGGTTAGTAGAGTGAATGGGGGGATGGCTGAGGCTGGCCAGTGGGCAACATGGCGGGTGGGCAACATGGTGGGCGGGCAACATGGCGGGTGGGCAATATGGCCTGTGGATAACATGGCGGGCGGGCAACATGGTGGGCGGGCAACATGGCCTGTGGATAACATGGCGGGCGGGCAACATGGCGGGAGGGCAACATGGTGGACGGGCAACATGGCCTGTGGATAACATGGCGGGCGGGCAACATGGCCACATGGGCCATTACACCCAGTCCAGAAACCTTCCGGAGGATCTTGTGAGACTCTGGCCATGAGACTCCCATTGGGAATAAGAATCCTGTTTGGGGTCACTACCCTCAAAAGGTCTTACCATTGGCCCCTGGGAACTGACAGGTGGGTCAACCAATCAGGACAGCAAACAGCAGGAGCCTGTCCCCATCTTATGTAACTGGAGGCGGGAAGTCTTGAAAAGGCCCTCACCTGCCGCGCAGGTCCTCGTCTTACTCTGTAGCATGCCCTGGCCTGCCTCAGACTGTGTACTTTTCTTGTTTCCTGGTTTCTTAATAATCTCTTTGCTCCCTTGCCTATCCTTTGGCATGTCCTTAAATCCTTTTATGCAACATAAACCAAGAACCTAGGAGCCCAGAGCCTGGAGCTTTCCACTAACATTATTTGGCAAGTCCAGCCATGAGCCAGGAGGCAAGGAACCCTCCCTGCCACCTGATGGGGACTGGTGAGTCTAAGCTTTCAATTAGAGCCTCTCTGTGCCCTCTTTGCCTTATTAGTGAGGCCCTGAGATTCTCACCCTGTTCCTCTTAATCCACCCCCCTACCCCAGGGCCCCTGAGGCTCTGGGCCTGTAGGCCATGATGAGTACCTGCTTAATTGCCTCCATGTCTGGTTTAACTGGAAAACTCAGCCCCTGGCAGTGGCCATAGAAGGAGTTGTCTCTCATGGCCACTTTCAAGTAGGCAAATGTCCCCAGCCAGTCCCTTTCCTAGCAGGAAAGCCTGGCTTGGCAGCCGAGGTCTGGGAACTGGACACAGATATCACCAAGACCCCTAAGGCTCTGGGGACACCCAGACACATAAGGCTCCTTATCCCAGGAGCGTGGGGACAGCGAGTAGGGCTCCCGACCTCCAGGGTCACCAGGCAATCCATTCAACCAGGTGGGATGCCATCCAGACTGAGGAACGTGCTTATCTTCCCCTAGGAGAACGGGTGACTTCTAAGTGGGACAACCTGCCTGCTGATGGCCAAGAAATGAAGCAGCTAATCTCCTGCCACACCATGTGGCGGCAGTACAGCCAAGAGCCGGCTCTGCAAGGGACCCTGAATTCCAGTTAAGCCTGCGTAAGAGGAGAGGAGGGGACAGACAGACCTGAGCGCCAGACACCTTTAAAGGGAGGAGGGAGTGCACTACCAAACCTGCCGATTTTCACAAGCGCAGGGAAGTTACTCAGGCAGGGGGAAACCCAGCCTTCTTTCCAGGAGAGCTGGTGGAGGCAGTAAAAACGCCCTCTGGTGGGTCCTAACTCTAGAGGACGGAGCCTCCTAGGCCCGCGCTTTACCAGCCAGTCCGCCTTGATGTCTGTAGAAAGCTGCAGAAACGTCCCCTGGCCCCCAACTTCCATGAACCCCCTCCTAGAAGCAGCCTTCTCGGTTTTCAACAATGGAGACTGAGTGCTGAGAAGCAGCAGGTGAGGAGGGCAGGCAGCGGGCCAGGAGCAGGCTCACCTGTTAGCTGCCTCCACTAAAGGCACTGTCACCTCAGGGCCACCTGAATCCAGGTGAATCCAGGCTCACGTCAGCAGGCACCTGGCCCCAAGCTGCCTCAGCACACGAGCTGCCGGGGCCTCGATGGCGGGGACGGGGACGGGGATGGAAGGGCCCTGAAGCCACGTGTGAACGGGTCTCGGGAGACCCTTGTCGTGGCAGGTGAGATTGTTAATTTCTTTTTTTTTTGAAAGATTTATTTCTCTCCCCTTCTCCCCACTGTCTGCTCTCCGTGTCCATTTTTGCTATGTGTTCTTCTGTGTCCGCTTGCATTCTTGTCATGTGGCACCGGGACACTGTGTTGCCTTTTTTTTTATTGTGTCATCTTGTTGCATCAGTTCTCCATGTGTGCGGTGCCACTCCTGGGCGGGCTGTGATTTTTTCATGTGGGGCGGCTCTCCTTGCATGTGGGGCTCCCCTACGCAGGGGACACCCCTGCGTGGCACAGCACTCCTTGCATGCATTGCGCATGGGCCAGCTCACCACATGGGTCAGGAGGCCCTGGGTTTGAACTCTGGACCTCCCATATGGTAGGCGGACGCTCTATCAGTTGAGCCACAAATGCTTGCCTGTTAATTTCTTAATTAACATGGGAGCCAATTACTGGGTTCTGGCCTGCACTGCAGACCCCTCCCAGCCCTGTGTTCCTAGTGGGGGGAGTAAATGGGGAGTGGAGAGCTAGGCTGTTTACCAACCTCTCTCCTGTAAGATAAGGCGCTTCCTCACATGCCATCAACTAAGATTAAAGGGTCCCTGGCTCTTCCTAGCTCCCTGCCTCTTCCCTTTAACACTCCAGTCTATCCAGTGAAAAAGCCTCACGGGCTCCCTTGCTTGCTGGGAGGTAGCTGCTGGGATGCAGCCCCAGAGCAGCCCCAGTTTGTGCCTTGTTGGAGGCAGGTCTCCTCTGATCCCCTAACTCTACCTAGCCGCTGCCCAGGGATTCTCCTGGAGGAACGGAGCTGGGGGGTCCTGCATGAGGTTTCTGCCCTGGACAGACCCTGGGAGCTCTGTATCTAGGTGATTCTAAAGCAGGTCTTTCCCTAAACTAAGGAAGTATAAAGTTCTCTCTTCTCTTCTAATCTGTGCCTAACAGATTCAACTTGTAAAATCTGTGTTTAACTTTGTCAGTCTGCTTGTGCCTAGGAAATCGTAAATCAGATTTGGGGGGTCACCTGTCCCAAGATGTAATGGGAAAAGGTAACCTAAAAATGAGTTTGATATTTCAATACCACCTTGCAATGGACTCTGATGTATAAAAGAAATCACAAGTGGAGTGAATTCAACTGCTGGAAGAGCAGAAAAACTTAGCAACATTACCATTACTAATAAAATTGTTTTAGTTGCTTAGGTAATAAGCAAAAGTGCCCAATTTGTTCTAAAGTAAAAACTTAGTAGAATCTGTAAGTGCTAAGATCATTAAGGATAATATCTGAAATTGCTATGACTGGGTGGATTTAGCTTAGACCTACTACTGTAATGGTAATTATACATGAAATTTACCTTTGTTTATGGTGACTTCAGGTCTAGCCACACCCTTTCTTATGCTTGCTATGGTAATGGTAATTCTAACTGAATTTACCTTCCTTTGTGGTTACTTCTGGTCTAGCTTCACTGTTGTGTTTGCTTGCTACTATAATGGTAATTCTAAACTGAGCTTGCCTTTGTTTATGGTGACTCCAGGTCTAGCCTCACCCTCTCACTCTTGAGTGTGCTTGCTATTGTGATGGAATTCTAAAGGAGCTTGCCTTTGTTTATGGTGACTCCAGGTCTAGCCTCACCCTCTCACTCTTGAGTGTGCTTGCTATTGTGATGGAATTCTAAAGGAGCTTGCCTTTGTTTATGGTGACTCCAGGTCTAGCCTCACCCTCTCACCCTTGAGTGTGCTTGCTATTGTGATGGAATTCTAAAGGAGCTTGCCTTTGTTTATGGTGACTCCAGGTCTAGCCTCACCCTCTCACTCTTGTGTGTGCTGGCTATTGTGATGGAATTCTAAAGGAGCTTGCCTTTGTTTATGGTGACTCCAGGTCTAGCCTCACCCTCTCACTCTTGAGTGTGCTTGCTATTGTGATGGAATTCTAAAGGAGCTTGCCTTTGTTTATGGTGACTCCAGGTCTAGCCTCACCCTCTCACTCTTGTGTGTGCTTGGTATTGTGATGGAATTCTAAAGGAGCTTGCCTTTGTTTATGGTGACTCCAGGTCTAGCCTCACCCTCTCACCCTTGAGTGTGCTTGGTATTGTGATGGAATTCTAAAGGAGCTTGCCTTTGTTTATGGTGACTCCAGGTCTAGCCTCACCCTCTCACCCTTGAGTGTGCTTGCTATTGTGATGGAATTCTAAAGGAGCTTGCCTTTGTTTATGGTGACTCCAGGTCTAGCCTCACCCTCTCACTCTTGTGTGTGCTTGCTATTGTGATGGAATTCTAAAGGAGCTTGCCTGTGTTTATGGTGACTCCAGGTCTAGCCTCACCCTCTCACTCTTGAGTGTGCTTGCTATTGTGATGGAATTCTAAAGGAGCTTGCCTTTGTTTATGGTGACTCCAGGTCTAGCCTCACTCCTTGCTTAATGCTTATGGGTATTTCAGGGCTGGCGTCTCCCTGGTTTTGGTGACGTCTGCCCCATGGCTCAGGGGAAGGCAGACTTGAGGCGCCCTGTCTCCTGTTCTCGCACTGGTCCTCAGAGCCCTGCTTTCTCTCATGGATGTCAGGTGTGATGAGATTGCTGCCCGGTGGGATTCTCAGCTCTCGGGGCTGGACGTCCACTTCTCCAGCCCAGCGGCTGCTGGAGTCCTGTTATTTCTGAGGACTGGGAGTGGAGGGCCTCCTACCTTGAGCCTTGATGTTCTAAAAGCAGCGAGTCATGAGAAAAAACAGGGTGTCCTGAGACGTCAATGACCTCGGTGGGTACACAGCGGAATCAGTGTTGCTTAGTCAAGGTCTGTCCAAGGCAAAATGGGAAATAAGCAAAGCTCCGAAGTAAAGGAAAAGGTTGTAAATTGTGTTTTAAAGTATTGGGAACGATTTGGTTAAAAGCCAATAATTAAAATTCTTGTGCAAAACTGCCAAGTCCCAGGGCAGATTAGAAATAGCCTTCAAAGAGATCTTTTAAATGTTATTTTACAGGCAAACTTATTTTGTAAGATACTGAAAATTATAAGTTACATTAGGGAGCTGTCTGCCTGACACAGATTTCCGTACTGCGACCTGCTGGCACTGGTCAGCAAAGCCTCGACCTGAGTAGCCACAGAGGTTACTGGGGCCAGAGGCTGGCTTGCTCAGGGCCAAGCTCTGGAACCCAGTTTCCCAGGGACTGGTCTGGTCTTGGGGTCCCAGTTTAGGGCATTCATAGTCACACGGATTCATTTTTTGCACCTTGTGCCGCTTTTCCTGGAACAGGCCACGGCCGGTGTATCACGCTGATTCAGGTCCTGGGATGGCATTAGTTAAAGCGGTAGAGCTCGCAGGCCTCAGTGGCTCTCTGAGGCTCTTTCAGGAGCACGGGTCAAAATGATTTCTGTAATAAACACAAGGTTTCATTGTCCTTGTCACTGTATTGGCATCTGCACTTAAGTTGCAAAAGCGATGATGGCAAAATTACTGGTGCCTCGGCACAGATTAACGCAGTGGCACCAAATGGATTAGTAGAGATTGTGTTCTTCATGGCTACGTACTTGCAGTAAAGATGTAATTATAAATAAAACGCCAGCTTCATTTAAGAATGCCCTGATAAAGCAATAGACATTATTTATTAAATTTCAACGTTCATATACGGGTTTTTTTTTTTTTAATGTTCTGGATGACAAAATCGGAAGTGCACGTAAAGCACATTGGCTGCACACCAAAGTATCGTGGTAGCCTCAGGAAAAAGTACTTGTGCAATGCATTGTTTGAGCTGTAGCTGAACTAGCCACTTTTTCATGGAAAACCGTTTTTCACTTGCAAGAACGACTGGCAGACAAGCTATGATGCCTGGCTGACATTTCCTCGAATACAAAATAAGTAAGCCTGTCGTATCAAGGAAAACAACTGACATTATTTTTTTGCTAATGATAACATTTGGGCTTTCAAGTGACATTTGTAATTTTGGAAAACCTGTATTCATTACCATGAACTTGGTGGTTTCCCAATACTTAAGACTGTCTTGATGAGATTTATGGTGATTTTTTTATATTGTGAATTGAATTATGTCACCTTTGTAAGATCTGCATAATTCAGTTTACCAATATTTTCAAAATGACCAGTTCATGATACAAAATCACACATGGGTAAAAGATCTATTCAAATTGTAAGATAAACACTGGATTTAAGTAGCAGTATAAAATGTTTGTTGATATGGTTTAATTCTCTACATTATAACTTTTAAGAAACTATCACTTATAGGTAGTGGATGTGGCTCAAGCAGTTAAGTGCCCACCTCCCACAGGGGAGGTCCTGGGTTTGTTTCCCAGTGGCTCCTAAAGGAAATAGACAACAAGCAAAAACTATGAGTAGACAACAAGCAAAAAATACTAAAATAACATTGAATTGTAAATTTAAAATATGTGCATTATGAGATTTGTGAACTGTACATCAGTAAAATTATGAAAAAAGAAAGTACCACTTGTAGAGTTTTAGTACAAATCAAAAAAGAATATCCATAATTATCTATAAAGGCTAGTAGAATATTCCTCCCTCTTCCAACTACATATCTGTGAGTCTTTTCTTCATATACTTCAACCAAAACAATATAGCAAAACAGAGTGAATGCAGATATGGGCATCCAGCTGCCTTCTATTAAACCAGACACTAAAGAGGTTTTTACAAATGTAAAACAATGCCTATTCTTCTCACTAATTTTTTTTTTTGTTTTAGAAAATACAGCTTTTTTTTCCATAAAAATGCTGTTGATGTTCGCATGTAATGGGTTTGTTATGGTTATTTTTTAATGAATTAAAAGATAAATTTTTCTCAGTTTTAATTTCCAATGTGGTAAATATTGATAGATCTAATCCACATAAAAGTTCTTTGGGATCCTCAATAATTTTTAAGATTGTCAAGGGGTCCCAAGACCAAAAAGTTTGAGAACCACTGCATTAAAGTACAGCTCAGCTATTGCTAGTAAGAGACTTGTAGAAAGGTACACACAAAATGGGCTCAAACAATACAAAAGTGTCTCTTTTCATGAAACACAAGATGGATGGGCTGGTTTCCAGAGCAGGTGGGTGGTTCTCCACAGGTGGCCCAGGGGCCCAGGTGCTTTCTATCTTGTTGCTCCTACCTTCTCACAGACTTCCTAATGTGGGGTCTGTGGAGGCAACTCCAGGTGTCTGTTAACTTGCGTAAAGGCCTCTAACAGAAATGTCATTTTTCCTTCATTGACAGCAAACCATAGACGTGTCAGCAGGACCAGTGACCTTTTCACCTGTTGAAGTTACACTACACAATACATACACATTATGTGTATTTTTGTATTGCATCATAGTTATTGCCACTGTCTCAAAATGCCATTTATTTTTTATTTTATTAAAAATTTTTAAAATGTAATTGCCTTTTTTTAAAAAAAGATACATAAATCACAAAATCTATTACATTAAAAAATATAAGAGGTTCCCATATACCCCACACCCCACCCTACTCCTCCCACATCAACAACCTCTTTCATCACTGTGGCCCATTCATTGCATTTGGTGAATACATCTTGGAGCACTGCTGCACCGCATGGATTATAGTTTACATTGTAGTTCACACTCTCCCCCAGTCCATTCAGTGGGTTCTGGCAGGATATATAACGTCCAGCATCTGTCCCTGCAACATCATTCAGGACAGCTCCAAGTCCTGAAAATGCCCCCCATCTCATCTCTTCCTCCCTCTCCCTGCATTCATATGAATTGCTACTTTAGAACCATGTGCTGGGGATTGAATGGTGTCCTCCACAGGAGGCATGCTCAGGTGCCCACCCCTGCTCCTGTGGGTGCGCGCCTTTTTGTGAATGAGACCCCTGAAGATGTTCCTGGTCAAGGTGCACTCAGACTGAATGGGGTGGGCCTTGACCCGATACGGCTGAAGTCCTCATAAGCCAAGGGTGCTGGACACAGGCAAGAAGCTGGACCTGGCGGTCAATCTGGAGGAGAAAGGAGGAGATCCCCATGTGCATCGCCACGTGATGGAAGAGCCAAGGAACCCCAGACCCTGCTGGGCCCCCAGAAGATGCCGACTCCAGGAGGAAGCCAATCTTCCAGGTTTGAAACCATGGGCCAGTGAGTTCCTGTTGCTAAGTCAACCCAGCGGATGGTATTTGTTTTATTTTATTTTTTGAAGTATTTTATTTCTCTCCCCTCCCCCCCAGTTGTCTGCTTGCTGTGTTCTTCTGTGACTGCTTCTATCCTCTTCAGTGGCACCAGGAATCTGTGTTTCTTTTGTTGCGTCATCTTGTTGTGTCAGCTCTCCGTGTGGGCGGCGCCATTCCTGGGCAGGCTGCACTTTCTTTTGCACTGGGCGGCTCTCCTTATGGGGAGCACTCCTTGCGCGTGGGGCTCCCCTATGCGGGGGACACCCCTGCGTGGCACGGCACTCCTTGTGTGCATCAGCACTGTACCTGGGCCAGCTCCACACAGCCCAGGAGGCCCTGGGGATTGAACCCTGGACCCTCCATGTGGTAGACAGATGCTCTACGGGTTGAGCCATGTCCGCTTCCCGACACTTCCTTCTAATGAAGTGCACCCGCACTTTCCGATCACATGTTGTTGAGAGCTTAGTCACATGGCAACATTTGCTGGGAAACGTAGCTACTAGTGGGCAGGCCATATGTCTTGCTAAAGCTGCGAGATGAGTCGGGATTAAATTGCTAAAAGAAATAAGGGAATATGGGAAATGGGGTGGGAGGCAGTTCCCGGGCTCCCTGTGGGGTTCTCTGGGGCTTTATTTCTTCTGGGGAGCTTTTCTTGCTTTACTTCTCTCCGTCTCATACGGTCCCTAAAGGCCGTTCTTCCTTCTCCTCCTCGATGACATGTAGGCTGGTCATTCCCTCATCCTCAGCCCCCTCCATCCTCTTCTGAACATGTACACAAAACATTGACTCCAAGTCAGTGTCACCAACACAAAAATGAACCAGATGAGACATCAAAGTTAAAAAGATTGACAGGATGGTCTAAAAGCATCTCACCCCAAATAAATACGTATTTAATCACTAAGGATAAAAAGCAATTTTACAGTAGAGAAACCTGGTAGACAACACCTTAATCAAGTGATTAAGGTTAATACCACTGACAATAAGACCTCTTGATGTCGTGTATACCCTGACAAGATGCACTGAGAAGGGCATAGCACTTCTGGGGTATTTTCCTCCAAACCCATATCCTCAATCTAATCGTGAGAACATGACAACAAACCCAAATTGAGGGACATTCTGCAATATAGCCATTAGCTTCCTAGGCTGCCATGCCAAATTGCCACAAACTGGGTGACTTGAAACAACAGACATTTATTCTCGCACAGTTTTGGAGGCCAGAAATTCAAAGACAAGGTATTGGTGGGGTTGGTTCCTTCTGGGGTGCTGAGAGAGAGACCCTCCCACGCCCCTCTGGGCACCCTCTGGCCCTCGTGGGCAGTTTCTGGCGTGTAGCCACGCCATCCGGTCTCTGCCCCCATCTTCACGTCGCCATCTTCCCTCCATCTCTGCTCTCTTCCCTCTCCTTATAAGGATGTAGGGCCCACGGCAGATCCAGGATGATTTCATCATCTTGAGATCCTTAACTCATTACATCTGCAAAGATCCTATTTCCAAGTAAGATCAATATTCTGAAGTTCTGGGCAGGCATGAATTTGGGGGTGGGGGAGACACTATTCACCCTGAAGTACCTTTCGAAAGTGTCAAGGTTGTGAAAGACAAAGAAAGACTAAAACTGTCATAGACGGGAGGAGACTAGGGAGACCTGGCAACCAAATGAAATGTGGGACTCCAGATTGGATGCTGGAACAGAAAAAAGGACATTAAGGAGGAAACTGGGAAAATTCAAACCAGGTCTGTAGCTTAATTATTAGTGTTGAACAACAGCAGTTTCCGGGTTTCGATAGGGCCATGGCTGTGCAAGACGTCAACATTGGGGGAAACTGGACAAAGGGTATGTGGGAATCCTCTGTACTAGTTCTGCAATTTTTCTATAAGTTAAAATTATTTCAATGTAAAAAATGAAAGAATAAAAGACTGCCAGGAGAAGAGAGAAGGCTTTCCTGGATGGGGGCACCTTGTGAGGGTTTTTACTGCCTGGTGAGGTCCAGGGTTAGTGTGTCTCCCCTCCCCACTCAAAGCTGATAAAGCCCCCAGGTAGACAGTTTCCAATCTGTAGACCAAAACTTGACTTAAACTGATGATTGGGGTGAAGGGGAGAGAGGGGTACAGTAGAGTGTCACAGGGCTAGGGCAGAGGGACCTGGGTTTTAACTTGGCCCCTCTTCTTAACAACTCTGTGCCTTTCATAAAATGCTTAACCTCTCTGAACCTCAACTTTCTCATGTTGAAAGTGGAAGAATATCACACTTATCTTATAGGGTTGATCCAGGGTACTTAAAGAGAAAATGTCTCTGAAACAAAACAAATTCTCGATAAATATGATTATTATGCTACAAACAGAGGTCTGGGAAGAGTCTTGTCATCACTGACGCTGAAGTAAAGCATCCACATAAGTATCTAGAAAGGGCTTCAAGTACACCACACATGCTCCACGTTGTGTTACCACTAGGGATGGCAAGGTCATTGCAGTGCTACCGGATTTAATCCCACATACAGCACTGTTGGGGAATCTGATCTAATCGAGACACACTCTAATTTGGATTATGTTTTTTCCTAATTGAATTCCTCATGCCTTATTTTTTCACATAGTTGTTAGGGTGTAAATTACTAATTTAGTCACTTTGTTTGATTATATTTTTTCTGGCGTTGCTCATCAGTGCTCACGTGTTTAAATATTGGTCTCCCTCGGTTACTTCAAGCAAGTGATGTAGGAGGCGAAACACCCCAGCTACTCAGATCTGATAAAATGCTGGCTTGATTACATTATTTCAGGGCAGGAAGCTGGACTCCCAGTCGGTCCACTTCCGCCTAACACTTCTAGTCTCTTAGCTGAGAGAATGAGGGGACTCTAGGGGCCCCTTGGATGCCGTGGTTCCCCTGAGCCTCCACAGCTCTTACTGTGTCCATCCGGACGAGCGCCACTTAAAGTGTGGCCCACGCAGTCTGGCTGGACTGTGAACAGTTCCTGGTCTGTGCCGGAAACTGGAGATAGCATCCAGAAACTGTCACTGCCGTTTGGTGTCGTTTTATGTTTGTCGAATACTATTAGGAAAAGGGCTTGCATTTTGCATTCTTTGCTTTGCCATTTCATTTTTCTAGTAATTTGTCCTCATGCTATTTGAAAAAAGTGCCAGCCTGCAGCAAATTGAGGGGGAATAAAGAACCCTCAGGAAAGAGAGTGCTTTCCCACAGTAGAGAAGCAGCCATTGACAGCAAAGGGCATGTCTGGCAAAACTACGCCAGGTAAGGTGCACCTGGAAGAAATCAGGGAAGAGGAAGGTGCGCTCACCTCGCTCTAGGCTTTGTAAACACGACCTGAGCTCACATCACCGCCTGGAAGCCTCTGTGCTCACGTTAGCAACAGTCACCGTGTGCGATTGCCCCTTGCTCTGTGGACTCTCCTCAGGGGTGGGGTGTCTGTCACAGGACGTGCGGAGACTGGGATTGTCACTACCCCCTTGTCTCCCAACGGGTCCCCTGTTAATGTTCTCGCTGGTGGTTTATCCTCCACGCTGATGCCAGAATGAATCTTAGAAAATGTCAAGTTTTATTGCATGACTTTGATGCTAAAAATCCTTCTGGAACTTTCCATCGCCCACAGGGTAAAGTTCACGCCCTGCAGCGTCCTGCGCTAGGTCCTCCGTGGCCTGGGCCTGGTTTGTTCTCCAGCCACGGCGCTTGAGTAGGAGCATTCCTGCCTGAGCACTGCTGGCCATGGTCTTTGAAGAGCCTGCTCAAGGGGTCCCATCTGTGAAGTTTCCCTCAGCCTGCCCCTACCTCCCCCAAGGGGGAATCTTCTTTCCTGCATCTCTACCATGGTTTGTGCAACTGCATCAAGCTCTTCAGTGAATGTAGAAACGAAATGAAGCAAAAGCCAAGATTTTGCTGTCCGACTCTCAGATTGGAAGAGTTATTAATAGTTGTTGGCTAATTGTTTTGGGAGCCACTTGCAGAGGGAGGCACCAGTGGACACCCAACTCGGATGAAGTTCTGGAAGAAACTGGTGGCTGGGCCGTTCCCCCACAGTGGACTGTACTGGGCAGCTCCAGGAGAGTGGGTGCAGGGGACACGGGGGCCTGCTGCAGTTGCTTCTTGACTAGGCTACTGCTTTAGGGAGCAGCATTACCCTTTGGGGGACTAGATTATGACTTAGTCCACTCAGCTAGGCGTTCAGCTATTTACCGAACGACATTCCAACTGGCTAGCAAGACACCCACTGGGTGAAGACCAGTGCTTACTTTTTTTTTAAAGATTTATTTTTTGTTTATTTCTCCCCACCCTGCCGTTGTCTGCTCTCTGAGTCCATTCACTGTGTGTTCTTCTGTGTCCGCTTGTGTTCTTGTCAGAGGCACTGGGAATCTGTCTCTTTTTGTTGTGTCATCTTGCTGTGTCAGCTCTCCGTGTGTGCGGCGCCACTCCTGGGCAGGCTGCACTTTTTTTTGCATGGGGTGGCTCTTCTTGCGGGGTGCACGCCTTGCACATGGGGCTCCTGTATGTGGGGGACACCCCTGCGTGGCACGGCACTCCTTGCGCGCATCAGCACTGCGCATGGGCCAGCTCCACACGGGTCAGGAGGCCCTGGGTTTGGACCCTGGACCTCCTATATGGTAGGCAGACACTCTATCAGTTGAGCCAAATCCATTTCCCAGTGTTTACTTTTATAACACAACGTTTCGGTTCATTAACCTTTGTATACTCTCCTTTTAGATAACTAGGTTAAGAGGCTGTGTGTGGTTTCATGTGATTCAATTAGATGCAATGTGATGATGGCAAAGGGATAAAGACCTATCTAAACTCTTTACTTACTCAATGGCAGCAAATTAAGCATTTGGTTAAATGCAGTCTGATATACCGAAAGAAGAGCCCCTGCTGTAGGCAATATTCGGATTTAACAAACCATTACTTTTGCAAAATTCAATCAATGGATGTATTTACCACAATAACTCGGTTCACAGTTGATGCCAGGTTATAATCTATTAAGGTAAAAATGTGTTCAGGTCGAATTAGCTATATTGCCACTCAGATTACAGAGTTTTACAGTTGGAACTTACTTGGATATTAACAACCATCTGGTTCAATGCCTCAATTCTTAAAACATGAAGACTGAGTCTCAGAGAGGTGAAGTGGGCTATTTAAAGTTGCAGCTATTTTTTTGGTTGAGTTCCACCCAGCACCCAGCTGATAGCCATATTTGCTAAGTAAACATCAGGCGATATGGCTCGACAAAGGCAATTTTCTGATTTGTGAATTTATTAATAATAAATTTCTTTCAGAGATATCCTATTTTGTAACACGTGGAACAAAGAGCCCTTACTAATCAGAGGAACATGAGATTGAGCCTAGCCTGCAGTTGCTAGTTTATCTGGACCCCACAACAGGAGAATGGAGGCTTCTCATGAGCTCAGGGCTCGTGTCTATTTGTCCCTCCAGCCTTTGCTGTGATTTCCTGGCTTTCACCTGCAGCTCTTTTCTGCTGGCACCCCAGCCTGCCACTGACCAAGCTGTGCTGTGAAATTATGGCTGTGTTTGCGCTTGCAGGAAGGGTGGAGGCTTTGGAGCTGGTGGTGGCAGAGAGAGTAATCTGCCCATCACGACTTGTGTGAGCCCCTTTCCATGGTGTGGCGTTATTACTGAGAAGTGACCAGTCATCATGAACTATATTTCCATAAATTAATTTAATTTAATTATGTTAAGTGAGAGGTCTGTACTTACTTTAGGTCAAGGTCTTACCTTCTCTTTTCCTTTCTGCTAGCTGGATGCCCTGGGGGATGGCCAAAGATGAAAGGAACTGGGGTCCCTGAAGCACTGTAGCTGGATTTTGTCTAGGTTCTTGGCTGTGTGACAGAAACGAATTTTAAGAGCACATCGGGTTAGTTAGGCCAGTGATTTATGAAAGTATGGAGGGGTGAGAAATGGGAGAAAATAACAGATCATGGGTCCCGGAGAGGAAGGAGCTGAAGAGCAATAAAGAGGGCCGATTTATAGACTACAATCCCCGTTATACATCGTAAATTCCCGGGCTTACTTGCATATTGATCAGGCAGGGGCGAAGGAGGCCAGAAGAGGGGTCCGAAGGCAAGAGAGAGCAAAAGGCCTTGCTTTTTAAACTGTTAATTATTCTGCCCCTTTGCTAACGGCGGGGCAGCTGTTTTGATTGGTTAGCCCACCCATCAGTCCCCTGGGAGGGCCCCATGATAAGGCCCCTGGAGAATATCCGGGGCTTCTCCTGGTTTCCAGGGGAAATCTTGTTCCAAATGGGAGACTCTCGTGAGGCCCTTCCAGCAGCCGTCTTGGAGGTACTGATGTCCACGTGGACTTCTTGCCAGGCTCCAGATCCTTCTATCGGTTCCCTGCCTAGCCTGCTTCAGCACCACACAGAAGAGATCTGCCTGCCAGCCAGGAAAGCCCCTCCTCAGCCTCTCAGGCGACTGAAAAATAAACTCCATTTGTGTTTACGCCTTTACGCATTTTGAGGTGTGTTGCAGCACCCAACATTCTCTTAAATAACTCTAAGCCTCTGGTTCTAAAGAATTTTGGCTCCACTTTGAAGGTAGACTTTCACCTAAAAATTAGTTACATGTATTTTTATAAAATCTTTAATTGAATTTAGCACTCTAAGTGTTCAGAGAGATCCCAATTTTCCCCCAAGTGATTAATAAAGCAAAATGGATTGCGACACTTGATGAAGCATCTAATAAACAAATTACGTACTTGTCTGAGCTTTGCTGATAGCATGCTGCTCACTTCCAGATAAGTTCGTTTTTGATTTTAAGAATCCTTGTAAAGAGTGAAGGATGCCGTTCTTTGGCTACAAGCTGTAATTTTTATGTTAACCTCACTTTACCTTTGTATCTATTTATATCACATCTCTTTCCAAAAGAGTTTGCAGTGATTTATAGGAACGACTTAGCAACAAGGCTGATAAAATAGAAAAGCAGGATATAGGAAAAGGACAGGGAAAATATGCTAGTTGTCATTGTCCACATGGTTGCTGGGACTGAGCTCCATCCTTAATCTTAGCTCTTGGCCGCGGAGCAAAAGGGAATCGTGATGAGCTGCAGATCAGCCATCTGAAAGCAGGGCATGTACTAGGCTCTCAGGGGCGGCAGAGCCTTGCCTGGTAGCAATGTCTCAGGGAAACAGTCCTCAGTACTTTCATCTCAGGAGAGTAGGACCTACCAGGAATGAAATCACGATGGATTTTTTTTTCGAAAACCTCCGACTTAGTTTTGTGAAATGAATTCTTTATGATTTTGAAAAGGGAGGACGCTGCTAGGCTAAATCATTATAGAAAGTCCTTTATTTTTATTTTTCACATCCCTGAACCCTTAGATGCTGGGCTCTTAGGCATGACTTACGAATGAGGATCTTGAATATACTCACTTAAAGAAAATAAGTTTCTTTGGTTCAGGGATGAGTAAGTTCTGGACCGGATCTCTGGTTTGCGTCTAAAAGCATTTTGAAAAAACTATGTCAGTGGTCAAGGTGAATTGATACTGAAGGTGATTCTTATATTTTCCTGGGGAGGGCATTTGGCTTTCCCAATATATGAGCGTGGTGTTCTAATAGATTGGGATTTCTAAGGAAATAGCCCTATGTTGTAGCCCACGTCACCCTAATGAGATATTTTCAGGTACAGGTCTTTTTCAACTTGAATTTCATGGCCCCACAATTTAATCCAGTAAACATTTGTTAAACACCAATAGCAGAAAGGACCAACCCCCCCCCCCCCCCCAAATATTTCTAAGCTCCTTAGAATCCTTATTTCTGTATCACCTTAAACTCTAGTTGTTTCCGTCAAATATAGGTGGGTGATGCAGGAGAGATCAAAGTGAAAATGTGAAAATAAAATCAAAGAATTGAAATATTGATCTTGAATAGAATGATGTTATGTTTCAAATGGGTGAAAAAGTATATAGTCCTTTCTATTCTCTGAAGATTTCAAAGCACTTAACATTACCTTAAAACTCATTAAGCTGGGTGCTGAATCAGACATTGGATGTTATAAATTTATTCTTATTATTTATTTAGTACCATCAGAGGAGTTGGTTCTCAGTGGGAATTGACGGCTCTGAAGGAATGAAAACTTTTCTTCAACGTTCTAAAAGGACAAGTTCCGTTCAGCCAATACTTCTCTTTCAAAGATGATCAATAGGAAAATGTTAGCAAGCCACCCATAAAAGTCTTCCCAAATGAATAAACTAATCAAATAATTTCACAAAGTATTTGTAAGTTTATGTTGGTTTAATCTCGTATGTGCTACCTTATAGGAATATAGGAGTTTGTGAGATTTTATTAGTTAAGGAAGAAAAAAAGATGAAAGCAACTTTTTCATACCAGTTAAAATTTAGAATTTCTTTCTCTTAAAAATTACCCATTGTATTGTGAATTCTTAATTGCTTTTTAAATATACAGGTCCATTATTTTTTAAAAAGTGAAACTTTATGTCGGCTATTACCTTTCAACTTATGTTTTGTGGGAGCAGGTGTAGCTCAATGGTTGAGCACCTGCTTCCCATGTACGAGGTGCTGGGTTCCATCCCCCATCCTTCCTAAAGAAACTATGTATCTATATTATCTATGTATCTATATGTGGTTTGTTATGTAATTTGTAGAGTCCTTTTTGCCTTTTAAAAATATTGAAATCATTATGAGTCTGTTTTTTTTCTTCCAAAAAATGGTTACTTGTTTTCTTGGACTCCATTTTTCTTGATAGAAAATTTGCCAGGATTTGGCTAATTTAATTAAAAACATAAATCCATTAAAACGTAGGGTAATAAATGGAGTGTCTATTGGGCCCTGGCTAACTTTCAATATGAATGATTAGCTGTTAATTATAGCCCTGCCTATACACTGCTAAAATTTTTTCATTCAAAATTAAACTTTCAACCGTCCTAAAAAGATGGAAGCAAATTGAGCAATGGTAAACTACACTGGCAAAAGCTACTGCAAACTTTTCAGGTGTTAAGACAGGCTAACATTTCTGCAGGTTTTGATTTCTTGCTCTAAACGTGAGCATATCTTCATTTGGCCATGCCACCTAATGTTCTTTTAGCTTAAAGCAAAACGCCAGTACCTTCTTTAAAGCAAGATCCCTGGGCAGGGAATTTCCAACTCATTTCTTTATTATGCAAATTACAGAGGCTTGTGTTAGGGGCTGGGGTTAATGACTATTAACTGGTGATGATAACAGGTTCCAGCCTCTTCTATCATTTATTCATTTAGTTAGAAAGGAGAAAGATGGAGGGGTCATTGAAGACATAACTTAGGATAGGATTTGGGCTTATTTCACAGGTAGTATTTGTGAAACACTAATAAAACATTAAAAAATACAACAAAAATCCATAATTAGAGTCTCTAAAAATGATGCTATTAACATGTTAATAGGTTTTTAATGCTATCTACATATGCTTGATGCAGAAACAGTTTAATTTTTTTCTTTCAAAAAATTGTATCATGCTATGTATACCATTTTAAATATGAATTTCCTCCACGTCAGTAAACATACTTCTAAAATATTAATGGCACTGCACTCCATCCTTCACTACTGTCTCATCCTTTATTTAACAAAACCTTCATCTGGGGGGCACTTAGGTTGCTTGAAGTTTTTTTAAACTATACTGAAAAATACTGCAATGAGTATCTGTACATACAAATTCGTCCAATTAAATTCTTAATAAACTGCTAAAGAAAAGTTGCTGCATCAAAGTGCACACAACTCTTTAAGGTTATTGATACATTGAAATCTTTCTTGTAGAATTTGTACCAATTTATATAGCCATGGAACTTAGGAAATTCCTTTTCCTCCAAACCTTGAAAATACCATAATTTTTACAATCTTTGCTAAGTTGACAGAAACTATAAATTTCATTATTAATTGGTTTTCTTTGATTACTAAATGTAAAAAGTTCAATATTTTCTTCATATGCCTATTGGTCTTTTATATTTCTTCCTTTTAATAGCCAATTTATGAATATTTCTTATTCTATTGATGTATTTGTCTTTTTCTTAGTGATTTTTTTGAATACTCCTCTTTTTCCCCCTTTTTAAAAATTTTTTTCTGTCTTTATTTATTTTTTCAATATTACATTAAAAAAATATGAGGTCCCCATATACCCCCCACCCCCTTCACCCCACTCCTCCCCCCATAACAACAATCTCCTCCATCATCATGAGACATTCATTGCATTTGGTGAATACATCTCTGAGCACCGCTGCACCTCATGGTCAATGGTCCACATCACAGCCCACACTCTCCCACAGTCCACCCAGTGGGCCATGGGAGGACATAAAATGTCCAGTAACTGTCCCTGCAGCACCACCCAGGACAACTCCAAGTCCTGAAAATGCCCCCACATCTCATCTGTTCCTCCCAATCTCTACCCCTAGCAACCACCATGGCCACTTTCTCCACACCAATTGCACATTTTCTTTGATTAGTAATCATAATTGTTCATGAATACAATATTGGTAAGTCCAGTCTAATCCATACTCTATTCCTCCATCCTGTGGACCTTGGAATGGTTGTGTCCACTCCACATCTATATCAAGAGGGGCCTTAGATTCCACATGAATGCTGGATGCAATCTTCCTGCTTTCAGCTATAGGCACTCTTGGCTCCCTGGTGTGGTGGCTGACCTTCTTCAACTCCATGTTAGCTGAGTGGGGTAAGTCCAATAAACCAGAGTGTAGGAACTGAAGTCTGTTGAGGCTCAGGGCCTGGTTATCACATGGCCAGTCCAGAGATTCAGGTCCTCTGGTATACACTAAACCCCAGCACCAACTACAGTTCCGGTAAAAATAACAGGAGAGGCTTGTGAACAAAGATCACATCTGAGTCCAGCTCCATCACACAGAAACACAAACTCCAAAGTAGGGCCAACTGACATGACACTGAACTCCATCTGCCATGACCATAGAACCTGTGGGTCTCTGTAGCCCTCAGAAGAACCAATACCTGGGGTTGTATCTACTTTATCTGTCTCTGGGACTCTGCTGGGGTGTGCATAAGGGCGACCCCTCTGATAACCTCCCGGCTCTTTTTGGAGACTCATAGCCATATAAACTCATTTTGTCCTTTCCATTTCCCCTTTTGATTCAGGTCAAAAAGCATTTTTTAACTCCTGGTATTATATGTAGACTGAGATATTCTGCTGGTCTGAATTGACCCTTTTATTCAAGGTCATTTTCTAGTTACATCATCAGCTGGTACTTGGTAGTAATCCCTCGGCACCAGGGAGGCTCATCCCCGGGAGTCATGTCCCACGCTGGGGGGAAGGCAACACATTTACATGCTGAGTTTGGCTTCCAGACTGGCCACATTTGAACAACACAGAGGCTCTCAGGAGGTAACTCTTAGGCACCCTGCAGCTCTAGGCTGTGTTCTTATTTCAGGTGCACAGGCTCACAAGCATAGTCATTAGTATCAAGGGCTCATTGTTGGATCTTCATTCTTTTTTGGTCTTTGCTGTTGCACTTGAGGGATTGTTGCTGTTCCTTTAGGGACTGTGATAGAGCTCCCCTGGCTAGGAACTCAGCACTCCCTCAGTTGTTTTTAATTGTATCCACTATGAAAATATCCACACATTTTTAAGTACCCTGGATATATGCCCTGTAGAACTCCCTGCCAACCATGTATCCCCTGTCAATAATATCCCACACCAGTATTCCTCCCCTGCCATTGTTGAACCTCTCTGTGATCCAAAACTTCTTGAAAAGTGAAGCCCAATATATTGCCAGGTTCCATTAATAGTAAAATGGAATATAGTGATGAGTTTAAAGGTTAGATATGGAATACATATTAATTTAGAAAAATTAAGGTAAAAAGAAATTGGGGTATCAAAAAAATTTAAAAATGCAAAAGCTTTGTTTTTGATGTTTTGCCTTCCATCACTGCAATAAGTGTTGCCCAGTATGCAAATTGGCAAGGCAACTACTTCCATCTTTTCCTCAGTGTCTACATCCTATCTTTTTCTTTTCTTTTTTGTAATTATTAAGCTTATCTTCACAAAAGTTTTAGATCACAGTAATTCATATATACAATATACAGTACTCCCACATATCCAACATAAAACCTTTTCCCTTCCACAGCAATAATCTTTTTTCATATTCATACTATATTTACTGAAACTGATGTACAGATATTGAGACAATAGCTTTCAAACAAGCTAACATTTGTGTTTACATTGTGGTTTATATTTTAGACTATAAAATTTTCTAAATTTTTAGTAATCTTATGTTTTGCATTATGATTTACATTTTAGCCTATCAGCCCCTATATATTTTTGGTGTAATTTTACATGTCTTATATCCATCCTTGCGTACTCTTGTGGAACACTTCTATTGCCCACACAGTTACATTGGTTCCATCTATTCAATACCTCTTTCCCCCTCCCCTTAGGGCCCACAGTGACAGTCAATCTTCATTGCTTGAAGGGCCATGTTCAGAGATACTTGCAACAGTGTTGAAGGCTTGACATGCTCAACTGCCCTAATGCCCTGGGAGCCACCATTTCTCTTGAGAGATACAATTCCCTCTATTTGAGGGCATCAGTCCTCCCCAGAATGTGGGTATACCTTCACTCTCATTATATGGGTCTCTATCCAACGATATAACCCCCTATGGCAAAATGAGCATTTACATATTCTCTAGGAGCCTGTCCTGCATCAGATTATACCCTTTAAGCATCTTAAACAGGTAACCTTCTTTATTGTATTTTTTAAAAAGTTTTCTCAGCATTATACTCTCAACCAAATACCTGACAATCTCCTATGTTCATATGTTGCCCCACCCTCCCCCCAATTTCTTGGGCGATATTACCCATCCTCCCATCCCTAGCCCCCCTGAAGCCTGCAAAGCCCCACCCAAAGGTAACACTATGCCCCCATTTTATCCCTTCCTTGTACAAATACTTACCTCCAGCTTATCATAGATTTCACCCATGTAGGTGTCAGTTTACATCCTTCCTCTACCCCCCAATTTCCTTTAAGCCTATCATCCAGTCTCTAGCTCTCTGAGGCCACTTGGTTTACTTATTTCATATAATTGAAGACATGTAGTATTTGTCTTTCAATGCCTGGGTTGCTTCACTCAATATAAGGTTCTCAAGATTCATCCATATTATCACGTGTGTTTGTAGTGTATTCGTTCTTAAAGCTGAGTAGTATTCCATTGTATGTATATACCACATTTTATTTATCCGTTCACCTGTTGATGGGCATTTGGGTTGATTGCAACTTTTGGCAATCGTGAACAATGCTGCTATGAACATTGGTGTGCATGTATTGGTTTGTGTCCTTGTTTTCAGTTCTACTGGGTATATACCCAGCAGTAGAATTGCTGGATCATGTGGCAAATCTATGGCTAGTTTTTTGAGAAACCACCAAACTGTCCTCCAGAATGGCTGGATCCTTCTGCATTCCCACCAGCAGTGGATGAGTGTTCCCATTCCTCCACATCCTCTCCCGCATTTGTAGTCTTCTGTTTTTTTCATAGCTGCCAATCTTATGGGGGTAAGATGGTATCTCATTGTAGTTTTGATTTGCATTTCCCTGATAGCTAGAGATTTGGAGCATTTTTTTCATTTGCTTTTTAGCCATTTGTATTTCTTCTTTGGAGAAGTGTCTGTTTAAATCTTTTTCCCATTTTTTAAATGGGTTTTTTGTCTTTTTATTTTCAAGATATAGGATTCTTTATATATGCAGGTTATAAGTCTACTATCGGATATATGGTTACCAAATATTTTCTCCCATTATGTAGGCTCTCTTTTCACTTTCTTGACAAACTCCTTTGAGGTGCAGAAGGCTTTAATTTTGAGGAAGTCCCATTTGTCAATTTGTTCTTTTGCTGCTCGTGCTTTTGGTGTGAAGTTCATGAAGCCATTTCTATTACAAGGTCTTGTATATGTTTTCCTACACTGCTTTCCAAAGTCTTTATGGTCTTGGCTCTTATATTTAGGTCTTTGATCCATCTTGAGTTGATTTTTGTATAAGGTGTGAAATGGTAATCCTCTTTCATTCTTTTATATATGGATATCCAGTTCTCTAGGCACCATTTGTTGAATAGGCCATTCTCTCCCAGTTGAGAGGATTTGGTGGCTTTATCAAATATTGTATGACTAAATATATGAGGATCTATATCAGAACTCTCAATTCGGTTTCATTTGTCTGTATGTCTCTCCTTGTGCCAATACCATGCTGTTTTCACTACTGTAGATTTGTAGTATATTTTGAAGTCAGGTAGTGTGATTCCTCCAATTTTGTTTTTCTTTTTCAATATGTCTTTGGCTATTCAGGGCCTCTTTTCTTTCCAAATAAATTTCATAGTTAGTTTTTCTAGTTCCTTAAAGAATGCGGTATTGATTTTTATTTGGATTGCATTGAATGTGTAGATCAGTTTTGGTAGGATAGACATCTTAATAATATTTAGTCTTCCTATCCATGAACAGGGAACATTCTTCCATTTATTTAGGTCTTCTTTGATTTCCTTGAACAGTCTTGTGTAGTTCTCTGTGTATAAGTTTTTTACATCTTTAGTTAAATTTATTCCTAGGTGTATGATTTTTTAATTTACTATTGTAAATGGTGTTTGTTTCTTGATTTCCTCCTGGGCTTTCTTATTATTGGTGTACAGAAATGCTACTGATTTTTGCACATTGATCATATAACCTGTGACTTTACTAAACTCATTTATGAATTCTAGAAGCTTCGTTGTAGACCTCTCAGGGTTTTCTATGTATAGGATCATGCCATCTGCAAATAATGAAATTTTGACTTCTCTCTTTCCAATTTGAATGCCTTTTATATCTGGTTCTTGCCTAAGTGCTCGTGCAAGTACTTCTAAGGCAATGTTAAATAGAAGAGGTGATAGTGGGCATCCTTGTCTTGTTCCTGATCTTAGAGGGAAGGATTTTAAGATTTCACCATTGTAAACGATGTTGGCTGTGGGTTTTTCATATATACTCTTTATCATGTTTAGAAAATTTCCTTGTATTCCAATCTTTTGCCATGTTTTTATCAAGAAAGGGTGCTGTATTTTGTCAAATGCTTTTTCTGCATCTATAGTTAGAATCATGTGATTTTTTTCCTTCAATCTGTTTATATGGTGTATTACATTGATTGATTTTCTTATGTTGAACCATCCTTGCATACCTGGAATGAATCCTACTTGGTCATGGTGTATAATTCATTTAATGTGTTGTTGAATACAGTTAGCAAGTTTTTTGTTGAGGATTTTGCGTCTAGGTTCATTAGAGAAATTGGTCTGTAATTTCCCTTTCTTGTGGTGTCTTTGTTTGGCTTTGGTACTAGGGTAATGTTGGCATCATAGAATGAGTTAGGTAATGTTCCTTCTCTTTAGATTTTTTGGAAGAGTTTCAGCAGGATTGGTGTTAGTTCTTTCCGGAATGTTTTGTAGAATTCACCTGTGAAGCCATCTGACCCTGGGCTCTTCTTAGTTGGGAGGTTTTTAATGACTGATTCTATCTCTTTACTCGTGATTGGTTTGTTGAGATCTTGTTGTTTCTTCTTTCATCAATATAGGCTGCTTATGTGTTTCTAGGAATTTGTCCATTTCCTCTGAATTGTCATTTTTGTTGGAATATAGTTTTGCAAAGAATCCTCTTACGATAGTCTTTATTTCTGTGGGGTCAGTGGTGATATCTCCTTTCTCATTTCTTATTTTGTGTATTTGCATCTTCTCTCTTTTTTCCTTTGTTAGTCTAGCTAAGGGTTTGTCAATTTTATTGATCTTCTCAAAGAATCAGCTCTTGGTTTTGTTTATCTTTTCAAGGGCTTTCTTATTTTCTATTTCATTTAGTTCTCTGATCTTTGTTCTTTCTTTCTTTCTTCTTCCTGTGGGGTTACTTTGTTGTTTTTTTACTAATTCCTCCAAATGTGCAGTTAGTTCTTCAATTTTTGCTCTTTCTTCTTTTTTGATGTATGAATTTATGGCTATAAATTTGCCTCTCAGTACTGCTTTTGCTGCATCCCATAAGTTTTGGTATGTTGTGTTTTCATTTTCATTAGTTTCAAGGTAGTTATTAATTTCTTTTGAGATTTTCTCTTTGACCCACTGTTTTTCTAAGAGCGTGCTGTTTAATTTCCATATCTTGGTGTGAAATCTGGGCCTCTGGCCCTTGCAGATTTCCAGTTTCACACCACTGTGGTCAGAGATATTATTTTGTATGATTTCAATCTTTCTGAATTCATCGAGCCTTTCTTTGTGGCCTAGCATCTGGTCTATTTTGGAGAATGACCCATGTGCACTTGAGAAAAATGTATATCCTGCTGTATACGGGTGTAATGATCTGTATATGTCCATTAGATCCAGCTCCTCTAATATACTGTTCAAAGTTTTTGTTTCTTTAGTGATTCTCTTTTGAGATTTTCTGTCCAAAGTTGATAGTGGTGTATTAAAGTCTCCCACTGTAATTGTAGAGGCATCTATTCTTTCACTTAGTTTTTCCAGTGTTTGCCTCACATATTTGGAGGCGCCCTTGTTAGGAGCATAAATATTTATGATTGTTCATTCTTCTTGAGAGATTGCCCTTTCACTAATATGTAGTATCCTTCTTTGTCTCTCACAATTGTTTCACACTTAAAGTCTATTTTGTCTGATATTTATATAGCTACTCCTGCCATTTTTTGGTTATTGTTTGCTTGTAAGATTGTTGTCCAGCCATTCACTTTCAACCTCCATGAATCCCTGGGTTTCTTGTAGACAGCACATAGATGGGTCATATTTCCTTATCCAATTTCCCAGTCTGAATCTTTTGACAGGTGAGTTTAATCCATTGACACTCAGTGTTATTACTTTCAAGGAAGTATTCATGTTAGCCATATTTTGTTTGGACTTGTGTTTGTAATATTTTGTTTGTTTTTTCTTTCTCTTTTTGTCTTTTTTGTTGCTCTTACACTCTCCTCCAACTCTGCCTCTCCTGTTTTTTTCTTTCTTCTTGCAGAACTCCCTTTAGTATTTCTTGAAGGGCAGGGTTCTTGTTGGCATACTCTTTTAATTTCTGTTATCTGTGAATATTTTGAACTCTCCATCATTTTTGAATGCTAGTTTAGATAGGTAGAGTATTCTTGGTTGGAAATTTTTTTCTTTTAGTACCTTAACTATATCATACCACTGCCTTTTGCCTCCGTGGTTTCAGATGGGAAATCAGCACTTAATCTTATGGAGCCTCCCTTGTATGTGATGGCTTTCTTTTCTCTCGCTGCTTTAAGAATTTTCTCTTTGTCTTGAGCTTTGGATAATTTGACAAGTATATGTCTTGGGGTGGGCCTGTTGGGATTTATGGTGTTTGGGGTGCGTTGTGCTTCCTGGACATGTACATCCATCTCTCTCAGTAGATTTGTGAAGTTTTCAGCCATTATTTCCTGCAATACCCCTTCTGTCCCCTTTCCCTTCTCTTTTCCTTCTGGGATGCCTATAATATGTATGTTTGTGCATTTTGCATTGTCATTCAGGTTCCTAAGTACTAGCTGAATTTTTCCTATCTTTTTATTGTTCAGTTCTATCTGTTTGATTTCAGATGTACTGTCTTCCACGTCACTAATTCTCTCCTCTGCCTTTTCTAATCTGCTGCTATTTGCTGAGAGTGTATTTTTGATTTCTAGAACTGTGGTGTTCATCCCCATCATATCTGTTATCTTTTTGTGTATTTCTGCAATTTCCTCTCCAAGTGTTTTCTTCATATCGTTAATCTCTTCCTTTACTTCATTAAGTTGGTCTCTAATATATGTTTTGAGATCTTTAATTACTTGTCCGATGTTCTGCTCCCCTTCCTGGTTATTAGTTTGTTCATTGGATTCAGCCATGTTTTCCTGATTATTGGTTTGATTTGTAGATTTTTGTTGCTGTCTGGTCATCATTTTATCTTGACAGGTTTAATCAGTTCCTTAGCTTCTTTGTCTAGTCTTGGGGATTAATTAGTTGTTGTTCTTGCATAAGTGTTACGTCTTCTCTTTGTCACTTTGTTCTTACTCTATTTTCTTTTTGCTTGCTAAGTTCACTTTGAAGGAAACTATTCAGGCCAGGGAAAGCAAAATGAGTAAGAAAAGAAAATGTATAAAGTAGTATTGGTAATAAATGTTAACAGAGCAACAATGTGAGATCTGGGAGAATGGATATTAGACTCATGTAAGTTGTGTAGAGTTATAGCAGTAAGTAGAGTACCTATAATGAGAGAGTCAACTGAATATGGGGAGGAATATAGTATGAATTAAAAAGCCAGTGTTTTCATGAGAGAGGGAACGAGAAAAGAAAGACAGTAGTATCAAGAGTGGATAAAAGACAGAAAACAGAACAAAGGTATTAGAAATTAAAAGTCAGACAATTTGGGGGCCAAAGAAAGGGAGGTGGAATGCAGGAGAAACAGTAGATGATGGAGGATAGAAAGATTTAGGGGAAAGGGGATAGAGTAGGTGACCAAAATCAATACACACAGAAAAGAGGAAATGGATGATGAGGAAACACAGCAAATGTGAAGCGCTCCCTGCAGCACCTATTATATAAATAAAATAAAATAAAATCAGAAGAAAAAGATAGAAAAGAAAGAAAAAAGAGAAGAGAAAAAAGGAGTGGGCAAAGGGGGGGGGGAACAAACAAGAAAAAGAAAAAGAAAAAGAGAAAAAAAACTAAATAAATGAAAAAGGACCTTGGGGGATAAAATAGGAGAAAAGACCAGGAGACAATGCAATATTAGCAACCCAGACAAAAAACAAAATAAGAACAAAACAAAAAACAAGTGAGCACAAACGTGGTGGGCTAGGGTAATCAGGGACCTCAGATGGACCTCAGGGCATGGTGGATTCATGGATGGGAAGTCTGTGATATTACAAACTCAAGGTGTGTGAGTGTCTGGAGCGTGGGCCACCAGGGTTTAGGGGACACAGACACGGGAACCACACATCCGGTTAACAAGAGGCCTGAGAGCACTGCAGCACAACACAGCCTTCAGGGATCCCCGCAGCTGGGCACCAGCGCTAGGGGGAGGGGCCCCGCCCGCAACCTCTGACCTCCATATCAGAAACTGAAAGTTCCACCTCTTGCAAGAATCTCTTCTGTCACTGTCTCACCAAATTGACATCCAGACACTTCCTGCCCTGCAAGCCCCCGAAACAGCCCACTCAGGGTTTGGGAACTTCCCACACAAAGCCTTTAGGGATCAGAGCACCCAGCCACCAGCCCCAGGGGGAGAAGCTCCACCCAGAACCTCTGACCTCCATGTCAGAAACCCAAAATTCCACCTCTCACAAGAATCTCCTCCGTCACTGTCTCACCAAATTGACTTCCAGACACCTCCCACCCTGCAAGCCCCCAAAACAGCCTGCTCAGGGCTTGGGAACTCCCCAGCACAGCAAAGCCTTCAGGAATCCCTGCTGCTGCCGGGCCGCCAGCCCCAGGAGAAGGGTCCCGCCCACAACCTTGACCTCCGTGAAAGAGACCCAAAATTCTACCTCTTGCAAGAATCTCCTCTGTCATCGTCCCACTAAATCGACATCCAGACACCTCCTGCCCTGCAAGCACCCAAAACAGCCTGGTCCAGCAGGACTCCAACCCTACTCAGTTGCTTCTTTGCAGGAGAGATTATGAGGTGCACTCACTCAGACGCCATCTTGTCCTGCCACTTCTTAGTGATTTTAAAGCACTCTTTGATATTGAGGACAGGAGCTCTTCATCTGTTATAAATGTGGCAAATACTTTTTCCTAATTTTCCCTCTGAATTTTAAGTTTATGGATGGTGATTTTTCCTGCAGAACCATGTATTTTGTAATACTCTTTGTTATTTATTTTTTACTTTTAAATTTTGAAATATTTTCAAATATACAGGAGCATAACAAAAAGGATACAAATCCTGTATAGAACTCCAACACACTCCTACCTGCCCCAGATATCAACCTCCAACAATTTTAACATTTTTGCACATTTGCTCTATCATTCCTTCTTTCTATATCTATCTATCTATCTATCTATCTATCTATCTATCTATCTATCTATCTATCTATCTATCTAACATCATCATCTATCTCAATCTATCCATCTATCTTTCTGTCAGCCTATCTATCCATAAATCCATAAATCTAAACTTGAGTGTAGGTTGTATACATCATACCACCTGAACACTTAATATTGCTATGTACATTTCCTAAGAACACTTAATACTGCAATGTTCATATCCTAAGAACACTTAATATTGTCATGTACATTTCCTAAGAACAATGAAGTTCACTTAGGTAACCACCTTAAGCACAATTCTCAGGTTAAAGAAATTTAACATTGATATAAAGCCTACCATCTAGATCAATTTTTTTCATGTGTTCCAATCATGGCCTTTTGAGTCTTTTCTCTTCTCTTGTTAGATCCCATTAGGGTCATGTATTGTATTTAATTGCCATTGTCTCTTCAGTTGCCTTTTGTCCTGTCCTCCCCTCCTCTCCCCTCCCCTCTCCTTTCATTTGGGGAAACATATATAGAACATAAACTTTCCCATCTCAACCACTACGAAGCATGCCACTCAATGGGATTGATCACATTCATAATATTGTGATACCTTCACCATTTTCCATTACTAAAATTTCCCATCCCTCCAAACAGAAACCCTATATCCATTATGTATTAACGTCCCATTCCCCTACCCCCAGCCCCAGTCAACCTGTACTCTAATTTCTGTCTCTATGAGCTGACATGTTCTCTGTTATTTTCTTTGTAGTTACCATGAGGCTTAAATGTAGTATCTTGAATCTATAATGTTTTCATTTGCTTTGATATCTAGTAAACTTCAATCACATACACTAGGTTCCTATAACCCTCTGTACCCCCACCTGTATGTAATTCTTGTCACAAATTACATGTTTATACATTAGGAGTCACAAATCACTGATTTATCATTACATTTTATACATTTGCCTTTTTGATTTTGTAGGAAGCAAAAAGTGGGGTAACAACCCAAAATTACAGTAGTACCAGCATTTATATTTACCCATGTTGTTACCCTTCCAGAGATTTTTATTTCTTTACTAGGTTTCAGTCTAGTGTCTATTATCCTTTCCTTTCAACCTTCAGAACTCTCTTTAGCATCTCCTGTAAGGCTAGTCTAGTAGTGACAAACTCCCCCAACTTTTATTTATCTGGGAATGTCTTATCCCTCTTGTTTCTGAAAGACAGTTTTGCTGGATATAGAATTTTGGTGGGCAGGTTTTTTGCTTTCAGCACTTTAAATATGTCATCTCACTGCATTCTTGCCTTTATGGTTTCTTATGAGAAATTGCAACTTAATCTTATTGAGTCTCCCATGTGTGTGATATATTGTTTCTCTCTTTCAGCTTTCAGAATTGTCTTCTTATCTTTGTCAATTAATGATTTGATTAAAATATGCCATTGCATGGGTCTCCTTGGGTTTATCTTGTCTGGACTTTGAGTGTCTTAGATGTGTATATTCATGTCCTTTTGTTAAATTTGTGAAGGCATCCAGTCTTTATTCCTTTGAATATTTTCTCTGTCACTTTCTCTCTTTCTTCTACTTCTGGGCCTCCCACAGCACGTATGTTGATACACTTGATGGTGTCCCAAAGTTCCCTCAGGTTCTGTTCACTTTTCTTCATTCTTTCTTCTTTCTGCTCCTTAGACTGAATGATTTCAAATGTCTTATCTTTAAATTCTCTAATTCTTTATTCTGCTTGCTCCAATCTGCTGTTGAACCCCTCTAGGGAATTTAAAATTTTTGTTACTGTGATCTTCAGCTCTGTTTCATTCCTTTTCATTATTCTCTATTGTTATTCTCTTTGTGTTCATCAATTGTTTCCTTTACTTCCTTTAGATTTTTGTCCACATTTTCCTTTGACTCTTTGAACATATTTAGGACCATTTTGTTAAAGTCTTTGGTATGTCCCAGTTATGGTTGATGGTTTGATTCTTTAATCTTCTTCTTTGTCTGAGCCATTGCTTTCTGTTTCTTTATATGTTTTGCAGCCTTTGTTGAAACCTGATATTTTAATATTTTAATAAGATATTGCTGGAATTTAGTCTCTGAGGTGTCTGTTCCTTAAGCTTGTATCCAGCTAGTATTATGACATAGCTTTCCTGGAATGTTAGGAGCTGACCAAGAAAAAAGAAGGGAGAAAAGAAAGCAGCTTTCCCAGTTTTTACTGAGTGGCCTGTGTGAGTCCCCTTCTTCAGGTCTACCCACATGATGAGTTAAGAGAATAACTCCTGGCCAAAGCATAGGATCTCACTGATCCTTTCCACGCATATGTCTTGTCTTGGTCTTGGGTATGCATTTTGGCCCTAGGATTTCCCCCATTGACATGGATATAAGTGTCCCCTTTTCCCTAGGAAGCAGGTTCCTCACAGTCCTGGGCACTGCATTTATGTCCCACAGTCAGCAGTCCCTTGTCCCAGGCAGCACAACCTGACTCCTCTCCCACAGTGCTCTGTCACAGAGCTTTGTGAACCACCTTCCACATGCCTGGCAAGTTCTGGGACAGAGCCCTTGAGGCCACCACCAGTGGCCAGGCACACACACTCCCCATATATGCAGGAGGATTTCCTTGCTCCCTCAGGAGCCCATACCAGGGAACCCTGCACTAGGAGCATGGGCTGTCTCTGCTCCAAGCAAGTGAAGGGTGGGAGAGCAGCCACATTGGTGCCACAAGCTTCTATTGCTTTTTTGCTTCTATTGCAAATTTTTAAATTGTCTTTAAAAAAAAAGACACATAGATTACACAAAACATGACATTAAAAAATATAAGAGGTTCCCATATACCCCACTCCCCACACCCCCCACTACTCCCACATCAACAACCTCTTTCATCATTGTGGCACAGTCATTGCATTTGGTGAATACATTTTGGTGTACTGCTGTACCACATGGATTATAGTTTACATTGTTGTTTATACTCTCCCCCAGTACATTCAGTGAGTTATAGCAGGCTATATAATGCCCTGCATCTATCCCTGCAAAATCATTCAGGACAACTCCAAGTCCTGAAAAATGCCCCCATATCACACCTCTTCTTCCCTCTCCCTGCCCTCAGCAACTCCCATGGCCACTGTCTTCACATCAGTGATACAGTTTCTTCCATTGCTAGAGTCACAATAGTTCTATAGTAGAATACCAGTAAGTCCACTATAATCCATATTTTATTCCTCCATTCTGTGGACCCTGGGATGGCAATGTCCATTCCACCTCTAAACTGAGAGAGGGCTTCTATTCTACATGGATGATGGATGGGATTCTCCTGCTTGCAGTTGTAGACTCTCTCAGTTCCCTTGTGTGGTGGTTGCCCATCCTCACCTCCCTGTTAACTGACCTGGGTAAGTCCAAAGAACCAGAGAGTAGGTGTTACAACTCCGTTGAGGCTCAGGGCCCAGCTGGAAAATGGCCAGTCCAGAGTTTCAAGTCTCCTGAGCATACACCAAACCCAGTGCCAGTCACAGGTTCAGTAAAAGTGACAGAAGAGGCATGTGGAGAGAGGTCACCTCTAAGTCCAAATCCATCATGCTCAGGAGCACAAATTCCAAAGTAGAGCCTACTTGCAAGGCACTGATCTCCAGAGCTATCTGCCATGACTGTAAAACGTGTGTGTCTCTGCAACCCTCAGTAGCACCAGTACCTGGGGTTGTATCTACTTTGGCTGTCTCTGGGATCCTGCTGAGATGTGCATAAGGCGACCCATCTGATGACCTCCCAACTCATTTTCAAGTCTCTTAGCCATATAAACTCTTTTGTCTTTACCATTTCCCCCTTTTATTCAAGGCCTTTTTCCAGTTGCATCACCAGCTGGTGATTGGTAGTAATTCCTCAGCACCAGGGGGCTCATTCCTGGGAGTCATGTCCCATGCTGCGGGTAAGGTAATGCATTTACATGCTGAGTTTGGCTTAGAGAGTGACCACATTTGAGCAACATGGAGGCTCTCAGGAGGTTACTCTTAGGCACCCTATAGCTCTAGGCCTAGTTGGAATTTCAAACACACAGGCTCATAAGCATAGTCATCAGTATCAAGGGCCCATCATTGCACCATCTTTCTTCACTGGTCTTTGCCCTTGCACTTGGGAGATTGTTGCTGTTCCATTGGGGAATGCGACGAGCTCCCCCAGCTAGGAACTCAGTACTCCCTTAGTTGTTGTTTGTAACTCTGTCTATGAAAATAACCAACAAATATCTGAACATTTTTATATACCCTACTTATATGCCCTGGAGAACTCCCTCCCATACATGTGCTCCCCATCAATGACACCCCACACCAGTGCTCCTCCCCTGATATGGGTGAACCCCTCTGTGACCCAAAACTTTAAAAGAAATAAAGCCTAATATAATGCCAAATTCAATTAGTAGGAAAATGAAATAGTAATGATAGGTTTAAAGATTGGAAATAGAATACATAATAATTTAGAAAAACTAAAGTAAAAAATAAATTGGAGCATTATAAATGAAAAATATCATAAAACTTTGTTTTTGACATTTTGCCGTTCATCACTGTAATAGTATTGCCCTGTACATACAGTGGCAGGGCAATCTCTTCCATTCCTTCCTCAGTGTCTACATCCTTTTTTTTTTTATTTTTAATTTTGTCTTCAAAAAAGTTTTAGATCACAGTAAAGTCACATATACAATGTAGGAGACTCCCATATACCCAACATCAAATCCTTTCCCCCTTTCCCCAGTAATGATCTTTTTACATGTGTTGGATGTTATATTTGCTACAGCAGATATACAGGTACTGAAACATAGCTATTAACCATGGTGCCATTACAGTTAACATTATGATTTATATTTTAGACTGTACACTTTTCTAAATTTTTGGTTACATTATGATTTACATTTTGGACTATAAACTTTTATACATTTTTGGTGAAATTTAACATGGCCTGTACCCATTGTTGCATGATCTTGTGGAACACTTCCATTGCCCCCCAGTTACCCCCTCTTTCATCTATTCAATTCCTCTCTCCCCCTCCCTTTGGGGCCCCCTGTGATAATCAAGCTTCACTGCTTGAAGGGCAAGATTTACAGATACTTGCAACAATGCTGAGGGCTTGACACATTTGTCTGTCCTCCCCCATTGGGAGCCACCCATGCTCTGGAGAGACACCCTTTCCTCTGTTTAAGAACATCAGGCCTCCACAGGATGGGGATACACCTTCCCACTTATTGTATGGGTTTCCACCCACTGATAAAAACACTATGACAAGATGAGCACTCACACACTCCCTAGAAGCCTGCCTTGGCTGGCCATCAAACACCTTAAACAAGTAACCCTTCCTTATTATATTTTCTAAAGCATTTTCTCAACATTATAGTTTCAACCACATACCTGACAGTCTCCCATGTTCACCTGTTCCCCCCAAACCCTCCCCCTAATTCCTTGGACCATCTGACCCATCCTCCCAGCCCTAGTGCCCCTCAAGCCTGCAAAGCTCCACCCAATAGTATCCCTATGCCCCCTTCTTATCCCTTCACTGCACAACTACTTACCTCCACTTTATCATAGATTTTGCCTCTGTAGGCATCAGCTCACAACCTTCCTCTCCACCCCCCTATTTCCTATAAGCCTATCATCCAGTCTCTAGCTCTCTGAGACAGCTCTATTTGCTAATTCATATCAGAGAGATCAAGTATTTGTCCATCAGTGCCTGCTTTGCTTCACTCAACATAAGGTCCTCAAGATTCATCCATGTTAACCCATGTGTTAGTACTGTATTCCTTCTTAAAGCTGAGTAGTATTCCATTGTATGTATATACCACATTTTGTTTATCCATTCATCTGTTGATGGGCATTTGGGTTGATTCCAACTTTTGGCAATAGTGAATAATGTCGCTATGAATATTTGTGTGCATATATTGGTTTTTGTCCTTGTTTTCAGATCTTCTGGGTATATATCCAGCAGTGGAATTGCTGGGTGATATGGCAAATCTATCGTTAGTTTTTTGAGGAGCTGCCAAACTGTCCTCCAGAATGGCTGGATCCTTCTACATTCCCACCCACACTTCTATTCCTCTGTTTTTTCAATAGTCACCAGTCTAAGTGATGTAAGATGGTAGCTCATTGTAGTTTTGATTTGCATTTCCCTAATAGCTAGTGATGTTGAGCATCTTTTTATGTGCTTTTTAGCCATTTGTATTTCTTCTTTGGAGAAGTGTCTGTTCAGATCTCTCGCCTATTTTTTGAATGGGTTGTTTGTCTTTTTATTTTTGAGATATAGTATTTATTTATGTTGGATATTAGGGTCCTATTAGATATATGGTTACCAAATATTTTTTCCCATCGGGTAGGCTGTCTTTTCACTTTCTTGATAAACTTTTGAGGTGCATAAGGCTTTAATTTTGAGGAGGTCCCATTTATCTAGTTTTTATTTTGCTGCTCATGCTTTGGGTGTGAAATTCATGAGGCCATTTCCTATTACAAAGTCCTGTAGATGTTCCCCTACCTTGTCTTCCAAGGTCTTTATGGTCTTGCCTCTTATATTCTGATCTTTGATCCATCTTGAGTTAATTTTTGTATAAGATGTGAAATCCTCACTCATTCTTTTGCATATGGAAATCAGTTCTCCAGGCACCCTTTGTTGAAGAGGTAATTCTCTACCAGTTGAGTAGGCTTGGTGACCTTGTTTAATATCAGATGTGTGTATATGCGAGTATCTATATCAGAACTCTCAGTTTGGTTCTATTGGTCAGTATGTCTATCCTTGTGCCAATACCATGCCATTTTAACCACTATAGATTTGTTGCATGTTTTAAAGTCAGGTAGTATAATTCCTCCAATTTTATTTTTCATTTACAAAATGTCTTTGGCTATTTAGGGCCTCTTTCCTTTCCATATAAATTTCATAGTTAGTTTTTCTAGTTCATTAAAAAATGCTGTGTTAATTTTTATTGGGATTGCCTTAAATCTGTAGATTGGTTTGGGTAGGATAGACATCTTGATGATATTTAGTCTTCCTATCCATGAACAGGGATTATTCTTCCATTTATTTAAGTCTTCTTTGATTTCCTTTAACAGTGTAGTTTCTGTGTATAAGTCTTTTAGATCTTTAGTTAAATTTATTTCTAGGTATTAGATTTTTTAATTTGCTATTATAAATGGTATTTTTAAAAAATTTCCTTCTTGGATTACTCATTATTGGTGTACAGAAATGCTGCTGATTTTTGCACATTGATCTTATAACCTGTGACTTTACTGAACTCATTTATGAGTTCTAGAAGCTTTGTTGTAGAATTCTCAGGACTTTCTATGTATGGGATCATGTCATCTGCAAATAATGAATTTGTGACTTCTTCTTTTCAATTTGGATGCCTTTTATATCTGGGTCTTGCCTCACTGCTCAAGCAAGTACTGCTAACACAATGTTAAATAGGAGGGGTGATGGTGGGCATCCTTGTCGTGTTCCTGATCTTAAAGGGAAAGATTTTAGGCTTTCACCATTGTAAATGATGTTAACTGTGGGTTTATCATATATACCCTGTCATGTTCAGAATGTTTCCTTCTATTCCTATCTTTTGCAGTGTTTTTATCAGGAAATGGTGCTGTATTTTGTCAAATGCTTTTTCTGCATCTGTAGATATGATCATGTGATTTTTTCCCTCTGTTCTGTTTATATGGTGTATTACATTGATTTTCTTATGTTGAACCATCCTTGCATACCAGGGATGAAACCCACTTGGTCATGGTGTATAATTCATTTGATGTGTTGTTGAAATGATTAGCAAGTATTTTATTGAGGATGTTAGCATCTAGATTCATTAGAGAGATTGGTCTGTAATTTTCCTTTCTTGTGGTGTCTTTGTTTGGCTTTGGTATTAGGGTAGTGTTGGCATCATAGAATAAGTTAGGCAATGTTCCATCTATTTCGATTTTTTGAAAGAGTTTAAGCAATATTGGTATTAGCTCTTTATGGAATGTTTGGTAGAATTCACCTGTGAAGCCATCTGGCCCAGGGCTCTTCTTAGTTGGGAGGTTTGTAATGACTGATTCTGTCTCGTTACTTGTGACTGGTTTGCTGAGATCAACAATTTCTTCTTTCATCAATGTAGGCTGCTTATGTGTTTCTAGGGATTTGTCCATTTCCTCTAAATTGTCCTTCTTGTTGGCATATAGTATTTCAAAGTATCCTCTTATGATGGTCTTTATTTCTGTGGGGTCAGTGGTGATATCGCCTTTCCCATTTCTTATTTTGTGTATTTGCATCTTCTCTCTTTTTCTCTTTGTTAGTCTAGCTAAGGGTCTGTCAATTTTATTGATCTTCTCAAAGAATCAGCTCATGGTTTTGTTTATTTTTTTGAGTGCTTTCTTATTTTCTATTTCATTTAGTTCTGCTCTGATCTTTGTTCTTTTTTTTCTTTCTTTCTTTCTTCTTCCTTTGGGGTTAGTTGTTTTGTTTTGTTTTTTCTTTCTTTTTTTACTAATTCCTCCACGTGTGTAGTTAGGTCTTTGATTTTAGCTCTTTCTTCTTTTTTGATGTATGAATTTATGGTTATAAGTTTCTCTCTCAGTATAGCTTTTGCTGCATCCTGTAAGTTTTGATATGTTGTGTTGTCATTTTCATTGATTTCAATGTAGTTACTGATTTCTTTTGAGATTTCCTCCTTTACCCACTGTTTGTCTAAGAGTGTGTTGCTTTAACTTCCATAAATTTGTGCCTAATGAGGTTCTCTGGCCCTTGCAGATTTCCAGCTTCATTCTACTGTAGTCAGAGAAATTATTTTGTACAATTTCAATCTTTCTGAATTCATTGAGACTTTTTCTGTGGAAAAATGATCCATGTATGCTTGAGAAGAGTGTATATCCTGCTGATTTGGGTGTAATGTTCTAGATATGTCTATTAGGTCCAGATCCTCTAATATATTGTTCAAAGTTTTGGTTTCTTTATTGATTTGCTGTTGGGATGTTCTATCCAATGGTGATAGTGGTGTATTAAAGTCCCCTACTATAATTGTAGAGGCATCTATTCCTTCACTTTGTTTTCCCAGTATTTGCCTCACATATTTGGAGGTACCTTGGTTAGGTGCATAAATGTTTATGATTGTTCTTTTTTCTGGAAAGATTATCCCTTTTACTAATATGTAGTGTCCATCTTTGTCTCTCACAATAGTTTTGCATTTAATGTCTATTTTGTCTGATATTAGTATAGCTATTCCTGCCCCTTTTTGGTTATTGTTTGCTTGTAAGATTGTTTTCCAGCCATTCACTTTCAACATTCTTGAATCCTTGGGTCTAAGGTGGATTTCTTGTAGACAGTATACACATGATACACATGGGTCATATTTCCTTATCCATTCTGCCAATCTGTATCTCTTGACAGGTGATTTTAAACCATTGACATTCAGTATTATTACTCTCAATGAATTGCTTATGTTAGCTATATTTTCTTTCTATTTGTTTATGTCATATGTCATTTTTATTTCTCTTTTTGCCTTTTTAGTTGTTATTACACTCTCCTCCAACTCTATCTCTCCTGTTTTTTTCTTTTCCCCTTTATTATTCCTTGAAGGGCATGTGTCTTGTTGGCATACTCTCTTAGTTTCTGTTTATTTGTGAATATTTTGAACTTTCTGTCATTTTTGAATGCCAGCTTTGCTGGATAGAGTATTCTTGGTTGGAAATTTTTTCTTTTAATACCTTGACTATGTCATACCACTGCTTTCTTGCCTCCATGGTTTCCAATGAGAAATCAACACTTAATCTTATTGAGCGTCCCTTGTATGTGATGGTTCTCTTTTCTCTTGCTGCCTTCACTATTTTCTCTTTCTCGAGCATTGGGTAATTTGACAAGTATATGTCTTGGGGTAGGCCTGTTGGGATTTATGCTGTTTGGGGTGCACTGTGCTTCCTGGACATGTACATCCATCTCCCTCAATAGGTTTGGGAAGTTTTCAGCCATTATTTCCTCTAACACCCCTTCTGTCCCTTTCCCTTCTCTTCGACTTCTGGCATGCCTATAATGCATATGTTTGTGCATTTTGTGTTGTCATTCAGAGCCCTAAGTTCCTGCTGGATTTTTTGTATCTTTTTATCTATCAATTCTCCTATCTGTTTGATTTCAGATGTACTGTCTTCATCCTCACTAATTCTTTTCTCTGCCTCTTCAAATCAGCTGTTATTAGCTGAGAGTATATTTTTGATTTCTTGGATTGTGCCATTCATCACCATTATATTGGTTATCTTTTTGCATATGTTTACAATTTCTTCTACATGCTCTCTAAGTGTTTTCTTAATATCCTTAATTTCCTCCTTCTCTTCATTAAGTTGGCCCATGATATTTGTTTGGAGAGCTTCAATTAGTTGTTTGATGTTCTGCTCCTCTTCCTGGTTTTCAGTTTCTTCATTGGATTGGGCCATGCCTTCCTGATTATTGGTATGGTCTGTAGTTTTTTGTTGCTGTCTGGTCATCATTTTATCTTGATGGGTTTGTTCAGTTGATTATCTTCTCTTTGTAGTGTGTGTGTGTGTTAAGTCTTCTCTTTGACACTTTGTTCTTATTCTGTTTCTTTTTTGTTGTCTAAGTTCCCTTGAGCAGTCACTCCTTTTGTAACACTCATTCCAGATCGATGTCCAGAAGCCTCCTGCTTTGTGCATTCCCAAAACAGCTCACTCAGGCAGGATTCTGTCCCCACTTGTAAGGAGAGCCGCCCAGCATGAAAGAAAGTGCAGCCTGCCTAAGAATGGCACCGCCCACACAGAGAGCTGACACAAGATGACGCAACAAAAAGAAACACAGATTCCCGTGCCGCTGACAACCACAGAAGCGGACAAAGAAGAAGACGCAGCAAATAGACACAGAGAACAGACAACCAGGGCAGGGGGTGGGGGAAGGGGAGAGAAATAAATAAATAAATCTTTAAAAAAAAATTTGTTATGCAGAATAATTATTTCAATGGGCATGAATCTTCAAGCTGTGTGACCTTGTGTTTTAGTTACCTTATTTTAAAATGGGGAAATTAATAGGACTATTGTGAATTTTAAATAAGTTAGCATATCTATAACATATGCCTAACATTCATTACTAAATAATTTCCAAGTGTCTCAGCACAATTTGATTAATCATCTGTCCTTTCCCCATTGATTGCTATTTTAATGCACTAAAGGCTCATATGTCCTTCTGTTTGTTCAGTGGGTTTCTGTTCTGCTCCATTGAATAATGTTTCTTCTGCCGTCTGTTGCATGCTGTTTTAGTTACGAAAGCTTTGTGGTATCTTCTGAGATTAGCAGTGCAGATTCCCCTTTAGTGCTCTGGTAGGCAGTTCTAAGGTGGTTCTCTATGACCCCAGCCTCCAGGGGGTTTCTTCCCTGAAGTGTGGGCTGGAATAGGGACTCTTTTCTAGGGAATAAACTGTGGTGGAGGAGAGGGCATCTCACTCCTAAGACGAGCTGACGTGAAGACTGTGGCTTCAGTCTTTGTTCTTTCCCCGCCATGTTGGGAGCTGCCACTGGAAGGGCCATTGTGGCAAGGGCCTGTGGAAGCTTCCAGACAAAGGCCAGTCCAATGGCTCAGTACAACTGCGCATGCAGGCTCAAAGTGGGCCCTCCCCCAGTCGAGCCTATACATGAGACCACCGCCCAGCTGATATTTGCTTGCTGTGAGCGAACTTGAGCCACGGGCACCCAGGTAAACCAAGCTCGGATTCCTGATCCACAGAAATCGTGAAATAATAAAAGGTTGTTGTGTCAAGCTGCTGAATTTTGGGGTAATTTGTTACACAGCAATATATAAGTAATGTAATTATGCTTTTCTTTTTCTTTTTTTTTTGAGGTCATCCTTCCCCCATTTATCTTTCACAAGAACATGATTTTGTCTTATTCCAAGAAACTATTAGAGGATTTTAATCGGCATTGCATAATATTTCTAAATCATTTTGGGGCCAGTTGATAAGTCTGTAATGAATTTTCTACTACAAGAATATTGTATTCCATTCAAATTACATAAGGCTTTTTTATATCCCTTAACATTTTAGAGTTTTCTTTATACATGCTTATTATTAGGCTTATTCTTATCTATTTTTATACTTTCCATTGGTATTATGAATGGGAATAATTTCTACTTGATCATTGTTTGCATGTAGGAAATTAATTGATTTTTGTACATTTAGCCAGAAATCTACCACTTACTCGAATTCTATTACTAGTTTTAATTGTTTCTCAGTTGCATCTCTTGGGTTTTTTATATAGACAATGATCCAGTGTTCCTTGTAAAGCAAATTTGAAGATACTGAACAGAGAAGCAAAAGTGTATGTGTGTGTGTACCATATACATTGAGGTAATGATGTGGTGCCAAGGCTTCAGAAAGAAATAAAATGTAAATAACCTTTATTTATTTCTCTCTTTGCATCATGTAACATTGCTCCCAGGATATGGCAGCTGCTCTGCGGGTTCTAAGTGAATGACTGACTGAGTGAATGCACGGCCGGCCCTCCCCTTAGTTTGGGTCCCTCAGTCCTGCCTTAACGCCCCTCTCGGAGCCAGCTCATTGTGCATCTCCCCATGACCTGAGCTGAGCTCATGTTGGATATGGTATCTGCTATGTCCTTGGCACTCTATCAGCACGATCTACGGGACCGAATTACCTGAAGACCTAATGATCTATTTGGGGAGACAAGAGTTTACTTATAACCATTAAAGAATGGATGAATGCTCGATCGTGGGGTACTTCCCTGGGCCCACATGGGGCTGTTTCAAAACTACTTCCCATCTGCCCTGTGCTCGAGTGGAGGGCCCTGGGCCCACGCTGAGCTATGCAGGATACGTGCCATGGTAGCGTGGGAAAGAGAATTACGGTCATCGCTGGAGGAGAGCACAGGGTGTCCAGTCCAAAGGTCAAAGGGTGGCACAGCACCCGGGAACAAATCTGAACACCGAGGGGGCAGAAAGTTGCAGCAGGACCACGTGGGGACAAATGTCTTAGAACCCAAGGGGTGCAGGAATTAAGCGTCGACTGGATACCTGTACCTGGACAGGGGTGGGGGTGGCTGTGGAGTGCTTGAAGGAACCTTCCGGGGCTGGGCTGAAGTGGCCCCAGGAAGAGTGTTAGAGCAGAGCAGCAGGATCTCCGTGAGGCCAAGGGAGAGCAGCCTAGAAGAGACATGCCCTGACTTATGTTAAAAAAAAGAGAAATGGGATGAGGGACAGGAGTGGAAATTGAGGGGGTTGTAATCGGAGAGAGCAGGAGAAAGGGGGGGAGTGTTTGGGACTGGAGCGATGTGGGGGTGGTGGAGACGGGGAGTGGCGAGTGGGCTTGAGGCAGATTGGGGGTAGATGGGCCAGGAAGCCGCTGCTGCCAGTCTCTGAATGTCCTGGTCCTGACTCAGCGAGGCCTCTGACATTTTGGTCAAGACTAAAGACCTCAGCGTGGAGGTCAGGGGACTCTAGGAATCTGGGTAAATGGGGAAACTGGGTAGAATTTTGCAGCTGCATTAAAAATAGTTCTAGCATTGGGAAGGGTTGTTTACGGCCCTGTGAATAAAGTTTTCAGTGCTATTAAGTTTTTTTTTTTTAGCCTTTAAAGTATATTTTATTTATTGTGATATAAATGAATTTATCATAATAAAAGTCACTCTGTCCGATATTTCTAAGATAACTCCATGCAAGAACTTAAGGCAGACTTTGTATTATTCATTTTATACACTTAAGAAACATTGCAGGAAAATGTCTTTTAAATAAATGCATAAACATACGTAGAAATTTATAAGTTTTATAACTGTTTTTTTATTATTTTTCATCTTAATTTCTTCCTTTTAATTCTAATATATTCCGTAAAAAACTATTACTGCTTTTCTGCCTGTAATTTAGCCTATTATAAATCTGGTTAAATTAATATGAAGTTAATGGCTATATTTTAGAGTAACCTCTTGGAATGTAAGAGTTTTATTGGAACAAAACTATTTTGTGCCAAAATTATGTGGAACTAATGAAAAATTAATTGCTTTACAAAATGCTGGCTTTTATCTAAAACTAATAATTCCTGTGCATCTCTTAATCCTCCTGCAAACAGTTGGCAGGAAATAAAATCTAAGTTTACCAGTTCAAATTCCCTAAGCTCCTCAGAGGCATTTTTTTTCTTTTTGTTTGATTCCAACCATTTAACTTTTTCAAAACTTTAATCTTTAAAAAAACCCAGGTTTCTAATTAAATTCAGGGATATTATTCCCCTACAGGGGAGTTAGAAACACCGAGTGTAACTTAGACTTGGGACCTCTGAGCTCACACTTTTCCTTTCTTTATAGTTCACATTGGCCTTTTTATGTGTCGCCCTCTAATAAAATGTAATGATTTTCATCTTTTAAGCCAGTGCCTGAGCCTATGCCTTTTTTCTGTTGTTTACTGTGTTTCAGGCCATAAACAAATCATGCAACAAAATAAATTACTTAATCCTGTGTTTTATTTGGAAGCATATTAAGGGATAGATACAGAAGGAAAATTCACTTTATGCCTCTGAATTGCTCCTACTTTTATGATTTTGCATTGTGTTCAAACACTATCAAGGTGTCATATCAATAACAATTATACACAAGAGCCACATTTGGACATTTTAAAAGTTTTTGCTACTTTTTGATAGGAATATGTTCAAATAAACCCCCCCAAACTGTTTTGTCATCAGCATTCTCCATGATTCTACTGTTTTAATAATAATTCATTCTAGAGTAGAACTATTTAGCAGAAAGATTATTAATCTCCCGGTACTTTCAAAAGAGATGACATCTGATTATTTTATCCCTTGTTTTATGCTAAGCAGCCCTTCCTTTAGTAGGAGAGCCTTTCTTAACGCTATGAAAGAGAAAAAGGAAAAGTTCCCAGTTAATTTGCTTATTAAGTTTTTTCAGCATCAAAGGGAAATAGTCCAAATTTCAAAACCGGTTTTGTGAATGTGCTACACGTGTTATCGAGAAGCATTCTCCTCCGCAGACTTCTCCCCTCAAACATGTTTTTTGCATACAGAGAATGGACCCTCGTTTCTTAGGTTAATTGCTGGAATATGATGAGGTTTGGTTGCATTTTCAGTAATTTCCGGATTCTATTCCAGGACATTTGGGATAGAGCCCAAGAGCTTAGCATGTTTTCCTTTTTTCATGGTAAAATTGTGCAAATATGCATTAGAGTGTGAAAACAAACAGTCTAATACATTTTTGCAAAGCTCTTTATGTTTACTGTTTATTGCAGATACCAGATCCTAATTAAAATGCGCTAACAAAAGCCAAGATACAAAGAACAAAGATATAACGAAACTTCATCTTTATAACATATTTGCGATTAATCCTGGGGGGTGTATGGTCTGACAGCACTGCGGGAGAATTTTAAAAGCCTCCTTCAGCCACACCAGGACGGTGATAAAATTCAGTATTTTCAGGTGGTTTAAAAAAACAAACATGCCATGGTAATTTGGAGGTGCTATGTATTTGTTGGAGAGCTTCTAACAATTCTTTGATTCAAGACCTTAAGTTTTTTCACTATACATTTGAAATGCATAGAAATCAGGTTCAAAGAAGTAAACAGTAGAAGCATATTTTGGGGGAGAGATGGATTTAGCACTGTGTTTTTCAGCTGGCATTTTCTATATGCATGTGGGATAAATGTCTATTTGTCATTTGTGCATGTAGAAGAATGAGAAAGATAAATGGAAATATGAAGGGCAATGTGGATTAATACAAAGGCTAAGGGATTTAGAATCATGCCAACCTCAGTTGGAACCCTGGCTCAGCTACTTACTAGCTTTGTGATCTTAGGTCACTGATTTAACTTCCCAGAATGTTTCTTCATCCCTCAGTTGGGGATAATAATAGCGATCTAACAGAGCTGTCATGAAAATTAAACAAGATTAGCTAGGTAGCGCACCCATCTCCTTGGAGACAAATACTTCTATTTCTTCTAAAGGAGGTGCCTACCACAACCAATGCAGAGTGAAGTTGAAGGAAAGAGGAGAGCCTGGTGGGTGGGAAACCGGGAACTTCTCTTTAATGCCGCTCCAGTTTGTTTGCACTTAAAATTTTTTTTCTGGGAAGCAGATGTGGCTCAAGCAGTTGGGCACCTGCCTACCACATGGGAAGCCATGTCTGGGTCCCAGGGCCTCCTAAAGAAGATGAGCGAATGCTGCTCCAGGAGCAACAGAGCTAGATGCCACCACAACAGAGCTAGACTCTGTCCCCGCCGCAACAAGCAGAGGCCACGAACTAGCAGGTGCTGCAGCCTTCAGGGAGCAGATGTGGCTGAGGCCGTTGGGCACTCGCCTCCCAGGTGGGAGGTCCCAGGTTCGGTTCCCGGTGCCTCCTGGAGAAGGCACGCAACCAATGAGCAGACAGACAAGAGAACCATCTGGGGGAATGGCGTGATGAATGAAGAAAAATAAAGTAAAAACAAAGGATATCTTAAAAAACATTTTTTTTCCCTCCTGAATTGTTCTCTTTTTTATCTCTCTATTATAGATGGGCAGATTTTAGGGGAAGGGTGTGAAGAAAAGTAAGCAATGTAATCTTTGAAGATTGAGAGCACCTGGGAAAATCCTTCATGCATTATGCTGTTTCTTTAAGGGTGGACCCTGGCCCCGCAGCGTCACGTGACCTGGAACCTGTTAGAAAGGTAAATTCTTTCCTCTGGCCCTTCAGACCTGCAGGATCAGAAGCTCTACCTGTGGGACCCGGGAGTGGGTTGCAACAACGTCTCTAGTTGATGGTGATGCACCTTCAGAGGTGAGGACCACTGACGTCCTGATTTCTTCCTCTCCTTTTCTCTGTAACAGGAGCCTTGACAATGCACAAATCCCAACAGCTGCAGACGTCTTCCTTGTATTCCTACACACCAGAGAGATATTGGGAGACAGTATATCACAGTGTTTAAGGACACAGGATGGGGGAACGGATGGGGCTCGAGCGGTCGAGCACCTGCTTCCCACGTGGGAAGTCCTGGGTCTGGTTCCCGGGGCCTCCTGAAAAAAAGAAAAAGAAAAAAACCCACAACAAGCAAAACAAATGAAAAACACTAACTCAGTGGTTGAGTGCCGGCTCCCCACATATATGAGGTCCCGAGTTTAATCCCCAAGCCTGGTACCTGAAAAAAAAAAAGAACACGGGATATAGAATAAAACCCGACTAACTTGGCTTATACCACAGCTGGTTATTTACTAGCCTGTGTACTTGGACAAGATTCTTACCCTCTCTGTGCCTTAGTTTCCTCTACTCTACAATGGGGATGATAATAGGACCTACCTCACAGGATCTTGGTGAGAATATACTACGTTTAGGACAAGCTCCTGGCAAATAGAAAGCCTCAAAGAAATAGGCATTATCATTTTATTATCCAATAAAAATAGAGGATATTACAAAGTGTACAAAATCAACAAACCTGTCGGTCTAGGAAACAGAACTCAAATTATGGGCATATTTTTGTTCAATCATGTATTGTTTTTCAAGAAAGATTTTTTGTCAGCTTAGTACCAACCAGGCACCTTGTAAGGTAGGAGAGAGAGAACGAGCAACAAGGACGGTCGGATCTTTACCTAAATGATGCTTAAAGGGAGAGAGTTAGAAAATAATTGGACAAATAGTCTCAATAGCGATGAGGGCTATGAAGGAAAACGACAGCACGCTGGAGAGAATTTGGCAAATTTAACTCCACATGTACTGGGTGGTGTTGCAAGGTCAGGGAAGCTCCTTCCAGAAGATGAAACTGGAGGCTGAGACCTGAAGGAGCAGTGGGAGTTTGTTCGAATGCAGGGACAAGCATTTTAAGGTGGGAAGGGCTCAGGACTTGGGAGGAGTGGAGAGACAGCCAGCGTGGCTGGGGCGTGGGCACGAGACAGGACTGATGTTTATCCAAGGGTGATGATAGGGAAGAAGGAGGCTCTTTCTTTAGCAAAGAGTGAGAAATGGAGTGGAAGAGGCTGGAGGGGCTGCAAGGAGATGGGTGGCTGTGGCTGAAGGCCAGGAGAGACGGGGCGCTGACCTGGACTTTGGAAGGGGAGGGACTGGAAAGAGGCCGAGGTGCTGGGGAGCTGAGGACTTGGTGAGACACGGGGCCGGCGCCAGAGGGAGGTGTCCAGGGTTGTCCACGGGGCCGTTTTCTTCCATAAGGAGCACAGAGCAGGAGCAGGCTTGGGGGAAGGTCGCTAGCTCCCTTGTGTACGAGGGGCCTGCGGGCCATCAGGGAAAGCATCAGCAGGCAGCTGGCTTGGTGGCCCTGGATATCAGAGGATGCGAGACCTCCCCAGTAGAGGGAGTGGTTGCTGTGTATATACACACCGAATTGGTGGGCATGGAGGAGATCATACAGGTAGAGTATAGACAAGAGGTTCTAAGACCGAGCCCTGCCAAACACTGGCACTTACAAGCCAGGTAGAGGAGAAAGAGATGGCCGGAGAGGTGGAGGGCAAGCCTGGGGCGCTCCAGAAGCTCAGGGGAGAGACCCTCGGGAGGGAGGAAGGGCCGCCTGCATCCAGGATGACGGGAACTGAAAAGCCGCCGTCAGATTTAGCTTGGTGACCCCAGTGAGAGGAGCTTTTGAGCAAAAGTGGTTTATGGGGTGAATGGGAGGTGGAAAAATGGAAATCAGAAATAAGAGAGCACCTGCAGGGCCATGAGAGAGCTCAGGAGGCTAGTTCTTTACAGAAGAGACCATTGACCAGGGTTAGAAAGGGACGGCAGGGTAGCAGATTTGGCTCAACTGATAGAGCGTCCGCCTACCACATGGGAGGTCCAGGGTTCAAACCCAGGGCCTCCTGACCCGTGTGGAGCTGGCCCATGCACAGCACTGATGTGCACAAGGAGTGTTGTGCCACGCAGGGGTGTCCCCCGTGTAGGGGAGCCCATGTGCAAGGAATGTGCCCCATAGGGAGAGCCACCCCACATGAGAAAAGCGCAGCCCACCCAGGAGTGGCGCTGCACACACGGAGAGCTGGTGCAGCAAGATGACACAACAAAAAAGAGACACAGATTCCCGGTACCGCTGACAAGAATGTGAGCAGACACAGAAGAACACAGAGCGAGTGGACACAGAGAGCAGACAACCGGGGGAGAGAAATAAATAAAAAATAAATCTTAAAAAAAAAAGAAAGGGACAGGGAGAAGGCACGGGGAGGGGTGTGCTGCCCTGGGGGTTCTTGAGGAGCAGCGCTGAGGGGGTGGGTGGGAGGGCCCCGCGTGGATAGAGGGCTGCTTTCTGATCACCTGGAAGGTGCAGGCAGCTCCCCTGGAACAGGAGGGCAGGGGGAGGGCGTGCAGAGTCCCTCCCTGGCTTCCTGAAGGGAACTTGAGAAGGTTTCTGTCTGGTGCCTTCTATTTTCTCTCTGAAGGAAGAGGCAAGGCCATCTGCTGAGTGTGACGGAGGAGGCACGAGGGGTGGGGATTTGAGGGAAATGAAGAGTGCTGGGAAAACGCACTGAGAGCCCAAGGGGGGGGGGCGGCAGGCTGGGCAGCACAGCTGCCTCGCAGAGCCCAGAATCCTGGCCAGGCTGGGGACAGGGAATGCAAGGCAGTGGCCGGAGGCTGGGGACAGAGAATGCACGGCGGTGGCCGGGGGCTGGGGACAGGGAATGCAGGACAGTGGCCGGAGGCTGGGGACAGGGAATGCAGGGCAGTGGCTGGAGGCTGGGGACAGAGAATGCACGGCGGTGGCCAGGGGCTGGGGACAGAGAATGCACGGCAGTGGCCGGGGGCTGGGGACAGGGAATGCACGGCGGTGGCCGGGAGCTGGGGACAGGGAATGCAAGGCAGTGGCCGGAGGCTGGGGACAGGGAATGCACGGCGGTGGCCGGAGGCTGGGGACAGGGAATGCAGGGCAGTGGCCGGAGGCTGGGGACAGAGAATGCAGGGCAGTGGCTGGGGGCTGGGGACAGAGAATGCACGGCGGTGGCCAGAGGCTGGGGACAGGGAATGCAGGGCAGTGGCCGGAGGCTGGGGACAGAGAATGCAGGGCAGTGGCCGGGGGCTGGGGACAGAGAATGCACGGCGGTGGCCAGAGGCTGGGGACAGGGAATGCAGGGCAGTGGCCGGGGGCTGGGGACAGGGAATGCAGGGCAGTGGCCGGGGGCTGGGGACAGGGAATGCAGGGCAGTGGCCGGAGGCTGGGGACAGGGAATGCAGGGCAGTGGCCGGAGGCTGGGGACAGAGAATGCAGGGCAGTGGCCGGAGGCTGGGGACAGGGAATGCAGGGCAGTGGCCGGAGGCTGGGGACAGGGAATGCACGGGGGTGACCGGGGGCTAGTGAGGGCCCAGGCAGAGACACAACAGCACAGGGGTGGACGGAGCCCAGGGTGCCGGGGGGTCCTGGGGGAAGCGTCCACGCGGCCACTACAGGGGGCCAGGAATTAGCCGGGGGCGGAGGTGCGGCAGGTGTCCGCTGGAGGACACAGGACAGGAGGCCGAGGGGTGTGGGCGGGCCTCGTGGGGCGGGAGGCCGCTGGCGGCTGGCGCAGGCCTTGCGCAGGTGTGGGAGGGCAGGTGGAAGGGCAGGTGGGAGAGACGCGGGCCGGGGCCGGGGGTCTCCAGGTGTCGTCCCTGCAGCGTCAGCACCACGTGGAAATGCCTGACCTCAGGCCCTGCCCTGCCCTGCCAAGTGGGAACCTGGGGGGGAGGGGGTTGGCCAAGCCTTCCAGGCGGCGCTGATGCCCCCTGGGGGGAGAGCCTGCTTGAAGCAGTGGGAGCCATTGATGGAAGAGCAGGAGGGTGACACGGCCACAGTGTGGAGGACGCAGGGTCCTGCTTGGGGCCCCCCGCCAGCGAGCTCAGCAGGGCGGGTTCTCCAGCTGGGCTCCTGACCCCGGGCCAGGCCTTCCTGCGGTGTCTTGGTGACCTGAGCCCCCTGTCCCCTCGGAAGCCTCTCTCCAGCGGCTCTCTGCTGCCCTCCTCTGTCCACAGGCCACAGTCTCCGATGCCTGGCCGGTGCTTCCAGAGCTTGACCACTCTGGTTTCAGCATCCCCCTGGAGATGCAAGGGGATGCAAAGCACAGCGTCATCTCAAATCTCAACATCAGCGGAATTTGCCCCAAAGATGTATCGGGGTGATTGCTTGATTGGTACTCGTTCCTGGGCTCTAGAACCTTCCGTTCCAAGAAGGTTAAATGACAGTCTCTAATTCGCGTAGCATGTTGACAACTGTCCAAGCCTATTCCTCGGACAAAGCTGACGGTGCAGAAATAGCCGGATGCTGAGACCCCACGGGCCAGGCCGGAAGCGTTCTGTGCTCTTTCGGGGTCAGAGGCCACCTGTGTCTGAAACAAAGGCTCCTTCTAGGCCTTTCCAAAGTCTGGTCAGGACGTGCCATCGGAAGACTCTGGTGTGGGGTAAGAAGATTCCTTCCAACTCCAATGACCATCCCTCTCTTTATAACTAAATTTTCTTGGGGGGTTAGTCTGTATCATTTCATCTGGAGATGTCGAGAACGATTTGTCCATGGGCATTTTAGCATTGACACGTCTGCTAAAAGGTAATGGAATCATTTCAGGTGGATGGCGTGGGTCCAGCACGGTTAAACCAGGTGAACACTTAGAGCCCTTGACCGGCTGTGTCTGGGGCACTGTGCCCTCAGCTTCAGGGCTTCAGGAAGGAGACACATGTGGGGAGAGTCATGAGATTTAGGGAGAACTCTGATGGTGGAGGGAAGGAGGAGAATTTCCCAGGGAGAGGAACCAGCATGGACAAAGACTTGGAGAGGGTGATGAGTTGACTGTGCTCCTTGGGCAGTGAGCATTCCTGCTGGGCTAGAGGGAGGTGGAAGGATGCCTATAGCTGGAAAGGCACGTTGGCTTAGACTGGAAAAGGGAGGAATTTGGGAATCAGTTTGAATAGGAAAATGATATGGAAGCAAACCTCACAGAGCTAGACGGTGGGTTATAGATGACCACGGGCACAGGTGGTGGGACGGGAAGAGGGACTTGTAGCTGAATGGGTGAGGAGCTGCTGTTTGAGGTAACGTAAGTAAAAAGATACGTAATCAATGTCATTGATGGAAGCTCCATATTGCGAATATAATATTATGAATTGCACACTTATTTGTTGTCATAAGAGAAAATTTTGTGCTCTATATCAGTCTCTACAATAAAAAGTTAAAAAAAAAAGCGATGTCTTAGAATAGCAACAGTTTTCTGGAAGGCTCATGAGGTGGCTGCGCCACAGTCCTGGCAGGAGTTGCTACGTGGTGTACAAGTTACCCTGGTGGAGAGGGAAGAGCGAGCAGGGGGAGCAGAGAGAATTGAAGGCCTGGTGAGGAGAAGGGGCGCTGAAGAGGCTGTGGAAGGCAGCTTCCAGATGGGGCCCCGGGGACCCCTGCCTCCCGGCGGTCACAGTTTGGTGTAATCCCCTCCCCTGACCGTGAGCTGGACGTAGTGACTTCTCACCGGTAGAATATGGCGAAGGGTGTTGCTTCTGGCTTAGGTTATGAAAAGACTGTCATCCTAGCTTGCCAATCCTCGCTCCGTCACGCGTCCCCTCTGATGGAAGGCGGCTGAGTGCTGCGAGCTGCCCAGAGAGGCCTGAAGATGGCCCAAAGCTAGCAAGGAACCGCGGGCCTCAGGCCCAACCACCTGCCAATAACTCGCAGTGAACTTGAAAGCGGTGTTCTGCCTCCCCGCCTCGAGCCGTGAGACGTCGGCGTGTCCAGGCGGGCAGCTCGAGTACAGCCTGTGCTGCTGCGTAACAAATTGCCCCAGAACTCAGCATCTTGAAACAATACATTGATCATCTCACAGGTGCCACAGGAATCAGGACGTGACTTAGAGGGTCCTCTGGCTCATTGACCTCAAGGCTCCACTGGAAGGATCCACTTCCCAGTTTACAAGGAAGTGGCTGTTGGCAAAATTCAGTTCCTGGGGAGCGGCCTGAGGCTCGGTGTCTCCCCAGCAGTGGGGGCGCCTCCTTAGGCTTTTTGCATCTCGCAATGTGACAACTTGCTACCCCAGAGCCAGCAAGGAAGAGGGTGGGGGGGGGGCAGAGAGAGAGGGAGAGAGAGGGAGTAGAGGGAGGGAGAGAGAGAGGGAAAGGGAGAGAGAGTGAGGGAGAGGGAGGAAGAGAGGGAGGGAGAGTGAGAGGGAATGAGGGAGAGAGGGAGAGAGGGAGAGAGAGGGAGAGGGAGAGAGAGAAGGGAGTAGAGAGAGGGAGAGGAAGGGAGAGAGGGCCGGGGGCGGGGAGGCGCCAGCAGGCGGAAGTGGCAGTCTTCGGGAACCCTATCGGGAAGCGGTCTCCATCACTAGATTAGGCCACACGAGCGTTTTCACAGCAGGAGGCGAGCATCTTGGGCGCCCTGTCAGAAGCTGCCTTCCACCGTTACAGTTACTTATTTCAGTTTTCGTTGTTTTTCCAAAAGGCTTCAGCTCCTGGAGGGGCTAGTGCTTTGTGCACAATATGTGCTCAATAAATATTTGTTGGCTGAATGAGATGATATCTGCAAAGACTAGTAGAGGTATCTCGACTGTAACTTTAGACTTAGATGTCAGGCGCTGGCGGTCTCTTCAGCAGCCAGTGGCGTGAGGGGGAGCTAGCCAGCCCCCTTGGCGACGCTCTGACTCTCAGGGCAGCACCTGCTTTCCTTCACAGGATGTGAGAGTTTACCCGTGCGGTTGTGTCATGTACAGAAGTGCCTTGGTGAAGAGATGAGCGGGTGATTAAACCCCGTCCCTATTCCAAGCCCTGGCATGGGACGGCCTGTCCAGAATGAAAAGATGCCTTTTAAATCGCACCGGCCCAGGGGGTACTTCTTGGTGACTTGCACACAGGCCCCTCTGTGGTCCTCCAGGGCAGCCCTCACCCCTTTCCCATTTGCTCCCGTCTCTTCTCCCTGCACTGTATCCTCCAAAATGGGTGTGAGGAAGTGGTGGGACCAGGTACTGTGTTATACTTGCCTTCTTCTCCACCTGCTGGGGGGGGCTAAGGTCTTTTTTGGGAGACTTTTGAGAGTCTTAGAGGGAAGGCATTACACAAACAAATTCCATCATCCCTATTAAACTGCCGAGAAAATTCTACCCATACAGCGAGGCCATCCTTTTCCTGAGTTCTGGGTCTGATCTAACAACAGCCAACAAACAGCAAGCTGTGATCTGTTTTTAATTCCAAATGGAAATCCACCCCGAATCGAAGCAAGGAGGAGAAAAAAGCAGCTCGGCAACTGCGCGTGCTGGGGCTTCTGTGCCCCTCACACGGTCATTCCCTACGAGCTCGGCCCGCACCACTGGGATGGCTGTGTCCTGAGGATAAGGGTGTTGACAGGGGGTTTAAGCCGGATAAAAAACTGCAAATTGCTGTTTGGCCTCAGCACCTGCCAGCAAAACACAAGGAAGGAGATGATATATGGAGCATAAGTTGAGGGGCCGGGGAGTGGGGGTGGCGGGGAGGGGGGTGGGAAGGAAGTAATGCAGAATCTGGCACCCAGCTCTGGGCGTAAAAGACGCTCTGACAAGGTGATCACGGGCCACCCACGATCGTTAAGCAGCTATAAGAAGTTATTTTGACGGGACAGGTGGCACACTTCAAATAGAGGAATCAAACTCCCAAATGATTAGGAACATGTTATAGAAAAGTTCTGGTTTAAAAAAACATTCTATTATAATAAGTGAGGGAGACTCCAAATATCTATTTGTTAATTCCCATTCAGTTCTGCTGGTGGTGACGTGTGGCGTAAGAGCGAAAGGACGGCATAAAAGTCGTTTGTGAGAAAAGAAGTAAAATACCGGCGATGGCTGCTACTTTGTGCTACCCATTGCTCTGGCTTTCTCTTGGTATCGTTAGTGTCTTCATCAGCACTGTTTCTCAAAGAACTTTTCCACTGCCCTCCACAGAATGCAGCAAAGGTGAAAACGGATGGGTCAGCCAAGAGGGTGCTGCCTCAGCCAACTGGTGTCTTAGGAGTCACAATTTCCCCAGTCTTTTTGCTTCCTAGCCTCTCCATCCTACATCTCACTGTTTTGTTCCATTTTCCCGCTCATTCTAAGGAGCCCCTTGCTTGAAACCACACTGTGTTCCTCTTTCTCAAAGTCTTCCTTGAATCTCAGAACAGGATTTTTATTAAATTGTAGCAGAAGAGTTTTAGGTGAGAAGCAAACAAAGAATGGATTGGGTGGAATTTTCTTAGTTTCTTGGCAGCTAAAACAAATATGAATTGGGTTGACTTAAATGGCGGTAATTATGGGCTCCTGGTTTTGGGGCTAGGAGAAGTCCAAGATGGTGGCGTCCGCAGGGCCTGCTGGGGACCCGTGAGTTTCCTTGGCTTTTCCATCACATGGTGATGTCCTCTCTTTCCTCGTCCGGGTTCCTTTGACTCTGGCTTCCAACTTTCTCCCTGTGGCCACCTCTGCAAGGCTGACAGTAATGGGATTAAGACTATCTTGATCCACTGGGCTACAGCTTAACTAAAAATGTCCTCATGAATTGGTCCTCTTTACAACAGGTTCATGCCACAGGAGTGGATTAAGATGAAAAGCAGGTTTTTCTGGGGCACTTAATTTAATCTGCCACAGGAGTGTTTGCTGAGTAAAGGCAGATCGCCCTTGGAGGTAACTCTGGTGCATCGCTGCTGTTCTGTGTGGTCAGCCCCTTCCCCACTGCCTGCCACAACCTTCTGAGAGCCATTGTCCCCTTCTTTTCAAATGTGTAGTTTGTGCAGATGCAGTTTTCTTTCATGATCACATCCCGTTTCATGATCACAGATTATGGATGTGGGGGTGGTCATCTAAATAAAATGGGGTATATTAGTTAGCATTTGCTGCCTAACAAATTACACCAAACTTGGTGGATTATAATAACCATTATCCTCACTCAGGGACCTGAAGGTTAACTGAGTGACTCTATGTCTGCAGATAGCCGGGGTGGCTCTGTTCAATGCATATTCATTCTGGAGAGTGGCAGAAGTACAAGAGGGCAAGCAGAAGCTGAGGACTATTTTTAGGGTTAGGCTTGGAAATCACACACTATCACTCACACATTTTATTGGCCAATGCCAATTACCTGGTTGAGTTCATCATGGCAGGTAGGGGGGTTTAATAAACTCTACCTCTAGGAGACCATGATAAGAAGGATTGAAGCCACTAATTCAATGACCACTCTGGATCATTCTCTGGCATCTTTCCAAATTGGGTCTGAGGATGAGCCAACCTTTAAGGAATATCTGAGAATTCAGGATATAAAGCACTAGAGCTTTTGTTGCCATGTTTCTTGCCATGTAGAAGAACACTTTTTACAGTGATAGAGACTGAAGGTGACCCATGAAATATGGCCAAGACAAGAAAGGGTAAAGAGGATTCCAGGTGGCCCCTAGTGATGTCTCTGGTCCAGTTTCTCCAACTCCCCTCCCTACCTGTGGCTTGGTTAGTCAACACTTTCATGGACCATGTAAACTGTCCTTGCAAAAATTTCTTTCTTTCCATCAGTTAGTTTATGTTTCTATCACTTGCAGACAAAACATATCCTGACTAATGCACATACCCTGGGTTGCCATAAGACTGGGGCAATCACACATGAAAACAGGTGTTTTTAGAAAAACGTGGTCCATAGTGATTCCTGTGACAAAATATGCATGACTCCTGTTTTTCTGATGGCCATCCTCTCCTCTTCTGCTTTCCACACCATGAAATCCTTTGCTCTGAGAGAGCATGCCTTTGGTCAGAAGGATTTACAGCATCCCTTTAGCAGAACTTTTGGATTGGAAAAAGCAACTCAAAAGGGAACTGAAGTGAAAGTCAGGATGGTAATGATATGAGATTGAGGTTGGGGATCGGAAGTGTTGAGCTGTCACTAAATAGTTGAATAATCTCAGGACAGCGTTCAGCTTTGCAGAGCCTCTGCTCATCTGTCCATTGGGGGAAATGATACAGGCCTCATAGGGAGGTTGTGAGGGTCAAACTAGACTATGGTTGTGAAGGCACTTGGTATACTGTTAATTAGGTAAACTAAGGAATCATTCATTCATTCATATATTTAACATCTATAAATAATAAATTGATTTATTTTTTAAATTTTTTATTATCTTTTTTAAAAAAGATACATAGATCACACAAAATGTTGCATTAAAAAATATAAGAAGTTCCCATATACCCCACTCCCCACACCTCCCACTCCTCCCACATCAACAACAACTTTCATTAGTGCGGTACATTCATTGCCTTTGATGAGTACATTTTGGAGCACAGCTACACAGAATGGATTATAGTTTATGTTGTAGTTTACACTCTCTCCCAGTCCACTCAGTGGGTTATGGCAGGATATATAATGTCCTGCATCTGTCCCTGCAATATCATTGAGGACAACTCCAAGTCCCGAAAATGCCCCCATATCACACCTCTTCTTCCCTCTCCCTGCCTTCAGCAACCTGCCCTGTTACCTCAAAAAACGAAACAAAACAGCTATTTATTGAATGTACAGATATGCCAGGCCCTATGTCAAATGCTGGAGGTGCATAAAACACACTTGATTCCTGCCCTTATGGAACTTACAGCCTAGAGAGGAGCAGACCATGAGCAAATAAGTAAGGTAAAGGGGGATGAGCGCAGGGTTAACAATCACTGGTACGAACCAATGGAATGTGCCTGAGCTATGCCAGTTAAGCATTTTGGAAATCACCCCGGATGAGTGTCATGGAAGAGGGCACTCCATCTCTCGACATACACAGTCCCCTTTGTCATTGGATCCTCACTGGAGGATTTGGAGATTTGGACTTGAGGGTGATAGCTTCTCTTTCTGAATGGGAGAGGAGAGCACCTGGCCAGTGCCGTTCAGGCTCATGGTAAGACTTTGGGGCCTTTTGGGAGCCCTTTTAAGTATTGAAAGGATCATGAAGTACCAATTGTGATGTTCTTATAGAGAACATAAAATTGATCTAGAGAATTTGAAGTTCTTGCACCAGACTTACCAATGGCCTGTGGAAGCCATGCTTCCTCCCTGAGGGAAAATACCCACGTGGGCAGTACTGTCATGGGCCTGCCTGCCCCTTCACTCCAGAGTATGATCCTTCTGAAGAATGATGGTGGATCCCCCAGACAACACTTCTCAACTGATATGGCCAGTTAGGAGTCATAGCTGCAAGCAAAACAGGATGATTTATTAAAAGGTGATTGGGTTGCTCAAGAATTGTTGAAGGAGCTGGAGAACCAGAACTGGGGCCAGGCCAGCCTTGACTGATGGCCGAAACTGTGCTGTAGAACCAACCTGATGAGGAAACCACTTCCAGTGCTGTTGTTCCATCTAGCAGTAGAGGACCCTTCATCTTGGTCATTGCTGCAACTCCATGAAAACATTGCAAACACCAAAACCACCACTGCTGCCCACCTCTGAAAACCAGATGCTTCTGTACCTCCTCACCAGCAAAACTGGAAGCCTCACACAGAGCCTCTTTCCTCATTGGACACTTCTGAGGTGGAGTCCAGGTGGGAGTGTCTTTTGAGTGGACTCTGGGGGAATCCTGGGTCATTATCTTATGTCTTAGCTGAAAGAAGACTTGGAATTTGAGTTCTGACTCCTTTGGGAGATTTCCTCAAATACAGAAATTCTATCCAAAGAAGAGAGATTTCCATAATTTGACAGAGTCCATTAGCGCAGGTTTTGCTCTTCTGGTCAGCAAAATTTTAGTTCACAGAGGGGCTGCCAAGCTCATACAACTGTAGATAATGATTCCTTAAGGGGTTCCTAATTTTGAACTTTGAAGGAAACAAAATATTTGTTGAGAGTGTGTAAGTCCACACTTTGCAATGAGAACTGTAGGTGGTTTTCTCACCATACTTTACTCAATGAATAAAGAAGGCTGAGAGTGGGTTCTGATTTCAATATCCAGTTTCTGCTCAAGTGTGGCCAGGAGAAGAATGCAGTGGTCCAGTCTAGGGTCCCCCTCTTGGGGCTCTTCCTGGGCCATCCTGCTTCTGATATCTCCACGACTTCCTTCTTCTATGTGGCTTGTTAGGAAGATTGGAGATAAGTGGGGGTGGGGGGGGGGATGGGGGGAGAGCGGAGGTCCTACTCAGACACTGTTAAAAAGAATACTCAGAGCTTGAGGTATTTAGAAAAGGAAAGAAAAATTCACTTGCAAAAAGTACAAGAGTGTCAGATTTTAGGACTGGCTGGTCAATTGAAAACATAACTAGTATTTAAAGGAAAAAAAACCTGTAAAATTATCAGAATTATCAAGTATACATTCATTTCTCATGGTGAAAACAGCAACTTGCTACATGATCCTTATATCCCCAATGTTCATGGCACTTCTTCAGATACCACCTTAGCTAAAGTAGGGGATAAAATTGTTTTGTTAGAGAGTTTACAGGTTTTCAGGAAATATTCAAGGTTTTACCATTTTGTGGGTTACATACATACAGGATAATCATGGTGGTTTAAAAATATATCTACAAAGCTGGAGGTAAGTATTTGTATAGGGAAGGGATAAAATGGGGGCATAGGGATACCTTTGGGTGGGGCTTTGTGGGCTTGAGGGGGGCTAAGGATGGGAGGATGGGTCAGATGGCCCAAGAAATTGGGGTAGGGGGAACATTTGAACATAGGAGATTGTCAGATATGTAGTTGAAATTATAATGTAGAGAAAACTCTTTAGAAAATATAATACAGAAGGTTACCTGTTTAAGATGCTTAAGGAGCATCTTGACACAGGGCAAGCTTCTAGGGAGTGTGTGAGTGCTCATTTTGTCATAGTCAGTTATATCATTGGGTGGAGACCCATACAATGACAGTGAAGGTGTACCCACATCCTGGGGAGGACTGATGTTCTCAAACAGAGGGAATTGTAGCTCTCGAGAGAATTGGTGGCTCCCAAATAGGTTAAGGCATTCAAGTATGTCAAGCCCTCAATGTTGTTGCAAGTATCTCTGAATATGGTCCTTCAAGTAATGAAGATTGATGGTCATGGTGGGCCCTGAGAGGAGGGGGAAAGAGGTGTTGAATAGATGGAATCGGTGTAACTGTGGGGCAATAGAAGTGTTCCACATGATCAATGCAATGATGGATATAGGACATGTTAAATTACACCAAAAATGTATAAAAGTCTATAGGCTAAAATGTAAAAAATAAGATAACTAAAAATTTAGAAAATTGTATAGTCTAAAATATAAACCATAATGTAAAAATCCAAATGGAACCATGTTTGAAAGCTATTGTTTCAATATCTGTACATCAGCTGTGGCAAATATAATATGAACATGTAAAAAGATCATTGCTGGGGAAGGGACAAAGGGTTGATGTTGGATATGTGGAAGTGCCATATACTGTATATGTGAATTACTGTGATCTAAAACTTATGTGAAGACAAGCAATAATCAGGAAAAAAGAAAAGAAAGGATCTAGACACTGAGGAAGAAATGGAAGAAATTGCCTTGCCACTGTACATACAGGGCAACACCTACAGCAGTGATGAAAGGCAAAATGTCAGAAACAAAGCTTTTTATTTTTTCATTTTTTGATACCCCAATTTATTTTTCCTTTATTTAATTTTTCTAAATTCCTATGTATTCTACACCTAACCTTTAAACTCATCACTATATTCCATTTTACTATTAATGGAGCATGGCAATATATTAGGCTTCCTTTATAAAGAAGTTTTGGACTACAGGGAGGTTCAACTATGGCAGAGGAGGAACACTGGTGTGGGGTGTTATTGATAGGGGCACATGGTTGGGAGGGAGTTCTCCAGGGCATGTATACAGGGTACATAAAAAGTTTGGACATTTTCATAGTGGTTTCAGTTAAAAATGACAACTGAGAGAGTGCTGAGTTCCTAGTCAGGGGAGCTCTATCACATTCCCTAATGGAACAGCAACAATCCCCCAAGTGCAATGGCAAAGATCAATAAAGATGGATGGTCCAACAATGAGCCCTTGATACTGATGGCTCCAATTATGAGCCTGTGTGCATGAAGTATGAATTAGGCCTAGAGCTGCAGGGTGCCTAAGAGTTACCTCCTGAGAGACTCCATTTTGCTCAAATGTGACCACTCTCTAAGCCAAACTCAGCATGTAAATGCATTACCTTCCCCCCAGTGTGGGACATGATTCCTGGGGATGAGCCTCCCTGGCACCAAGGGATTACTACCAAGCACCAGCTGATGATGTAACTAGAAAATGACCTTGAATAAAAGGGTCAACTCAGATCTGCAGAATATCTCAACCTACATGTAATACCAGGTATTAAAAACTGCTTTTTGACTTTGGATAAAAGGGGGAAATGGAAAGGACAAATGAGTTTATATGGCTATGAGTCTCCAAAAAAGAGTTGGGTGGTCAGCAGAGGGTAATGCTTATGCATACCTCAGCAGGGTACCAGAGACAGCCAAAGTAGATAGAAACCCAGGTACTGGTTCTCCTGAGGGCTACGGAGACCCACAGGTTCTATGGTCATGGCAGATGGCTCCTGAGTTCAGGGCCATGTCAGTTGGCCCTACTTTGGAATTTGTATTCCTGAGTGTGATGAAGTTGGACTCAGTTATGACCTTTCTACTCATGCCTCTACTGTTACTTTTACCAAACTTGTGGTTGGCATTTGGGTTGGTGTATACTCAGGAAACCTGAATCTCTGGACCATTCATGTGACAGCCTCAGCAAACTTGCAACTCCTACCCTCTGGTTTATTGGACTTACCCTGGCCAGCTAACAGGGAGGTGAAGAAGATCAACCACCACACCAGGGAGCCAAGAGTGCCTACTAGTGCAAGCAGGAGAATTGCATCCATCATCTTTGTGGAATCTAAGACCCCTCTTGATGTAAAGGGGGACTGGACATGGCCATCCCAGGGTCCACAGGATGGAGGAATAGAGTATAGATTAGAGTGGACTTACTGGTGTTCTGCTGGGGAACTACGGTGATTAGTAAGGGAAGAAATTGTAATATAAATGTGGAGAAAGAGTCCATGATAGCGGCTGATGGTAGGGAGAGGGAAGAAGAGATTTGATGTGGGGGCATTTTCAGGATTTGGAGTTGTCCTAGGTGGTACTGCAGGGACAGCTGCTGGACATTGTGTGTCCTGCAATGGCCCACTGGGTGGACTGGGGGAGAGTGTAGACTGCAATGTAGACCACTGTCCATGTGGTGCAGCAGTGTTCCAAAATGTATTCACCAGGTGCAGTGAATTTTCTATGATGATGGAAGAGGTTGTTGATGTGGAAGGAGTGGGGTAAGGGTGGGGGACAGGGTATATGGGGACCTCATATTTTTTAAATGTAACATTTAAAAGAAAAAAAATTAATATGTATTCTAAAAAAAACAACAAAAAAACTGCATCAGAGAATTCCCATATGACCAAACAATTACACTTTTTGGTATATATGCCATAGAAAGGAAAGATTGACTCACACAGACCCTTACACAATGTTCATAGCAGCATTATTCAACATAGCCAAAAGATGGAAGGAACCAAAGTGTCCATCAACAGATGAATGGGCCAACAAAACGTGGTATGTGCCCAAAATGGAATGTTACTCAGCTGTAAAGAGGAATGAAGTTCTTATACATGCTATAACATGGATGAACCTTGAAAATGTTATATTGAATGAAATAAAGCCAGATAGAAGAGAATTTTAAAAAAAGTGTGTATATATATATATATATATATATATATACCTACAGGAGCAGATGTAGCTCAGTGGTTGAGTGCCTGACTTCCATGTATGAGGTCCTGGGTTCAATCTCCAGTACCTCCTAAAAATAAAACGCATTAAAAATGTATCTACAAATTCTTTGACAACCTCCCTTCAAAAAGTGGACCTAATTCCTCTTCTGGGTATGGGTGGGACCTGGTAACTTGCTTCTAAAGAATAGAATGTGGTGGAAGTAAAGTTGTATGACTTTTGAAGGTGTTACAGCTTCCATGTTGCTTGTTCTTGAATCCCTTGCTGGGGGAAAATCCAGGTTTCCTGTCATGGGAATGCTTCAGCAGTCCTGTGGGAAGGTCCACGGCGTGAGAAACTGAGGCCTCCTGCCAACAGCCAGCACTCACTTGCCAGGCTGTGAGCGAGCCACCTTGAAAGCTGACTCTTTAGGCTCTGATCCAGAACCATCCACCTGGGCCGTGCCTGGATTCCTGACCCAAAGAAACTGTGAGAGATTCTAAATATTTGTTTGTTTAAAGATCTAAAGTTTTGAGCTCATTTGTTATGCGGCAATAGATAACACAAGGAGCCTGTTGTTTTTGGATGATCACAAGATGTGGAGTGTTCCGGTGGTGGTTGGTTTTCATTCCCTGCTGTAAAATGCATAGACACACTGGAGGCAGGGCAGAGTGCCAGCATCTAGCTCCTGTACTGCTGAGAACGAATTGATCCTTTGTGCATTTGCCTCAGGCATATCAGAAAATGATAGAGGTCCTTGGCAGGGCAGGCTTTAGACTATTAGATTCCAGGATCTGGAGAGCAGGGGCCATGTTTGTTTTGTTCATCCTTCTATTGCTCCCGTACCAATGCCTGGCACATAGTAAGGACTCAATGAATGTTTGTTGCATGAATGAATTCCTATATCTGAGGTGATAATACTGTCAAAATACCAACCTAGGTCCTTTTACTAACTAAAAACTGTGCTGCTTTTGGCCTTTTTGGGGGTATCCTCTCTGCAGAAATAGCATTCTTTTTTTTAGTGCAGGAATTGATGCTTCCTGATTGTAGTATAAACTGAGTACATATCAGTTCCATTTCACAATTATCATGACAATTCTCTTATGATACCATGAAATATCCCTCAGAAAATGGTAGATTGGGACATTCCATTTAATCATCTCCTACCCAATATGGGTTGGATTTACACTAGGGCCCATGAGCTAGTAGACCATTAGAGCCGTGGCTTCTAATCGCCTCTACCATCATGTCTTCCACGTGTTATGATCATGGTGTTGGATCATTTAGTAATTGAAGTTGAAGCCAGATGTAATTAATTACATTATCTTGAACTGTTCCAACTGAATTTCACTCACACTGCATCATCAAACTCATGAAAGAGTAAGGGTAGGAATGAAATCTTACCTTTGCTTGATTCACATCTGAATCTTATGCCCAATGCTTGTACAGGGAGAATGGATTTTCTGACTTATCACTTACCAACATTTACCAATAAGGAATCCCACTGGTCCGGACACATATGTATGTTGGAGCCCTGACCTTGAAAAAGCCTTGTAGAGCACTTGGCGCAGAGTAGGTGCTATAAATATTAGATGGATAAGGATTGAATGAATTGAATGACTAAATGAAAATGATGCAGGTATTTGTATACTCGCTATCCATTTACTCTCAATGTCCCCACAGGCTGCAGAAAACTGACCCGGCAGTATGATAGGGGGTGTGGTAAAGGGGAATGAAGATTGGCACTTACTGGGTCTGTTGGGGCCAATTTTATCATCAGGTCATTGTAGGCCCAGTGTCCAGAGACTATGGGCATTTCAAAGATCTACAAAAATATTTGAGAATTGAAATAATTTATTTAACCAGTCTTTGATGATGAACACTTGTTTCCAATCTCTGTTAGAAAAGGAGATGAAGTGAGTAACTTTGTATGTACCTTTTTGTATGGGATAAATATCTGGATGTGAGAATGCTGGCTCTGTGGATATACAAATTTGCAATTTTGGTAATGATTATTATTTCCCTCCATAAGAATTTATTGACTTAAATTCCATCAGCACTATATGAGAGTGCTTGTTCCTGTCAGCCTTGAAAACAGAGGGTGCTATCAAACTTTTTGGATTTTTACTACTCTGATAGATGGATCCTTTATGCTTGAGAAACTCATAGTGTTTCCAGGGGGGAATTCTATCGAATACTTATTTATGTTTGTTGGTCTGTTCTGCTTTATTGTTCAAAAAGAATCTGCGGAAGACTTTAGAAAAAGAAAAATATTTATTTTTGCTTGTTAACTATTTAATTTATATATGTGCCTCATTTTTCCAAAAAGAATCTTAGGGCACCTGTAAAAATATTTATAATAATACTGGATAAAAACAAACAGAGAATGGAAAACTGAGTACAGAGGGAAAATGGGAGTGGAGTTTTGATAAAAGTTTGGTTGTTATACACACGCTTGTCATCTTGAGTTGAAGGTATAGCTTATTGGCTCAACAAATTGGGCTTTTAGTCATCTGCCTGCCTCCAATTCCAATAACGTCTTCGATGGACTGCTGACTTTAGGCATTTCACATAACTTTTCTAAGCCCCTGTTTCCTGAGAATACTAATAGTACCTACCTCAAAGAGGTTGCTGGGAGGATTAAATGAGGTAATGTGAGTAAAACGCTCAACTCACTGCCTATTAACATGGCGAGTGATCATAAGTAATAGCTAGTACTATTTTATGTCTATCATCCTACCAAGCAACCTACACTGTGTGCTCTCTAGAATCTTGCAGGAGACTGCAGTGTTTTATAACTAGGTGATACTACCTGAATTGCCAGTAGCGGGTGCATCTGAAAGAAACACTGAAATCCAAAACGAGGAAATGCAAACAATTTCGCAAGGCCTGTATTTCTATTCAGGTTCCATCCCTCCCTTGACACTGGCATTTCCACAGCTGTGCTAAATGCCAACCTTTCCTGCTTCAGGTGAGCCAAATCCAAAGATTCTAAATGTCAGTTTGCTTTCAGTGCAGGCTTAGAAGGAAGACTGTTGCAGTCGATGGACATGTTTTTATAGAATGAAACCAAGGCCGGGTGGCTTGTCTTGTCTTACACACACAGTCATTTATACTCACGGTGTTTCATACAATCACCTGTGATCCCACAATAGGTACATGGGGCACAAACTTAGCAGCCAATTTTCGAAGTTCACTTTTAGTAATACTAATTGACATTGCATACCTTTAAGGTAAAAGAGCCTCCTAAAATTTCTTGTCTGCTGAAAGTCCTGGACCTTTATGTGTCAATCAGGATAGGTTAGCTCATGTGGCAGTAACAAACAGTCCCCCAAATCTGAGCAGCTTACAAACCAGAGGCTTCTTTCTAGCTCATATTATATGCCCCTGGGGTGTCATTGTATTTACTGAGGGATCAGGTTGACACATGCTTCCTTGATCACCACTGCAGAGGGAAGGAAGTGGGATGAATGGTATACTGCCTCAACCGTTCTCCCAGAAGCAAACCTATCACTGCCATCTACATTTCACTGTCCAAAGAACGTCAGATGGCTAACAGGAAAAAGCTCAGCAAACTGGAATCCTACCACGTGCCTAGAAGGAGCGGTGGACACTAATAATAGTCAGCCATTATAGACCATTCACTAAATGTCAGGCATTCTTCTAAATGCATTCTCTCATTGACTCCAGAGCCACCCTGTGAGGCAGGGTGACAGATTCTTTTTGCTCACCAACATCCATTTCCCTTTTCTTAAAAAAAAAAAAATTAGAGCCCTGTCTGGACAAATATCCTTCCAGCTCAATAGTGGGTTTCCCAGCTTCCTTTGAAGCATGCACCTACATTTGGGTCAGTGTGTGGGTGGACGTGGTGAGTGAGACTTAAGGGTGGTTTCTCTGCCCGGGCCAGGGCACTGTTTCCATTCCTGTGAGGTGGCTCACAGTCATGCTCATGCCACGACTCCAGTAAAGCAGACAAGGGCAATCATGAAGGGGACGACAGAACGACAGGACGGAAGGGACCTGCGAGTGAGCGAATGAGTAGAGCGGAGATGCCCCACTCACCGGGAGCTGCGACCCGAGAGAACGAAGCTTCCAGAATCTTCCTTCATTGTATTTTTGTGACACTCTCTTTTCCCCAATTAATTTAGGTAGGTATATTATTATCCCCATTTTACAAAGGAGAAACTGAGGCACAGGAGTTTCTGTCTTTTGCCTAAAGTCAGCTAATTAACAAGAGGCACCCAGTATTGCATTTAGACACTCTGGCTCCAGAACCCAGACTCTTAATTGATTACGTTACCTTCAGTGACCTCTCAGCATGGGCTATGTAGGCTGTGGCTGTGGTGAAAGTATTTTAAACTCTCAGGTGTCTGTTACATCCTTCCATTCTGTGAGCTCTCTGAATGGAGGACATAGAATGGACGTGATGACCTCTGCTGACTGACCAAGTTGTACTGACCACATTGCGTTATCCCTCCTTTCAGGGGAGAGGTTGAGATGAGCTCTTAGGTCTAGAACTTTCTTTGTTCTTGTTGCCTAAATTTGATGGTCCTTCCAGGCCTTTGAACGCCTACAATGATTGCAGCCCTACCTCTCTGCTGTCTCACCCCATTTGTCCTGAAGTAGTGTTCCCAGAACAAACTGTGATCAAGTTGTCTGCACTCTTTAAGTCTGATTTAGAATACCATGTTCGACGTGCTGCTCTAAGGCTGCCCTTCCAGGCAAGCCATTAAAGAAAGTTTCTGAAGACCGTTTGTGGTTGACCACTGCATTTAATTGTCCCAGGGAAGACATCAGAAAGACTTCTAGGTCTATTAGGGCTGTCAAAAATTGGTATAACAATATAGATTTTCCTGTCTTATAAAGATGTCCAAACGTAGTCAACAGAGACGGGGGCAATATAATGAATAGACATTTTATACAAAAGAGAAACTGCCAAATACACAGGCAGAGCGGGGCCATGATCATCACCTCTTCGAAAACTCTCCCATGACCACAATGTGCTTAGCTCTGCACACACTGAGCGACTTTAGAGTATTCCGTAATCCGTGCTTCCTCCTTCAGCCCCCGAGGAAACAGAGACATTCCCATGACGGCTCCTAAGTGTCTGTGGAGGACAGCGCCACGCCCGAGGTGTGTCCTGGGGAGAAGGCGCCCTCACGGCTTCTGCAGGTGCAGAAGTTCAAGGGGGTTTCCGACGGGTGGTGGCTCAGAGACAAACAGGATTCCTCAGGTGTCAGCTGACAACCGACAGGGTCTGCCTACTCGAAAACGCCTTTCAAAAGAGGTAATGATAGGGAAGCGGACTTGGCCCAGTGGTTAGGGCGTCCGCCTACCACATGGGAGGTCCGCGGTTCAAACCCCAGGCCTCCTTGACCCGTGTGCAGCTGGCCCATGTGCAGTGCTGATGTGCGCAAGGAGTGCTGTGCCACACAGGGGTGTCTCCCGCGTAGGGGAGCCCCATGCGCAAGGAGTGCACCCCGTAAGGAGAGCCACCCAGTGCGAAAGAAAGTGCAACCTGCCCAGGAATGGCGCTGCGCACACGGAGAGCTGACACAGCAAGATGACGCAACAAAAAGAAACACAGATTCCCGTGCCGCTGACAACAACAGAAGCAGACAAGAAGATGCAGCAAATAGACACAGAGAACAGACAACCGGGTGAGGGGGGAGGGGGAAGGGGAGAGAAATAAGTAAATAAAATCTTAAAAAAAAAAAGAGGTAGTGACCACAGTCCCTCTCCTTAAGGGGCACTGCGCAGTCTTCAGAACACCCTCGCTGGTGGCGGGGCAGGAGTGCGGGCGCTGCCCTGGAAGCCCTGGGCGGGTCTTATCCTTCCTGAGAGGGGGAAGCGGGCTTCTCCTCTCTCTCTAATAATCATTAATAATCTAATAATCTAATAGTTATTAATAATCTAATAATCCTGTGTCGTTAGGAAGTCATGGTCTCAAGCGCAACACCTGCCCTCTGCTTTGTGGCGCGGGGACGTGGGGCTGGTGACCACTCCTCTGCTTTGCAGGCTGGTCCCAGCGAGGCCTGCCAGCAGGGCACCCAGGGACACTGCTGGGCTGGAGGTGTGAAAAGCGCTGCCTTCTTTCCGGTCCAGTTTGGCTTCCTCTGCCTGTGTCGTCCCGGCAGGGGCACTTCTTTCAGCACTGGCTTCTTTTTTTTCCATTTTGGTTTACATCATGCTTTATATTTTAGACTGTACACATTTTTAAAATTTTAGTTTCCTTATGTTTTACATTACGGTTTACCTTTTAGCATATAGACTTTTATATGCTTTTGGTGTAAGGTAACATGTCCTATATCCTTCGTTGCATGATCTTGTGGAGCACTTCCATTGCCCCCAGTGGCCCTGCTTCCATCTATTCTATTCCTCTCTCCCCCTCCCCTCAGGGCCCACAGTGACAACCAAGCTTCACCACTGGAAGGGACCAGATTTACAGACACTTGCCTCAATGCTGAAGGCTTGACATACTAGACGGCCCTAACTGATTGGGAGCTCCCGATTCTCTTGAGAGACCCCCTCCCCTCTGTTTGAGAACATCAGGCCTCCCCAGGATGGGGGTACAACACCTTCTTGCTCAGTGTATGGGTCTCCACCCACTGATATAGCACACTATGACAAAATGAGCACCCACACACTCCCCAGAAGCCTCAGCAGCGGCTTCTGTAGCACTCGTAGAAACTTCTTTGCACCCCCCTCAGAGATTCCAGCCCCAGTTGATTGGGGGTCCCCCTCAGAGGTCTGGGCCCCACCCCAGGACCCTCCTTTGAGATGGGGACACCAATTCCAGCTGAAAGCATCCCCTCCTCACGGGTGTGCATTTCAGCTCCGTGGAGCTGCTCTTCTAAGCATCTATGTTTTATTTTTTTATTCATTTATTTACTTATTTATTTTTAATTTTTTTATTTTTTAAAGACACTTCCATTACAGAAAGGATACATAAAAATTGTAGGGGATTCCCATATGCCCCGCTCTGTACCCTTCCCACACTTTTCCCCATTAACAACATCCTTCATCAGTGCAGTTCATTTGTTTCCATCGATGACCACATATTGGAGCATTGCCACTAAGTGTGGATTATAGTTTATATTATAGTTTAGACTCTCTCCTGCACAATTTTGTAAGTTATGACAAGATATATAATGGCCTGTATCTGTCATTGCAATGTCATTCAGGACAATTCCAATGCCCCAAAAATGCCCCTGTATTACACCTGCTTTTCCTTCTTCCCCCCCTCAGAACCTCCAGTGGCCACTGTCTCCACATCAGCGATGAAAGTTCTTCCAGTGGTAGAATCACAGTAAGTCTATGGTAGAATAAGAGTACGTCTACTCTAACCTGTTGTTCCGTCCCCAGGCCTGAGGATTCTGGGATGTTGATGTCACTCTGCCTCTAATTGAGGGGGGACTTAGATCCCATGGGGCAGAGCATCTAAGTTTTGATCTTTCTAACCATTCCCTTTATTTCCCCAGCCACAGAGGCAGTAGCTCCTTCCCAAAGCTGCTACTTCTGGGATAGCTTGGAGTATTCTTTTTATCCTTTTATGTGTCCAGTTAATAAGTCTGTTATATTAAACTTTGTTCTGACAGCTGGTGTCACTTCAGTTTCCTGAGTGGACCTGCACTGATACATGCTCCATGTTTCTGTGTCAGAATGATGGTTTATAGCACTGATGTTACTCCAAATTCATGGTGTAATGACCAAATGTAGGGGCTGAGAAAAAATTCTTTAGATCTTGCAAGATCTCATTACATGCAGGCAAGAAAAAATTTGGACTGATGACAAAATTATAAAATCCTTTGAGAGCTCGGTGGGCTACAAAATTCAGAGTTGGGCCTATTGGGAAGGGAGTGAAAGACCGTGAGACAGGACAGCCTGAGTGTCATCTGTCCTCTAGGAGCTTCCCCAGCTAAAGGTCAATGGTGTCAGCAAGGCCAGTTACATTACAAGTTAATTTCATAGCAAACTCTAAACTATAACGTGCCATAGAAATATAAGGGCCAACCATTTTCAATAGTGAAAGGATTTTAGGCAGCACCTAGGAAACAGAGTTTATTGGGAGGAAGGGGCCTTCCTTTTTAAAGGAGGTAGCGGGGAATGAACCCAGGACCTTGTATGTGGGAAGCAGGCGCTCAACCACTTGAACTACACCCACTCCCCTGCACGCTTGAAAATTGTCTAATGGGTGGGGACCTATCATACTCATTTGCAAGACTAGCCCTATTTATTTATTTTATTTTTTATATTTGTGAGGTACCAGGGCCTGGGGATTGAACCTGGGGCCTTGTATGTGGGAAACCGGCGCTCAACCACTGAGCCACGTTGGCTTCCCTGAGTTGAGTTTTGTTGGCTCTGCTTGTTTTGCTCTTGTTGTTTGGAAGGCACTGAGAACCGAACCCAGGACTTCCCATGTGGGAGGTGGTCGTACAATCGCTTGAGCCACCTCTGCTCCCAGCCCTGGTTTTTATTATTTATTAAAGTTTTTTGAAGTTTTCATGCATTCTTATTTTATTTATTTCATTTTATTAACTCCAAATCACTCAATAAATCTATGAATATATGTTACTGAGAGTCATCAGTACAGAAGCATTTGACACAAGAGGTTTACTAGTTACTTAATTAGCTAAACCTCTAAATCCAATATAATCTCATATGCCCAGAGGAAAAGACCAGTTTACAAACATAAGCCAATATTTCTTTTTGGAATTCATCAATAACATCAAACTGCTACACAGCCCAAGGGGTCTAAATGGCTGGAATGTTGTGGCTAGTCCTGGTATCAGCCTGAATGTTCAGGAAGTATTAGAGAAACCAAAGCTTTCCCAGGCTATCATTCCCCGCAATGTTCAATAACTGTAGAAGACATGCTGATGAACAGAAAGCGCTACTCACACCGGCTTAACAGAAAAGGAGACGCATTGGCTTAACTAGTCAGACGATCAGAGGTTGGTTGAGTTTCCCTGTTAGCAGATCTAGTTTGGCGATATCGTCAAAGACTCATTAGGATTTTTGTTTTTGTTTCTTAGGCTGCTCAAGTAAATGCCGTGCAATGGGAGTTTATTTGCCTGGTTTTGAGGCCAAGAGAAAGTCCAAATCAAAGTGTAATCAAAGGGATCCCTTCTTCCTGACAACTGGCATTTGGGGCTGGTGCCTGTGACACTTAGTCCCGGGCTCCTCTGGCACATGGCAATGCCCGCGGCGGGCTCCCTGGCCTCTCTTTTCTCCTCCGGCTTCCCTTGGATTTCAGCTTCTTGCTTCCCATGGCATTTTCCGTTGGAATTCCATTCTGCTCATCAAGGACTCCAGTAACAGGATTAAGACCCATCCTGGTTGAGCTGGACCACATCTTAACTGAAGTGGCCTCATCAAAAGGTCCTACTTAACTGTGGGTTCATGCCCACAGGAATGGATTAAGTTCAAGAACACATTTTTTTGGGGTGTATAGTTCCAAACCACCACACCTCTTTCACATTACTACCCACGGTTCCAGCTTTATTTTATGTCTGATTTTTTTGTGTGTTGGTAGGCTGACTGTCAGCAGCCATCAAGGCAACGTAATGCTACTTAATCCAAATAAAGGGGCCCATTTCCCCCCTCCCCCATCAGTGAACAAAAGCCTTTGCCTTTGCATTGTTTGGACTACACTGAAGCAATCATGGTGAATGGATGCTAGGCACTGAGTTTGCTCGGGGTTAGATTACGGACATCCTAAACCAATTGTCAGGTCAAGGTGGGGTGGGGGTAAAGTAGGATTATTCTGGTTGATTTACTAACCAGGCTCACTTTTGGGGCTGGGGTGGGATTCACAGACCCCAAGGCTTATGAATCGTATGAGGAAGAGGCACATATTTTTACCAAGGGATAAGTGGAAGCTGGATAAGTTACCAATGAAGGTGCTCTGGCTACCCGACACCCACACACCCACTTCTTCCCATCCGTACTCTCAGAAGCATCATCTTCCCAATTGGAGACAACCCAAAGTGAGAGCACATTAGCTCCAAGCCTTGGATCTCCAGGTGATCTGGAATTCTCACCAGCATACCTGGCTGAAACTCCTCATGGTCTAGGGACTTTCGGGGATACTACATTACCCGCTTACAACACAACCAGTATAAAATCATGAAGAAGAACAGGATAATGTCAATAAAAAATTACCATTTGGAAAAGAGAAGAATGGGAAACAATACACAATAGTCATTAATGCATGGCAGTGCGATTCCTGCTGGACAGAAGTGGTGAGAGCTGCGTTACATGGTAGTGATACTTTGGTAGTCCTGGGTGCCCAGGATTTTTGCTCCACTTGAGAGGCTGTGTACTATTGAGGTTCAAAGTAAATACTTTGGGGCCAGATTGCTTGGGTTCAAATACTGGCTTCGATATTTTCTAGTCGTATCACCTTGGGCAAATTTTTAAAACTTTTTCTGCTTCAGTCTCCTCCTATGTAAAACAGGAAAATCAATAGTACGCATCTCTTAGGAGAGGGAATGGATGCATGCAAAATGTGAAGAACATTGTTTGACACATCAAGTGCTCAGGAGATGTTGCAAGTTATGATGATTTCAAGTGGGCACCGAGGAAGGTGACCTCTCTGGGGCTTCATTGGCAACAGAGTTTTCGGTATTTAATAGACTCTGGCCTAATTGCTTGTGATTAGTTCCACAGCCAGGTAGGTGGCCATAGTCAGAGATCAGATTCACAGCCCTTGAGTTCGAGAAGCTGACTTTTTTGAACCTAGATATCCGCTCAGGTGGAACTGGGCACAGTTTAATACTCAACACGCACAGGAATAAAATTTCTCAGGTCATCTTCGCTAATGGGTATGACTATCTAGATCTTGTTTCTTTGCCGTTTCTTGAACCAAACCTTCTGCTAGGAATATCCATCATGAGCCAGATCCATGGTGGATGTTTTCCAGACAGTATAGGAACCATCAGGCAAAGCTGGGAGAGTAAATCCCCAGCTACCAGTGCTCAACCACTCTGACCTATGCAGGTTGGTATTCTCTAGTCTGACATTTGATTGTAGACCTTGGGCCACTTTTTCTTTTCCTTCCCCAGGTTGGTTGATGCAATTCATAGCAGAAGAATGCCTTATGACAGCATTTCAACCAGTAGCAGCATGGTCTGGGACTACATGAGACACTGCACCAGGTATCACCTCACGCCATGGCCATTACTCCACCGTCAGCTGAAGTTTGAGCTTCCCCATGAGACTTCTCTTTTATAAAGGTCTATTGGGAGAAAATACAAAGATAGGCTCAGAAGGTCATAGAAAGATTTTATTTTGTACTCATCTTCACACAATCATCCAGATGCACCAAGAATTCTACTTTTTCCCATTTTCATATAAAGCTACATATACCGCACTGTACATGTAAAACAAATTTGGAAAGGAGCCTCAAGCTGGCCTCTGAAATTGTGTAGGCAATTATCACATTTTTGTGCGCAAATGCAGTAATTATATGTGTAATTTGGCAGCTGGGTTTGAAAATTTGGCCTTAAATGGAATATAGACAGGCAAAATAAATGTTAGAAAATGCCAATATTTTATAAAGATTTTGACTCAAATAATGGTGGAATTATTACAGGCCATTTTAATTTTTAATTATAATGATCATTATACAATATACAATGATTTTTGAGGAAGAAAAGAACTATAGATCAATTGCCCATCATTTTTCGCTGGGAAAAAATGCCTTATTTCTTGGGGAGGATAATTGTATTTTTCAGAGGTTATGGTATGTATTTCAAAGGCTTTTTTTTTTTTTTTACTTATAAAGAAAAGATAGTGATTGCTTATTCGTTCAAGTCCCACAGCATGTTTTGCTGTGGGAAGACTAGAACCCTTGGAACCGATTATTTTAGAGGAAAAGTAGCATTAACTCTGTGCTTATATTTGAGCTAGTAATCCTAAATCAGATAAGGATTACTTATACGCATTGAAGCTTTGGAATATAAGATTACACATCAAATGAAGAGTAACTTAGATTTCTTTGATCTAGACTTGCATTGAACTTACATAATAAAGTAGTTTTTACGTTGTCATCAAGAAGAGATGAGATGCGGAGGTGTTTTCGGGGGTTGGAGTTGTCCTGGGTGGTGCTGCGGGGACAGTTACCGGGCATTGTATGTCCTCCCATGGCCCACTGGGTGGACTGGGGGAGAGTGTGGGCTATGGTGTGGACCATTGACCATGAGGTGCAGCGGTGCTCAGAGATGTATTCACCAAGTGCAATGAGCGTCTCATGATGATGGAGGAGGTTGTTGTTATGGGGAAAGAGTGGGGTGAGGGGGATGGGGGATATATGGGGACCTCATATTTTTTTAATGTAATATTAAAAATATAAAGACAAAAAAAAAAAAAGACTGTCATGCACGTGTTTTCCATATGGTTGTGAGGACCAGTGCCTCGGATTTAAACTAAGGGTGAGCCTGGAGCAGGGCCATCTTCTGTTTGTCAGCAGGTAGTGGAGAGGTTCAGTGCACAGCGCCTTCCAGCCTGGATGCCGGTCCCAGCTTGACCACTTTGTTACCCTGTTACCTTGCATCAGTGACTTAACCTCATTTAGTAAAGTGAGAATGGCAACATGCCCTCCTAGGAGAGTCATTGGGAGGACTGGTGTAGACTGTCATGCAAAGCACTTGCTACCGGTGTCTGGCACTCGGTAAACCCTGAGATGCCATAACCGTTCCCTCCCTCCCTTCCTTTCCTTTTTTTTTTGAAACCATCATTTGCATTCTAATGTTGAACCCCCAATCATGACTAAGCCAGGTGGTTTATCCAACTAAGAAATGCAATGTGAGGGGAAAAGAGAGTCAGTAGTGACCGAAGGATACTGAATAATCCATGGGAAATCAAGGTTCTCCAGGGCGAACTAATGAACCAACGAACAATGAAGGGAGCAGGCTCTGGCAGAGCCAGGTATGAGAGTTCACATCAACTCTATAGCTAAGAACCGAGAGCCCTCCAGGCGTGAGCTAACCAAGGAGGAGGAAGATCGTCTCTCCCTCCAGGAGCCTGCAACCTGCAGAGGGAATAAGATCAGTACCCAAATGACTACAGGGCACGAGGCAATCGAGTCAGCGCTGAATGCCGAGGGAAATAAAAAACCAAAATGCTTTGGGCATTAAAAAAAGTAACAATCTATAGGCATTTTTTGTTTTTTAATTTTTAAAGAAGCTCATGCAAGTCTTCGTAGACTAGGTTGCTTTTGAGGCGAGCCTTGAAGGTCCTGCGGATCTGGGTTCAGCAGAGAGAATAGGGGTGGGGAGGAAATCCTGGTGAGAAGAGCATGAGCAAGGGAGAGAGGGGGAAAGCAGGGGCTGCTCGAGACACCCGAGGAAGGCACCTGGGGCAGCGGGGGCGAGTCTTGGAAACCTTCCAGCAAGGGAGGCCTGACTGTATTTGCAGAGCCTTGACTAATATGGAGAGAAGTGTGGCCTTAATTCAGTAAGCAACAGGCAGCTTTAAGGGGTGTGTTATGATAAGACCTGTGCTTGCGGGCAACAACTTTCAAGCTTTATTGTGCTTCAGGATCGCTTGAAAGTCTTGTTAAAACACAGTCCTGGGAAGCAGATGTGGCTCAAGCATTCGGGTGCCTGCCTACTACATGGGAGGCCCCAGGTTTGGTTCCTGGTGCCTCCTAAAGAAGCCGGACAAGACAGCAAGCTGACACAATGGGCTGGCGTGGTCAAACTGACACAACAAGATGATGCAAGGAGGAGACAAAACAAGGAAACACAATGAGAGACACAACAAACAGGAAGTGGATGTGGCTCAAGCAATTGGGTGCCTCCTTTCTATATGGGAGGCCCAGAGTTTGTGTCCTGATGCCTCCTAGAAAAGAAGATGGGGAGACAGAGAGAGCACCCAACGAACAGACACAGAGAGCAGACAGGGAGCACAAAACAATGGGGTGGGGGGGAGAAATAAATAAAATAAATCTTAAAAAAAAATCCGCAGTCTTGGACACCCCTTCCAGAGATTCTGATCTAGCTGGTCTGGGGCAGTGGCCTGGCATTTGCATTTTCAATAATCCCCCATGTGACATTGATGATGTAGCCTCACAGATGCCTTAGGGCTTTTTAAAACTTTTTGTTTTGAAAAGCTTTTTGTTTGCATATCCCTGTTGGTAAAAATTTTTTTATTATGTACCCTTATTGTATGAGTATTTATTTATTTACAAATTATAGATACAAACTACCATGTTAATATATTTTATATCAATTGTATCAATTGTAATCCTAAGAGACTGTGCTAATTGTGAAATAAACAATCACTTTTTAATTATTAATGGTACCCAAGCCTTTTCACTCTTACTGAAATTATTATATTTGTGTATGCTACATTACTTTAGAAAATTTTGTTTAAAATTTTGTGGGTAAGAAAATATGTTTCTTAGTTCAGTTTTTTCAGTACTTTATTTTTTGTAACTAAAAAAATGTCTCTTACAAAGACATACAAAGCCAAGTGGAAGAATTTCCATTTTATCAGCTGTTTTAACTAAATTCCATTCACCAGTTTTGGAAAGGGTTTCGTTAAAATTTTGCCGGGAGACTTCCATTGTTCCTGATCTCAATCAGTTGTTCTTGCAAATCAGCAGGCGGGGGTTACCATTTTCAGTACTATCAAAGTTGATTCAAATTTTTTTTGTTTGAAAGAGTTTTAAGCTTGTTCAGATATTCTGTTTCCAAGTTTTTAGAGTGTCCTTATATGAGATTAAAAAAAAAAAAGATGATGGATGCACTTATCTTGTTTTTGGCAACCAAATCATGTGACAATGAAAATCTTTTTATGTATCCTCTTCAGAAATCTCTGTTCATGCAGTAAGTTGAATTATGTACCCCAGGAAAAATTTTTAAAAAACCATGCTCTTAATCTTGATCCATTATTGTGCTTGTGAACCCACTGTGAATAGATCTGTTTTAGTTTTTGGTTAAACTGTAGCCACCTGAATCTGGTTGGACTTTAATCTGCATTCCTAGAATCCTTTATAAGCAGAATGAAATCAGACAGAGAGAGAGAGAGAGAGATATTCCCTTTGTTTGAGTCAACCCTTTTCATGGTATTTGTGATTGCAGTCAGGTAACCAAGACAGTCCACAACATGAGTTTCTTTAGAAAGGCAATGCCTTCTTACTATTATGAAATGTTTTACCTTTGCCTTGAAGGACGGATTACGATTATTATTACTGTTACTGTTATTCTAAAAGTCCTTGATAGGTGGCATGCTATGGACAGTCCACTTATCACAGAAAGGTCAGCATATTTGGAATACTTGTCATTTTGTAAACAGAAGTTTATATTTCTTTTGAGTACGGAGAAAATAAGCAAATCCCTGTCTTGTAGAAAAAAATGTCCATGGTCACTCCCCCTTTCAATTTGTTATAAAGAGGCAATTATATTCTAAAGTCATTTTTAAAAAAATGAAATTAACTACTTTGGTTACAGTACATGCACTTCTGGCGCCAATGCCTTAGCTGAAAATATTTATCTGTGGACAGAAGAGTTAATGAATATACTTGTGATCTGTCTCTGTCTCTTAACCAGAAACTTCTGAAATTTTGGTCAAAGAAGTAGCTCCATTTCTTACACAGCTTTACCATTACATAAGGTATTTACCACTGAGAATTTATCTTATCTATATATCTTACCTTGGGTAGCTTGGAAAAAAATGTATTTCTTCATGTATTTTATTGTTGAAACACAACCTGGCAGAAAACATACACAGAGACTTGGTGGGAAAGAAACATTGGTACTTTCATTCAAATTACATACCAAATTTCCAAAAACTGAAATTTGTTCCAATTCTCATTTCTTTTCCAAATTTTCAGCAATGCTTTCTATGCATCTTTCAATAGCACCTGCTGATTAAGGAGTTCATTTTGGTTGTACCATATTATTTTTTACGTATTATTTCAGTATTCACCAAAGCAGGAAGAATGAGGATTTCTAGGATAGCATGCAGCTTTTTTTTTCTTTTTTTTGGTCACGTTATATGTGTAGTGAAATTTTGTAAAATAATGGATTGAATATTGCCTAATTTTAAATATCTTTGAAAAAATTGCAGAGGCTTGTCTCTATGTTTTTGATGCTTATTTTTTAAATGTCTTGCTAATTATAATTGCTTCGTATTAACATTAGTTATTATTCCAAAGTATAATTCTGTACATGCATATCATAATCATTAACTAATATGTCGATGCAATATATACCTAAGATGAAATTCATTGTTAATGAAAATATATGTAAATCTATGTGTTAAAGGGTCTTTTGGATAATTTTGAAAAATTTTTAGCCAGTTTTTTGTCACTGATTTTATCTTATAATGTGGAAAATGAAGAGCTTGTATTAGGGATAGAAATGTCAGCTCTGCCCTTTTCTTGCTCACTTAAGCTTGCAAAATTGGTGTTCTGCAGCCGTGGTTACTTTGCAAGCGTCATTCAGCCAGGTATCCATTTTACCAAGGCTAGGTTAGTTAAAATTCAGTGATACAGTTTGCAACCCCACTTTTACGTGGCTATCCCTAAACGGTAACATGCTGAATGTGCATGCAAGCTGAAGCGGTCCTAGCATCCCCTCGGGATTGAATACTTCATGTACGTTATGTATGAGAATACCATGAGGGAAGCAGATGTGGCTCAACTGATAGAGCATCCGCCTACCATATGGAGGGTCCGGGGTTCAAGCCCCAGGGCCTCTTGATCTGTGTGGTGAGCTGGCCCATGCGCAGTGCTGCTGCGCGCAAGGGGTGCCGTGCCATGCAGGGGCACCCCTGTGTAGGGGAGCCCCACGTGCAAGGAGTGAGCCCTACAAGGAGCGCCACCCCATGTGATGAAAAGCACAGCAGCCCAGGAGTGGCACCACACACGTGGAGAGCTGATGCAGCAAGATGACGCAACAAAAAAAAGACACAGATTCCCAGTGCCTCTAAGAAGAATGCAAGCAGACACAGAAGAACACACAGCGAATGGACACAGAGACCAGACAATGGGGGAAAGGGAGAGAAATAAATAAAATAAATCTAAAAAAAAATAAAAAAGAATACCATGATATTCTCATGTACAGACCAAGTGAAGCTACCAGTATGACTTTATATATTAAATTTAATTAAGCTTACATACTTTCTTATTTTTTTAGGTAAAACCAAATATGTATCAAAATTCTAATTTTTTTTTCACACTCACAATAAATTATCCTGCACATTCCCTGGACAATTACAACCCTATTTTGAGGCCTATTGCTCTGGGAGAATTAATCTGGTGGTGGCAATTCAGGTGGGCTGAAGGAAGAGACTGAAGGATGGACCAAGTTAAGAGATAAGTACAGTTTTCTAGGAACACACAAGAAATAAAAGACAGGACTGACTTCAAGGTGCTTTCAGTTTACATAAAGAGACAAGATATTCTCATGAAGCAATTCCAGAACAGTTATGAAGTAGAGCTTCAATGATTTGGGCAGTATGGTAAATCGAGGAACATGAGGAGAAAGGAATTTTGCTTTCCCCACTGAATCTCTTGCTTCTTTTATGCATGAAGTTGTTCTAGAGTGATCCTTTTCTATTGACTATAGCAGCTCCTTCCAGGAAATTAGCTCTGAGAAGAATACAGCTAATCTCAAACACTGTAGTATGAATGAGTCTAGGCATCTTCATACTTTTCAGTGTTGTTGGAAGGATCAAATGCCTGACACGTAGAATGCACTTGGCAATCAGTAAGTATTTTTATTATCGATGACACTAACGGCAAAGGATTTGGATGTGCGTATGTGAACATCCTTGGGGATATGTCTGAGAGTTTGTGTGGATGGGTTAAAGGCAGACCAAATCTATTTTAAGGTACTATGCATTTCTGAGACTGAGTAAAATGGATAAAGTCTGCATGTGCTCTGGCTAGGGGGATTGAGAAAAATGATTGGCATGAGAAGAAATGGTTATACTGCTAGTAATGCTAACTGGGGGGAGGGAAACTTGGGGAGGAGTTTATTTATTTAGTGTTATTTTTAGGAGGTACCAGGGAATGAACCCAGGACCTTGTGTAGGGGAAGCAGGTGTTCAACCACTGAGCCACATCCCCTCCCCGGAGTTGAATTTTGAGTTGAGAGGTGGCCAATACATTTGGTGAAATTAAGGAGAATAACAAAGACAGGGAAAATTCCAGGTGGAGTTAATGGCCTCGAAAGGCAGATCATGCATAAAATCCTGAAGTTCTCCAGTTTCTGTGTTTTTGGAATATAAAATAATGCTTAATTGCATGCTTGCAAACTCAGTTCTCATCCATTCATTACCTAAACACTATGTATTAAATGCCACTATTTGCCAGGCACTGTTCAAGGCTTTGGGAATAGAGCAGTATTTCATGGAGTTTGCATTCTATGGGGGACCGTGGACAGAAAGATAAACAGTAATAAGCAATGAAGAGAAATAAAGCGGCACCAGGGTTTGTAGCATAGCTGTGCACATGTGTGTCTGTTTATGAATACATGTTTCAGTTAGATTTCCTAGAACAGAGGGTTTGAAATAAAGCTTTTGTCATAATACTTTTTGGGTATAATCACAGGGCATCAAGCCTGTGGGAAAAGGGGAAGTAAAGCAGGGAAACCAGGAAAGCAAATACAATGTGTTGTATTTCTGAACTGGCCACAACCTTAGAAGAAACATAGTGGTTGCTTGGTCATGCAGAACATCTCCAGAGAGGCCATATGGAAACACCTGTGCTTCAAAAGCATCTGTTGGAGGGAGGAAGAGAGCACAATTTATTTGTTGGTTTCTTTCCACCTCTTGTCTTTCTTTGATCAATGTTCTCCCAACAGGTTCTTTTTCTGGTTCGTGTTATCTGACCTCTCCGGGCAGCTGCTGGTGAAGCTGGAACCAACGTGGGTCTAATGAGGTGGACCTGGGTTCAGGAGCTTCAGAGGCTGGCCCTCTCCCCAGGGGAAGCTGAGGCAGCAGTAGAATTAAGAGATGAGTAAATGTTGGTGACAAATAGGGCTCTGATCATAAAGATTGCACAACATTAACTGTGTGGGCTGTGGCTACTCCATTTGGGAAGTAGGGCAAATAACCAAAGCTCGGTGACAGGTGGGACAGAGTTATTTGAGCAGGCACGTAAACTGGATCCAGGACATGAGCTCTTTTGTATATGGTGGTCAGACCTCTCTGATAAGGCGCTATTTGAACAAAGTTCTGAAGCAAGTGAGGGAATGAGTCACATAGAAAGCCTACAGAAACGTATTCTAGGCAGAGAGGACAGCAAGTGCAAAAGCTTTGAGGCAAGAGCAGGAGATGGGAGCATGGAGTGTTTGAGGGTATCAAGGAAGCAAAGTAGCTGCATTGGAATAAGTGAGAAAGAGGTGGGAGGAGATGAGGCCAGAAACACAGTGAAGAGATCATAGAGAGTTTTTGAGGCCAAGGTGAGATCTTTTTCTTTTATTCTAAATGAGATAGAAGCCATTGGAGAACTTGAAGCAGAGGAGCGACATGATATGACATGTTTTGAAAGGAACACTTTGGCTTCTGGTAGGGAATAAATTATAGAGGAATGTAGTTGGTTGGATTGTGTCCCCCCCAAAAGAACGTATTTAATCTACAACAAAACCCCTAGAACTAATAAATGAATTCAGCAAAGTAGTGGAGTAAAAGATCAATACCACAAAAATCAGTAGTGTTTCTATACACAAAGCAATGAACAATCAGAAATCAAGAAAAAAAATTCGTTCACAATAGCAACAAAAAGAAACAAGGATTAAATCTACACAAGGATGTAAAGGACTGTACAGAGAAAATTATAAAATGCTGCTAAAAGAAATTTAAAGAGACACAAATAAATGAAAGGACATTCTGCAGAAATGGAAAAGGGCATCATCAAATTTACGGGGAAGGGTAAGTGGCCCCAAGTAGTTAACGCCATCTTGAAAAAGTAGAATGAAGCTGGAGGACTCACACTTCCCAATCTTCAAGCTTATTACAAAGCCACAGTAATCAAAGCAGCCTGGTACTGGCACAAGGACAGACATACAGACCAGTGGAACAGAAACGAGAGAGCTCAGAAACAAGTTCTTACTTTAATGGCCAAAAGATTTTTGACAAGGGGACAGAGACCACTCATTTGGGAAATAGAAGTCTCTTCAACAAAAAGTGCTGGGAAAACTGGATCTCCATTTGCAAAAAAAAAAAAAAGGGAGAACCTCTACTTCACACCTTATTAAAAAAATAAACTCAAAATAGAACTAATATAAGACCCAGAACTATGAAATTTCTAGAAGGAAATGTAGAGAAGCATCTTCAGGACCTTGCATTAGATAATGGTTTCTTGGACTTTCCAAAGCGTAGGCAACAAAAGAAAAAATAGGTATATGAGACCCCAGAAAAATTTAAAACTTTTCCTCAAAGGATTTTACCATGAAAGTAAAACTACAACCTACACATTGGGAGAAAATACTTGGAAACCACATACATGATAAGGTTTTTTTTGTTTTTGTTTTTGTTTAGGAGGTACCAGGGCTTGAACCTAGGACCTTGTACGTGGGAAGCAGGTGTTCAATCACTTGAGCAGCATCCCTGATAAAGGTTTAATATCCAGAATATATAAATAAATCCTTCAACTTAACCACAAAAAGACAAACAACCAAATTAAAGAATAAAAGACTTGAATAGACATCTCTCCAAAAAAGATATACACATGGCCAGGAAGCACATGAAAGATGCTCAACATCAGGAAATTCAGATCAAAACAACAATAAAATACATTTTTCCTACTCATTAGAATAGTCATTATTAAAAAAGCAAAAATAACAGATGTTGGAGAGCATGTGGAGAAACAGGAACTCTCATTCATTGCTGGTGGCAATGTAAAACAGTGGCACTGTGTAAGACAGTTTGGTGGTTCCTCAGACGGCTAAGTATGTAACTACCATATGACCCCACAATCTCACTACTTGGTGGGATTGAAAGCAGGGACTTGAACAGATAGTTGCACAACAATGTTCATAGTAGCATTATTCACAATTGTCAAAAGATGGAAGCAACCCAGGAAATCCATCAACTGATGAATGGATAAACAAAATGTGGTATATACATACAATGGAATATTACTCAGCCATAAAAAGGAATGAAGTCCTGATACGTGCAACAACATGGAGAAATCTTGAGGACATCATATTGAGTGAAATAAGCCAGAAATAAAGGACAAATATTGTATGATTTCACTCATTTGAAATAATTAGAATAAGCAAACTCTTAGAGTCAGAATCTAGAATATAGGTTACCAGGGGACAGGGTAGAGATAGGGAATGGAAAGTTAATGTTGTAAGGAACAGGGTTCCCATTGGAATGTTGGAAATGTATTGGTAATGGATGGTGGTGATGGTAGCACAAAACTCTGCATATAATTAACAATACTGAAATATGTACCTGAATGTGGTTGAAAGGGGGGAAATATTAGGTTGTATATATGGTAAGAGGATAAAAACTTTTTTAAAAATCCATGAGCTACACAGTGAGCCCAAAATTAAACCATGGATTAGTGTTAATAGTACAATTACAAAAATGAGCTTTCATCAATTGTAATAAATGCTCCACACCAATGCAAGCTGCTAATAATAGAGTGGTGTATGGGAAACCTCTATTTTTTGCAAGATTGTTCTGTAAGCCCACAAGTGCCCTTATAAAAAAGTTAAAACAAAAGAAGATATAGTCAAGTTCCAATCCCCTAGTTCGTATGAAAGCGACCTGACTTGAAAAAGGGTCTTTGCAGATTTAATCAAGTTAAGTGGATTAGAGGGGGCCCTAAATCCAATTTCTGGCATCTTTGTAAGAGGGAGTAGAGAAGACACACAGGATAGAAGGCCATGTAGCCACGGAGGTGGAGACTGGCGCGAAGCAGCTATAGCCAAGGAAAGCCAAGGATTGCTGGCAACCACCGGAAGCCAGAGTGAGTCCTGGGACAGATTCTCCTCAGAGCTTCCAGAGGGAGCCAGTGCTGTTGATACATTTTGATTTTGGACTTCTGGCCTCCTGAATTGTGAAAGAATAAATTTCTATTATTTCAAGCCCCTCCCAGTTTGTGGTACTTTGTTATGGCAGCCCTAGAAAACTAATACAGCTTGAAGCTTTTGTGAAGCCCAGAAAAGATTATGTTCTCGGAGTTACTCCACTCCTGTGAGTGTGGGGCCCTTTGGATTGCATTCTGTTGGGGACTCTTGATGGGATTACTTCAGCGAGGTGTGGCCCAGGTGAGTCTCGGCTCTCCTGCTGGAGTCTTTTATAACCTGGAGAACTATGCAGAGACACGTAGAGAAAGAGAGTTTCCATTTCACTCTGCCCGTGAGAGAGGAATTCAGGATTGCCTAAGGGCGCAGAAAGATGTAGAAACCCCCGAGAAGCGGAGGGAGAGGCCGGAGGCTAGAATCAATGGAGCAACCCAAAGCTGAGGAGATGTGGGCCTGGGAAAGACAAGCCCTGAGTCTGACTGCCCACCGCTGAGCTTGGGGAGAAAGTGAGCCTGGTAGAGAAGGCAGAGACCAGCTGACATTTTGCCTTGTCATGTGGCAGGAGTCCAGGATCGCCAGTAGCTGTCCTTCAGTCACCTCTGATGATGCCTTGATTTCCACAGCCTTGGAATTGTAAGATTTTATCCTATTAAATTCCCATTATAAAAGTCAAACTATTTCTGGTATTTTTGCTTTGGCAGCTATGGCACTATGTTTGGGATTATTTTATGAATCCCGAAGAGAGAAATATTATGTTTGTAAACTAATCTATTCCTTTGGACACAACACCCTTTGATTGTATTAGATTCATTTGATTAGATGACCTGTTAAGATTGCTGCAGGGCTTTTTATTGGACCATGTCAGCGAGGCCTGGCTCAGGCTGAGTCCCCCCCCACCTTGCTGGATCTGATACAAAGGGAAACACAGAGAAAGACTTAGGCAGACACAGGAAGAGAGAGCTCTGTCAGTTTTGATCCTGCCCTGTGACAGAAAGGAGAGGCTCAAACAGCTGAGGCCCGGGGGAGAGAGGAGCCCTTCGATAGTTTACAGCTGAGATTAGGAAGAGCGCAGAGCCGCTGAGGCTGAGATAGGAGACCTGGAAATAAAAAGCCCTCTGCCAGGAGAGAGAGGACTATGGGATCACTTAGGCACGAAGACCCAAGAGGCCGTGGGCCCCCAGAGCAGCTCAAGAGGAGATGGTGAGCCTGGAAGGGAAGGTCGAAACCTGGGTGGAGGTCGGCGGCCATCTTGCTTCACCAGGAGGCAACAGGCCAGGATCAACAGGAGCAGACTTTGGTGAGAAAGCATTTCTGATGGTGCCTTGATTTGGACTTTTCATGGCCTTGGAAGCACAAGTTTTTACTGCCCCAAAACCCCCTTTATAAAAGCCAACAG